>NC_081557.1:173726938-173772987 GCF_022355385.1 Mustela nigripes
TCATCTGTTGATGGACATCTAGGTTCTTTCCATAGTTTGGCTATTGTAGACATTGCTGCTATAAACATTCGGGTGCATGTGCCCCTTTGGATCACTACATTTGTATCTTTAGGGTAAATACCCAATAGTGCAATTGCTGGGTCATAGGGCAGTTCTATTTTCAACATTTTGAGGAACCTCCATGCTGTTTTCCAGAGAGGTTGCACCAGCTTGCATTCCCACCAACAGTGTAGGAGGGTTCCCCTTTCTCCGCATCCTCGCCAGCATCTGTCATTTCCTGACTTGTTGATTTTAGCCATTCTGACTGGTGTGAGGTGATATCGCATTGTGGTTTTGATTTGTATTTCCCTGATGCCGAGTGATATGGAGCACTTTTTCATGTGTCTGTTGGCCATCTGGATGTCTTCTTTGCAGAAATGTCTGTTCATGTCTTCTGCCCATTTCTTGATTGGATTATTTGTTCTTTGGGTGTTGAGTTTGCTAAGTTCTTTATAGATTCTGGACACTAGTCCTTTATCTGATATGTCGTTTGCAAATATCTTCTCCCATTCTGTCAGTTGTCTTTTGATTTTGTTAACTGTTTCCTTTGCTGTGCAAAAGCTTTTGATCTTGATGAAATCCCAATAGTTCATTTTTTCCTTTGCTTCCCTTGCCTTTTGCGTTGTTCCTAGGAAGATGTTGCTGTGGCAGAGGTCAAAGAGGTTGCTGCCCGTGTTCTCCTCAAGGATTTTGATGGATTCCTTTCGCACATTGAGGTCCTTCATCCATTTTGAGTCTATTTTTGTGTGTGGTGTAAGGAAATGGTCCAATTTCATTTTTCTGCATGTAGCTGTCCAATTTTCCCAGCACCATTTATTGAAGAGGCTGTCTTTTTTCCATTGGACATTCTTTCCTGCTTTGTCGAAGATTAGTTGACCATAGATTTGAGGGTCTATTTCTGGGCTCTCTATTCTGTTCCATTGATCTATGTGTCTGTTTTTGTGCCAGTACCATGCTGTCTTGATGATGACAGCTTTGTAATAGAGCTTGAAATCCGGAATTGTGATGCCACCAACGTTGGCTTTCTTTTTCAATATCCCTTTGGCTATTCGAGGTCTTTTCTGGTTCCATATGAATTTTAGAATTATTTGTTCCATTTCTTTGAAAAAGATGGATGGTACTTTGATAGGAATTGCATTAAATGTGTAGATTGCTTTAGGTAGCATAGACATTTTCACAATATTTATTCTTCCAATCCAGGAGCATGGAACATTTTTCCATTTCTTTGTGTCTTCCTCAATTTCTTTCATGAGTACTTTATAGTTTTCTGAGTATAGATTCTGTGTCTCTTTGGTTAGGTTTATTCCTAGGTATCTTATGGTTTTGGATGCAATTGTAAATGGGATTGACTCCTTAATATCTCTTTCTTCTGTCTTGCTGTTGGTGTAGAGAAATGCAACTGATTTCTGTGCATTCATTTTATATCCTGACACTTTACTGAATTCCTGTATAAGTTCTAGCAGTTTTGGAGTGGAGTCTTTTGGGTTTTCCACATAGAGTATCATATCATCTGCGAAGAGTGATAATTTGACTTCTTCTTTGCCGATTTGGATGCCTTTAATTTCCTTTTGTTGTCTGATTGCTGAGGTTAGGACCTCTAGTACAATGTTGAATAGCAGTGGTGATAATGGACATCCGTGCCGTGTTCCTGACCTTAGCGGAAAAGCTTTCAGTTTTTCTCCATTGAGAATGATATTTGCGGTGGGTTTTTCATAGATGGCTTTGATGATATTGAGGTATGTGCCCTCTATCCCTACACTTTGAAGAGTTTTGATCAGGAAGGGATGCTGTACTTTGTCAAATGCTTTTTCAGCATCTATTGAGAGTATCATATGGTTCTTGTTCTTTCTTTTATTGATGTGTTGTATCACATTGACTGATTTGCGAATGTTGAACCAACCTTGCAGCCCTGGAATAAATCCCACTTGGTCGTGGTGAATGATCTTTTTAATGTACTGTTGAATCCTATTGGCTAGTATTTTGTTGAGTATTTTCGCATCTGTGTTCATCAAGGATATCGGTCTATAGCTCTCTTTTTTGGTGGGATCCTTGTCTGGTTTTGGGATCAAGGTGATGCTGGCCTCATAAAATGAGTTTGGATGTTTTCCTTCCATTTCTATTTTTTGGAACAGTTTCAGGAGAATAGGAATTAGTTCTTCTTTAAATGTTTGGTAGTGGGACACCTGGGTGGCTCAGTTGGTTAAGCAGCTGCCTTCAGCTCAGGTCATGATCCCAGCGTCCTGGGATCGAGTCCCACATCCGGCTCCTTGCTCGGCAGGGAGCCTGTTTCTCCCTCTGCCTCTGTCTGCCATTCTGTCTGCCTGTGCTCACTCTCTCTCCCTCTCTGACAAATAAATAAAATCTTTAAAAAAAAAAATAAATAAATAAATGTTTGGTAGAATTCCCCCGGGAAGCCGTCTGGCCCTGGGCTTTTGTTTGGAGATTTTTAATGACTGTTTCAATCTCCTTACTGGTTATGGGTCTGTTCAGGCTTTCTATTTCTTCCTGGTTAGTTGTGGTAGTTTATATGTTTCTAGGAATGCATCCATTTCTTCCAGATTGTCAAATTTATTGCCGTAGAGTTGCTCATAGTATGTTCTTATAATAGTTTGTATTTCTTTGGTGTTAGTTGTGATCTCTCCTCTTTCATTCATGATTTTATTTATTTGGGTCCTTTCTCTTTTTTTTTTGATAAGTCGGGCCAGGGGTTTTTCAATTTTATTAATTCTTTCAAAGAACCAGCTCCTAGTTTCGTTGATTTGTTCTATTGTTTTTTTGGTTTCTATTTCATTGATTTCTGCTCTGATCGTTATGATTTCTCTTCTCCTGCTGGGCTTAGGGTTTCTTTCTTGTTCTTTCTCCAGCTCCTTTAGGTGTAGGGTTAGGTTGTGTACCTGAGACCTTTCTTGTTTCTTGAGAAAGGCTTGTACCGCTATATATTTTCCTCTCAGGACTGCCTTTGTTGTGTCCCACAGATTTTGAACCGTTGTATTTTCATTATCATTTGTTTCCATGATTTTTTTCAACTCTTCTTTAATTTCCCGGTTGACCCATTCATTCTTTAGAAGGATACTATTTAGTCTCCATGTATTTGGGTTCTTTCCAAACTTCCTTTTGTGGTTGAGTTCTAGCTTTAGAGCATTGTGGTCTGAAAATATGCAGGGAATGATCCCAATCTTTTGATACCAGTTGAGTCCTGATTTAGGACCGAGGATGTGATCTATTCTGGAGAATGTTCCATGTGCACTAGAGAAGAATGTGTATTCTGTTGCTTTGGGATGAAATATTCTGAATATATCCGTGATGTCCATCTGGTCCAGTGTGTCGTTTAAGGCCTTTATTTCCTTGTTGACCTTTTGCTTGGATGACCTGTCCATTTCAGTGAGGGGAGTTTTAAAGTCCCCTACTATTATTGTATTATTGTTGATGTGTTTCTTTGATTTTGTTATTAATTGGTTTATATAGTTGGCTGCTCCCACGTTGGGGGCATAGATATTTAAAATTGTTAAATCTTCTTGTTGAACAGACCTTTTGAGTATAATATAGTGTCTTTCCTCATCTCTTATTATAGTCTTTGGCTTAAAATCTAATTGATCTGATATAAGGATTGCCACTCCTGCTTTCTTCTGATGTCCATTAGCATGGTAAATTCTTTTCCACCCCCTCACTTTAAATCTGGAGGTGTCTTCGGGCTTAAAATGTGTTTCTTGGAGGCAACATATAGATGGGTTTTGTTTTTTTATCCATTCTGATACCCTGCGTCTTTTGACAGGGGCATTTAGCCCATTAACATTCAGGGTAACTATTGAGAGATATGAATTTAGTGCCATTGTATTGCCTGTAAGGGGACTGTTACTGTATATGGTCTCTGTTCCTTTCCGGTATACCACTTGTAGGCTCTCTCTTTGCTTAGAGGACCCCTTTCAATATTTCCTGTAGAGCTGGTTTGGTATTTGCAAATTCTTTCAGTTTTTGTTTGTCCTGGAAGCTTTTAATCTCTCCTTCTATTTTCAATGATAGCCTAGCTGGATATAGTATTCTTGGCTGCATGTTTTTCTCGTTTAGTGCTCTGAAAATATCATGGCAGCTCTTTCTGGCCTGCCAGGTCTCTGTGGATAAGTCAGCTGCCAATCTAATATTTTTACCATTGTATGTTACAGACTTCTTTTCCCGGGCTGCTTTCAGGATTTTCTCTTTGTCACTGAGACTTGTAAATTTTACTATTAGGTGACGGGGTGTGGGCCTATTCTTATTGATTTTGAGGGGCGTTCTCTGAACCTCCTGAATTTGATGCTCATTCCCTTTGCCATATTGGGGAAATTCTCCCCAATAATTCTCTCCAGTATACCTTCTGCTCCCCTCTCTCTTTCTTCTTCTTCTGGAATCCCAATTATTCTAATGTTGTTTCGTCTTATGGTGTCACTTATCTCTCGAATTCTCCCCTCGTGGTCCAGTAGCTGTTTGTCTCTCTTTTGCTCAGCTTCTTTATTCTCTGTCATTTGGTCTTCTATATCACTCATTCTTTCTTCTGCCTCATTTATCCTAGCAGTTAGAGCCTCCATTTTTGATTGCACCTCATTAATAGCTTTTTTTATTTCAACTTGGTTAGATTTTAGTTATTTCTCCAGAAAGGGCTTTTATATCTCTCGAGAGGGTTTCTCTAATATCTTCCATGCCTTTTTCGAGCCCAGCTAGAACCTTGAGAATTGTCATTCTGAACTCTAGATCTGACATATTACCGATGTCTGTATTGATTAGGTCCCTAGCCTTCGGTACTGCCTCTTGTTCTTTTTTTTGTGTTGAATTTTTACGTCTTGTCATTTTGTCCAGATAAGAGTAAATGAAGGGGCAAGTAAAATACTAAAAGGGTGGCAACAACCCCAGGAAAATATGCTTTAACCAAATTAGAAGAGATCCAAAATCGTGAGTGGGGAGAAAGGGGATAAAAAGAGGTTCAAAAAGGAAGAAAGAAAAAAAAAAAGAAAAAAGAAAAAGAAAAAAAAGAAAAGAATTTTTTAAAAAAGAAAACACCTAAGAAAAATGTAAAAAAGAAAAAATATATATATTAGATAAACTAGTAAAAAATCGTTAAAAAAGAAAAAGGTAACAGTTAAAAAAAAATTTTACCCG
Source organism: Mustela nigripes (assembly GCF_022355385.1). Lineage (NCBI taxonomy): Eukaryota > Metazoa > Chordata > Mammalia > Carnivora > Mustelidae > Mustela > Mustela nigripes. The sequence continues at coordinate 173,732,108 of NC_081557.1, forward strand.
AAGGCGAGAAGAAAAAAAATAAAGAAATGAAAAAGAAAAAATTAAATTAACTGCAAGACTAAAAAAAATCACAGGAAAAAAGCCATGAGTTCCGTGCTCGGCTTTCTCCTCCTCTGGAATTCTGCTGCTCTCCTTGGTATTGAAACCGCACTCCCTGGTAGGTGAACTTGGTCTCGGCTGGATTTCTTGTTGATCTTCTGGGGGAGGGGCTTGTTGTAGTGATTCTCAAGTGTCTTTGCCCCAGGCGGAATTACACCGCCCTTACCCGGGGCCGTGGTGAGTAATCCACTCGGGTTTGCTTTCAGGAGCTTTCGTTCCCTGAGCACTTTCCGTAGAGTTCCCGAGGACGGGAATACAAATGGCGGCCTCCTGGTCTCGGGCTGGAGGAGCCGAGAGCCCAGGGCCCCACTCCTCAGTGCGCCCTCAAAGAACAGTGCCCAGTTACTCCCATCTGCCTGACCTCCGGCCGCGCTCCGAGCTCACCGAGCCTGTGACCGGTTCAAGGTAACACCGAGCTGCGAGCTTACTGTCGGCTCTGTCTCTGCAGCCGGCTTTCCCGTTCCAATACCCGCAAGCTCTGTGACACTCAGACACCCCCGATCCTTCTGTGACCCTGCGGGACCTGAGGCCACACTGACCCCGCGTGGGCTTCGCCCCGGTTTAGCCTCTGGAGCGATGTCCCTCAGCGGAACAGACTTTTTTTTTTTTTTTTTAAAGATTTTATTTATTTATTTGACAGAGAGAAATCACAAGTAGATGGAGAGGCAGGCAGAGAGAGAGAGAGGGAAGCAGGCCCCTGCTGAGCAGAGAGCCCGATGTGGGACTCGATCCCAGGACCCCGAGATCATGACCTGAGCCGAAGGCAGCGGCTTAACCCACTGAGCCACCCAGGCGCCCCCGGAACAGACTTTTAAAAGTCCTGATTTATTGCGCGGTTGCTCCGCCGCTTGCCGGGAGCCGGCCCCTCCCCCTGGGGTCTATCTTCCCGTCGCTTTGGATTCACTTCTCCGCCGGTCCTACCTTTCAGAAAGTGGTTGATTTTCTGTTTCCAGAATTGCTGTTCTTCTTCTCTTCGATCTGCCGATGGATTTTCAGGTGTTTGCAATCTTTGGATAAGCTATCTGGCTGATCTCTGGCTAGCTGAAGCAGTCTCAGCTTGCTACTTCTCTGCCATCTTGACCTGATCACCATCTAGGCTTCTTAAGGGACCTCCTCTTCCAAGGTCCTGCTGCACAGCAACTATTGACCAGCAATCCCTCTTCAGATGTCTTTTTTTTTTTTTTTTTTTTTTTTTAGTTTTAATTTAAATTTCAGTTAGTTAACATACAGTGTAACTTCAGTTTCAGGTGTACAATATAGTGATTCAACACTTTCATACAACATCCTGTGGTCAACAAGCACTCTCCTTAATCGCCATCACCTATTTAACCCATTTTCTCATCCCCTCCCCTCTACTCACCATCGCATTTTTCTTTATAGTTACCTCTTTGGATGTCTTGATGCCAGCTCTGCAGAACAACTCCTTCATAGTTCTAACTTCCAATAATCTTAACCTTTCCCCTTTGTCTAAGAGCCTTACAGGTGCTTCCTTCAGTTATTACCTTTACTTTGCCTTAATGTTTGCTCCCTTTGACTTTTCAGTCCTCCAATACCTACTAACTCTTTTTCTTTTCCAAAGATTTTATTTATTTATTTGACAGAGAGAGAGAGATCACAAGCAGGCAGAGAAGCAGGCAGGGAGAGAGGGGAAACAGGCTCTCCACTGAGCAGAGAGCCATAAGTGGGGCTCAATCCCAGAACCCTGAGATCATGACCTGAGCCGAAGGCAGAGGCTCACCCACCGAGCCACCCAGGCGCCCCTAACTAATTCTTCATATTAATTATCTCTTTTGAAACAACTGATATGTTGATAGTCCATCAACAGTGGAGTAGATAAAGTATAATATATTCTCAAAATGGAATTCTACACAAAAGTGAGAATGAATGGCATACCTAATGATGCAGATGAATATCATTAACAAAGATAAGTGAAAGAAGCCAAACACAAAAACTGTGTACAATGATTCTATTAATATAAAATCTAAAAACAATGTATAGTGTCTAGAAGTCAGGATAGTAGTTGCCTTTGGGAAGATGGTAAGGGTGTTGGTTGATGGCTTTATTTTTTTTTTTAATTTTTATTTCTTTAAAGATTTTATTTATTATTTGGTAGAGGAAAAGGGAGAGCACAAGCAAGGGGAGCAGCAGAGGAAGAGGGAGAAGCAGGCCCGACACAGGACTCCATCCCAGGATCCTGGGATCATGACCTGAGCCAAAGGCAGACGCTTAACAGACTAAGCCACCCAGGTAACCCTCATTGGTGGCTTTAGAGCAGGAAAAGGCATCTACAGTGCCAGTAATGTTCTGTGTCTTGATCTGGGCTTCATGACACAGCACTGTTCAGTTTGTGAGAATTCACTCAGTTTTATGATTTTAATATGATCACTTTTCTGTATGCTTATCATACATCCATAAAATATTTAAACAATGTAGCTATCAGTTGTAAATTGATGTTTGCATTCTAGTTGGGATATTGTCAGTAACTTTAGGTTATAAAAATTTCTTTATACATTCAAAAAGGTGGTAGAATTGAGTAATTTATATTTTTAAAATTAAAATGGTTTAAAATATTATAAAAAATAGGCACAGTACTTTTTCTTAAGTCTTTTTGCATAATGCTGCACATTTGTTTTTTGTAGTCTTGTCTCATTTCTTTTAGAAACTTGTAGAGTACCTTCAGAGTACTCGAGCTCATTTTATCGCCAGAGTTTTATAAAAACATGAGTAAACCAGAGATGACTTATGAAATGAATCCCACATATCTTCTTGAAAAGCTGCCAACACTTTGGATCTTGGTTTCTATCTTCCCTTTCAGTATATATGCCCTAAGATCTACTAAAATCTGTAACTGCTTTTTATCTGCTTTAGTTATAGCTATTTTTATTCCTTTCCCACATTCCACCTGCTTGATTGTACTTATTACATCTTCTGTCTCTGTCACTCAATTTATGACATTGGGCCAGACTGTTTGTTCTCTGCAGTGATGCCTTCTGTATACCGTGATCTAATTGTAGGCCAACTTTCCCATAGCATTCCCTGAATGATCATCCATTCAACATCTCCTCCATCTACATTCCCAAGTCCTGACTCTGCCTGATCTCCCAGGACCTGTCCTCACATAAGAAATAACCAAAAATAACCTATAAAATGAGAGCCCAGGTAAAGACACAGAATATTACTCGTATGCCTCATGGGGTAGTTCACTCAAAGTCTAGAAGAGAATCTGTTAAAATCATTTATTTATTCTATACATATTTATAGTACAACTATAATGCCAGTCCTATCTCCAGATGCTGGTGCTACCCTGGAAATCCATAAAACCAAATTTTTAGTCCTGGCTCTGCCATGTTCTAGCTATTTGATCTTAACTGGATTATATAATATTTCTAAGCATCAATTCTTTGTATGTAAATAGTATTAAAACATTCTAATGTTTCATAGTTATCTAAGGATAAGCCTTACTGGGAAAATATGAGTTAAAAGGGGAAAGACATAGATGTCCAGTAAAGCATAATTAATTGTGCATGTTTCTACTCTTTTTAATAAATCCCATAAAAAAGAGTAAAAAGAGAAGAATTAAAAGGAGATATAAGAAAGGAAATTATGGTGAGTGCTGTGAAGTGTGTAAACCTGGTGATTCACAGACCTGTACCCCTGGGGATAAAAATATATGTTTATAAAAAATTAAAAATTAAAAATTTTAAAAAAAGAAAGGAAATTAAAGGAGTATAAGAAAAAACAAAGAATGGACAAAAACAAATGAAAACTATTTCAACAAATTTACTGGAAAAGAGGGGAGATAACTAATTTAGCAATGTAAGCTGTAACCTGTCTGCAAAGAGGTATGCCAGTAAACTAGCCCATTGTTCTCTAAAGCCTCAGGGCTAGGATATTTGAGTTCCCATGGAAAACTGGGGAAGGGAAAGGGTAGCTCAAGCTAAAGTCAGGGCCTAGTCAAAGTCTGCATGTTTGTATATGAAGCAGTTAGAATTCTAGGTCCTCATTCCACCTCACTCATAAAGGACTAGAAACTGACTCATGAAATCAAAAAGAACCATATGGAGAATAGAATTCACTTAAAAGGATGGAGTGATTTTCTGAATACTGAAAGCTGAGACTGTCAGCCACTTTTTTGTAGCATACTTTCAGAACAGTAGCCACACATACACACCAATTCCCTCACATTTGCCCCCACTTCCCAATTCATGCATTTCAATATATTCAAAATGTTGCTAACAGGCATATGACAGAGTTGTAATACTTGAAAAAATTAACAAAAGGATCTTAGCAAACTTAGTAGATGAAAAGATGAATTATTAACTGCAGGAAAATTATTATATGAGAAAGAGGTGTGGTGTAGTATGTAAGATGGCTTAATAGTGCATAACATTTGCACAGTCATAATAATGTTAACACTGAGTATTGATTTAGCTCAAAATTATCATGTAGCTACCTTGGGGGTGAGGGAAGGAGAGTGGTTGGTTGGACACGGGAGTGTGCTGGGTATGATTGGTCTTCAGTATACATATTCACCCTTTCAACATACCTTCTTAACCACAGAGGCTGGGAGGCTAAAAATGACCATATTTTCCAAATGGCCTTGAAGCTACAGTTCTAGATAAAATTTAAGTTATAAAATGCACTTGCTTGAGGTTTGGAAGGCCACAGTGTGGCAAAGGCCATTTCCTTGTGGCTGAGACTACTGGTAAACAAGGCTGAACAGATTAGAGTGCTTGCAGGAGACAGACTTCTATTTAGGACTTTAGGGGTGTGCCATGCACTCTACCTGGTATGCCATTGAATCCAATAGTCCTGTGGTGGCCTGTGCCTTCCACTTAATTGTTGCCTGCCCCACCCCATCCCCAACAATTTAGTAATCACCTAGTTCCCTGATCTGAATGCCTAGAACAGCTGCAGTTTCCAGAACTGAACACTGGTACTGGGAGAAAACTAAACCCTAAATGACAAATGGAGAAAGAGCAGTATGAGCACATTATTTAGAAATCTAGAATTTCTTGCCAGGGAAATCAGCTAACAGCGTGGAGCTGAGTAGCCTTGGAGATACAGAGAAGTGAATATAATTTTTAAATTGTACTGCAGGTATCCTAAAAAAATAAGGCCTCATACATCTAATATTATTGTTGTAAAATTAAATATTACTGTAGGGCAGATTTAAACATATACATATGTCAATTCTCTTCTGTAAAAGTTTTTCCTACATTGGGTTTATAGTATTCATACAGCCAAGGGAAGAAATATATTCAAGTATTTCACAGTACCTCTCACCATACATCCCTCCATTGACCTCTGAAAACAGAAGAATCCCTACGTGTTAATACATACCGTGTTTTTTTTTTTTTTTAAGATTTTATCTATTTATTTGTCAGAGAGAGAGAGAGGGAGAGAGGGCATAGGCAGACAGAATGGCATACAGAGGCAGAGGGAGAAGCAGGCCCCTGCTGAGCAAGGAGCCCGATGTGGGACTTGATCCCAGGACGCTGGGATCATGACCCGAGCCGAAGGCAGCCGCTTAACCAACTGAGCCACCCAGGCATCCCCACATACAGTGTTTTGATGCATTCTTTTTAACCCATATACAAGGAGTCTTATACTTCACCTCCCCCAGATCTCTAAGAACTTTCAGGAAGCTTATGTTTCTATGGTCACTTTTGATTCTGTTTCTAACTGAATTACCATTTTGCGTTTGCTAATTCTTGCAGCCTGGATGGGTTCACATAAGGAACTTAGCTCCGTTCCTTACTTTTCTTTATCCCATCCATCCCTTCAACCACACACACACACATACACACACACACACACACACAACCACTCATTCACATACTTTCACACATGCTTATGAGAGGAGCTGACTGTCAAAAAATTGGGGGAAAATAGAGGAATTTTACTTTGGAGAAATACAAGCATCTAAAAAAATAAAAAGTTTTACATTCTTGTTCCTAAAAGCCCTGTGATCTTTTCTACACTTGCCTCCTGCCATGATGTTCAGTTCAGACTTCTAGGTTTTCTCTCCCAGGCCCCATCCCTCAGAGGAATTTAAAAGGCATATTTTCTTATAGGGAAAAATTTAAGTCGTGCCAACTTTCTCCTTCAAAATCATCTCAGGGCTTCCCATTATACAGTGTAGGAGTCAGCAGAAACTTTAAAATTACAGCCATCATCAGACACAGCACATTTTCAGAAGAGAGTCAAAACTTTCCCTAGGGTAGATTTCTAGAAAGGGAGGTTTTAATTCACATTGCATAAAGAAAGACTTTCTGATTATCAGAAAAATAAAATAATGAAAGGAATGCCAAAAGGATATGATAATGTGTCATACTTGAAAATATTATGAAAAGATACATAGTAATCTCTCCTGAATGGTTTATAGAAGGTTTTGATTATCTTTATTTCACTGTGTGATAAATCTTTATTCCCTGCCTCCCTTAGGAGTACACAAAATAAGATTAGGTAAAGAAATCCAAAGTTATCCTTGAAAATAAATTCCTCAGTGTGTGTGTTATGTGTTTTTATTTAGCCATGTCTTTATATCATTAAAATTTCTGCTGCTTTGGCAAACATGTCACTGGCAATATCTCTCAGTCTTTTCTGTGATATTTTGATCCATATAAGGAGACATTGGATTATAGTGTCATTCAAAAACATTTTCATTCAGCAAACTAGTTTCTAAAACTGCAGAGTGGTGAGTTTCTTGTTATTTAATGTTTGTGGACCCACTTTCCTCATTAAGGATTAAAGCCAGCAGATGAAAGAAGCCGAAAACTGAAAATTTAAATACCCTGAAAATGTATTTATTACCTCCACTTATTAGTAAGAAATATATACATGAATTTGTAATTTTTCGGGCTTTTTAAAAATCAATTTGATTAAGTTATAATTTACACGTCACAGAATTAGTGTTATAAGTATACAATTATTTTTAACAAATTTATAGAGCTGTGCAACAACTCCCACAATCCAATTTTTAAACATTTCCATCACCCCAAAAAGTTTCCTGATACCTATTTTCAGTCATTCCTATCCCTACTTTCAGTCCCACGCAACTGATTTATTTTTTGTCTCTAGAGATTTATCTTTTCTTAACATTTCTTATAAATGAAATGATACAATATGTAGTCTTCTGCTTTTGGCTTCTTTCATTTAACATAACATTTTAAGGTTTATCCATATCATAGTAGGTATCAAGAGCTATTCCTTTTATTGTTAAATAATATCCCACTGTAGATGGAGATACCATATTTTCTTTAACCATTCAGCAGTTCATGGACTTCTGGGTTGTTTTCACTTTTTTGGTTATTATAAATAATGCTGCTGTAAACATTCCTGTGCAAATTTTTGTATGGATATAACTTTCCAATTTTCTAATTGCTGGGTCATATGGCAATTCTATGTTTATCTTTTTTATTATTTCCAAAGCAGCTGCACCATTTTTGTATTCACACCAGCAATGCACAGGAGTTCCAATTTCTATAAAGCCTGACAAAACTTGACATTGTTAGTCTTTTTTTATTATAGTTATTTTAGTGGTTATGTAATAGTATCTCATTGTGGTTTTATGCTGCACTTTCCTAATGATGAGCATTTCTTCATGAGCTTATTAGCCATTTCTATATCTTCTTTGTGGCATGTTTATTCACATCTTTTGCCCATTTTTAATTGAGTAGTTTGTCTTACAATTAGTGGGTGTTAAGTATTCTTTATACAGTCTGGATGCAAATACTTTACCAGATATATTATTTGCAAATACGTTCTTCCACTCTGTGACTTGTCTTTTAATTTTCTTAAGACTTTCAGGTTTTAAAATACGAAAAAAACAATGTAATTAAATTCAATATTATGTAAGAAAGATACTTAATCTCCTAATAATTTTATTTTTTTAAATCCTCAAACACAAACATTAGAGCTTCTGGGTAATAATGCAGAATAAATTTCACTGGAATTAAAGTCTACCTCCTAAAGATAAACTATAATATAAGAAATACCTTTTATAATAATACATTTTAAAACTAGTAGTTTACAGCTAACCAGCCTGCAGGGGGTGGGGGTGGTTGGGTATGTGTGTGGAGATCCTGATTTGTAAGCACTTCCAATTTCCATGGGGTAAATACTTTCCCCTGGACTATTTCAAGGCACTAATGATTTAACAGCCAGCTTACAAAATACCTGAATATTTAGCTATTGTCTCCAGAGATGCAGAAGAAGCTAGGTCTAGCACGCTACTGAAAATTTATGATTGAACTTGTAGTAAGTGTTGAAGAGAAACTCCTTTTTTAAAAAAGGGGAAAAGCAACTGCTTTGGAGGAATTTGCAGATTATGAAGAAGTCATTGATACTTCACTCAAGAAAAACAGGAAGATGAGTTTTTAAGAATCCAAGTCTACAGATTATAAAATTTATAAGTCAATTCTACAAAGGATGAAAATGAAAACAGATGTATTCTCTGGAGCAGAAAATGGAGAATATTCTGTAATAAAGGAATCGCTATTAAGCAGGCAAACCAATTGGAGTGAACTATGAGAGCTGCATGGAACTCATTCCCTGTGGTTTGAGTGGTGCTGACCCTTCCTGTCTTGCAACAGCTGCAAACACACAACCCTGGCCATCGGAGTACTTCACCTGCTTATCCTTTATGACTGGTTCAGTTTAAGTAGATGAACCAAATCCAGAGGTCTCCCTTGAACTTTTGCTGGAAGGAGCAAGAAAGAGGTCTACTCTTTTTGCTGCAGTCACAGGGCATTGAGAAGCCTGGAGTTGTAGTTTTCTCAAATGGTGGACCACTCTTCTCCCACTATGTAATCATGGGATTTGGGAGGGTTTAAAAAACATCAACTGTCTGTCCCATCTCACTACACAGCGAAGCATTCTCCTGGCTACAGAGCTGGTCTAGAAGTAATCCATTTAAAGCCAAGTTCAGGACTTTTCGATCAGAGATAGGGAAGTTAAATGCTCTCCTTCCCAGCAAGTGACCTAGTGGCCTCTAGCAATCTAAGAAAAGTCAGCCCGAGGATAAACCTAACACAAGAAGATGGCAAAGCCTAAAAATTCTCAGAGAAAGATCCAAAGTCCTAATGAAGCTATTCTTGAAGATGGTGTCTGAACAAATAAGTCTTTATTTAAAGAATAAATAATATATATATTTTAAAAAATGAAAAGATAAAAAATATATGAAAGAATGTTGTCTGTTAGCAACATTTTGAATATATTTAAATGCATGAATTTTATTTTAGAGTCGGTTTAAAATCAATGTTATTTTACTTACAACAAAGTTTCCTATCTGGTTCAACATTTTCTGCCCTGAGTTTTGTTTTATTTTTTTCTTTTACTACCATTGCTCATGATACCACTGCTAATACCTTTGTGGAATTTTGTCCTCCCCAGCTTCAACCATTTTTTTTTTAAATTTTATTTATTTATTTATTTTTAAAGATTTTATTTATTTATTTGACAGACAGAGATTACAAGTAGACAGAGAGGCAATCAGAGAGAGGAGGAAGCAGGCTCCCTGACAAGCAGAGAGCCCGATGCGGGGCTCGATCCCAGGATCCTGGGATCAGCCGAAGGCAGAGGCTTTAACCCACTGAGCCACCCAGCGCCCCACCAGCTTCAACCTTTGACTCCTCTTCTGCTCTTTAAAGGTACACACATGGGGCGCCTGGGTGGCTCAGTGGGTTAAAGCCTCTGCCTTCGGCTCAGGTCATGATCCCAGGATCCTGGGATCGAGCCCCACATCAGACCCTCTGCTCAGTGGGGAGCTTGCTTCTCTCCTTACCTCTCTGCCTGCCTCTCTGCCTGCCTCTCTGCCTACTTGTGATCTCTGTCTGTCAAATAAACAAATAAAAAGCTTAAAATAAATAAATAAATAAATAAAGGTACACACATATCCACGGAAACAGGCATGGAAAGACATAACCAGCACAGCACACTGCTATTGATCCGGGATCATTTTTCCTCTGGCGCCAGCCACCTCTTTTCATGCAGGCTTATGTGACCCAGTTTTGGACGGTATGCTCACTCTGACCTTGCACACCATCAGAACAGGGCATCTGCTAATTACCCACTGGCTCCCTGCAGGTAAGGAACACCCTGCCTTGGAGCCAAGCCCAGGCTCATGAGACAAGAGCCCACAGGACACCCGTATCAAGAGAGGGAATCACACATCCATGTCAGCACATTCTATCACCTCCCTTTCTGCCTTTGCAACAACTCTATTTCAATTCTTTTCAATAGCTCTACCTTCCATGCCTACTTAGCATTTCCCAGGTTCCAGTGCCACATAGTAATCCCAATTTTTATAGTCAAATAAAACTAAATCCACAGAAATCGAGTGATCTGAGTCCTTAATGACAAAAACAGGCTTGGAATTCAGCTTTCTAAAGACTTCCGAGGGAAATGTTTTATTTACTTCTACAGCAGGTGGAAAACTCTATGGAGCACTTTATATTTGGTCCTGGGGGTGAAATTTTAACCAGAATATTGATATTTTAAGTCATTCTAAGAAGGAAGGATCCAAAAGCCATTTTCATGTGAAGAAATTAAAGGAACCAAGAATGTGTCTCTTGGGAAGAAAATTCACAGGAGGGAGCAGACAGCTGTTTCAAATATCTAAACATCTGGGCTGTGTAAAGAAAACCAGATTTGTTTCATGCTTCTTATGAGGAAGATTAGGAACAATGAACAAAAGATACAATTAAGTCAATCTGGGTGAAATATGTAATAAGAGAAATTTCTAATAATTAGAATTGTTCCCAAATGTTACCTGGTAAGGTGGTGAGCTCCTATCAGCAAAAGATTTCAAACAGAAGTTAGATGCCAAGAAGTTGGGGGTATAGGAGTCATACACTCTTGATTTGATCAGACGGCTATTAAGAGTCCAGATCCTTTTTAAATTCTAGAATGTGTCTCAAGTGAAATGCAATCACTAAACTTCAGCTGATGCTCCTCAAATTTCAGCGTGCATAGCAATCACCTGGAGAGCTGGTTAAATTACATACCCAGGGCCTCACCCCCAGAGATTAAGATTCAGTCAGTCTGGGGCGGGGGGCAAGGAATTTGCTTTTCTAATAAACTCCCAAACGATGCCAACACTGCTGTCCAGGGACCGTGCTTTGAATAGCCCTACAAATCACAATTATTTATTATTTATTAGGTATAATTATGATTTGTAGGGCTATTCAAAGCACGGTCCCTGGACCAGCAGTGTTAGCATCATTTGGGAGTTTATTAGATATTGTGAAAAGATGAAAGAGAATGAAGAGGTTTTGGCAAGCAAAAAGGGAAATAAAAAGTAATGCATAGTTGGCATTCATATAGGAAATAAAACATTGTAATGACGACTTCAAAGGAAAGAATCCTTCCAAAACATAGGCCACATCTACCCGGCAGTATAAAAACATTTGGAGAGGAAATTAATTGGTACATATGGTTGTGGGTGTTCATTTCTAACCATACTAAACATTCCATCAAAGCTTTTCTTTTACTTGTTTAGTTAAGTAATTCCAATGAGATGACGCCATATAAGAACTTCCTATTTGGAGTCAGATAGCTACTCAGACACAGGGATCTCTTCTGCTTATCTCTAACACCCTCTTTAGAAACTCCACCTGGACCAGTAATAAAATTGAGGGTGAGCTTGTCAGGAGTAAGGGAGAACTATTTGGGACAAACAGTATAATTGAATTTGTAAATGTCTTTACCTTTGAAATGGAAATCTGAGGCAATCATTTTAAAAATGTAAGCTCTTCAATGGCAGAAGGAAATCCTTATCCATCCTTCAAAGTTCAACTCAAATTGCATTCCCTCATAAGTTCTTTACAGATCCTATCAACAGGCTGTGAGCTCCAAATCCTCATCTCGTGCTCAGATTTCTTAAAACACTATTTCTATATTCCGAGTTGTAAATGTTTTTTGTTGCATTAATGTAGGCCCAATAACACAGGGGGCTAAACAGAGAATGTGTAATATAAATAATTGAATTCTGATACTTGAGTATATAGGAATAAGTATAAGGAAACTATGTGGTAGCTTAGGGCTGAGGGAGAGTAGCCAATGAAGAACAAAGCTTAAAAGGATTCTCCTCCCCATGACTAGGGTTCTGACCTCATTAGAGAAGATATGGTTTAGCCCACTGGGTAAAAAAAAGAGTTCACCGGTTTGCTCTAGCAGGAGCTAATTGGGGTCATGGAAAGCAGGAGGCATTCCTCCAGAGTATGGGGTGATGATAGCTGATCAGCAGCCAGAGGTGTGGGTATATACAAGGAATGGGGGCCCTGGGAGCAGGCAGTCCACATGGGCTGGAAGAGAGAGTGATGGCTCCCAGAGTGAAAATCCTCCAGACTCCTGGCAATCCACACGCAGGCCTGCACAGGGAATTGGAGCATTGATGTGGACAGGAAGACTTCAGGACACCAGTCTCTACGTCAAGGACAGGGCTGCTATGGGAATCTTAATGCCAGGCTAGGCTGACTGCAAGATCGCCTACTGATCACACATTCCAGGGATGTTGCTAAAGCAGAGCTCCACCAGATGACCTCACACACTCCACCAGCTGGAAAACAGCAGGAGACACCCTTCGAGCAGCCTCTATTGAGAAAGCTTGGCATTATGTTTACTATGAAAAGGAGTACTTAAAAGAATTATGTCCATTTCAAAAAGCATATACTAAAGAACAAATTTGGAGCTAAGAGGCAATAAATTGGTAATTGACTCATTTGTATCATTCCTAGATTTTTGGTTCTTTTAAGATTAAGAGCTGTGTTTCATCTTAGTAGTCTCTGTGGTGCCTACTTTTTATTATAAACTATGCCTTAGCAAATATTAAGAATTTCCAGGGCACCTGGGTGGCTCAGTGGATTAAGCCTCTGCCTTTGGCTCAAGTTGTGATCTCAGGGTCCTGGAATCAAGGCCCATGTTGGGCTGTCTGCTCAGCGGGGAGCCTGCTTCCCCCTCTCTCTCTGCTTGTCTCTCTGCCTACTTGTGATCTCTTTCTCTCTCTCTCTGTCAAATAAAAAAAAAAAAAAAGTATTTCCAGCTGGTTTGGTTTTTTTGATTGTTTGTTTGTTTGTTTGTTTGTTTTTTGCAGAAGTTAACGAGGTGGCCGTAAAATTCGTATGGAAATGTGAGGGACCCAGAATAGCCAAAACACCCTTGGGGAAGAAAAAAAAAGTTGAAGGATTCTTATCTCCTGATTTCACAACTTATCACAAAGCTACAGTAACTAAGACAATGTGGAGTTAGCACAAAATAGAATTATAGACCAATGAAAATGAATTGAGACCCCAGATATACACCATGAAATTTGTGATCAATTGATTTTTGACATAGGCACCAAAACCCTTCAAAATGGGGAAAGGATATCTTTTCAATACATGCTACTGCAACAACTAAATATCCACATGCAAAAGAATGAGTTTGGGCCCCTATCTCACATCATATACAAAAAATTCACCTTAAATTGGTCATAGATCTAAATGTTTGAACCAAAATTATGAAACTTTTAGAAGAAAAGATAAGAGTAAATCTTCATGACTTTGGGTTAAGGAATGGTTTCTTAGCTATAACAACAAAAGCACAAATGACAAAATAAAAAATAAATAGGATTTCATCAAAACTCAAAACCTATATGTTTCAAGGACATCATCAAGAAAGTAAAAGACAGCTTACCAAATGAGAAAAAGTACTTGTAAATCATATATCTGATAAGGGACTTGTATCCAGAATATATGAAGAACTTTTATAAATCAACAACATAAAACAAATAATCTAATATTAAAACTAGGCATGGACTTGAATAAACATTTCTCCAAAGAAGATACACAAATGGCCCATAGACATGAAAGGAGGCTCAATATCATGTCATTAGGGAATTGCTCATCAAAACCATTTACTACCTCATACGTACTAGGACGCCAATAATCAAAAAGACACTGATAAGTATTGGGGAATATGTGGAAAAATTGGAGCTCTCATGTATTGGTGGAGCCATAAAATGGTACACTCACTTTGAAAAATAGTCTCATAGTTTCTCAAATGTTAAACATAGAGTTACCATACCACCATGAATTCCATTCCTAAGCATGTACCAAAAAAATGAAAATCTACACCCATACAAAAACTTGTACATGAATGTTTATGGCAGCATATTTACAATAACCAAAAAGTAAAACAACTCAAGTGTCCATTAACTGATGAATGACAACAAAATATGCTCTATCCATGTATGGAACACTTATGCTATAATTAAAAGGAATGAAGAATTGATACATGGTAAACATGGGTGAGCCTTACATACATTATTCTAAGTGAAAGAAGTCACACACAAAAGGCTACATATGATTCTATTTATATAAATGTTCAGAATAAGAAATGCATAGAAAAAGAGAGTTGATTAGTCATTGTCAGGGCTGGAAGGGAAAGGTGAATGGGGTATGATAATGGATATGATGGGGAGAGATAAAAATGTTCTAGAATTAGGTAGTAGTGATAATATTCATAACATAGGGCACATACAAAAAAACCACTGGATCACACACTTCAGAGTGAACTTTGATATGTGAGTTATATCTCAATAAAGCTGTTATTTATTTTGAGAGCTAAGATTTCAATACTTACTTCCATTTTCTTCTTTCCTTTCCAAGTACAGTTATAGCCAAAGAACCTGTAATGAAAACCTAAAATTTCTTTCTTTTCTTGCAACAATGAGGATATATAGAAAATTAGAACGTAACAATCAGTCACTTCAAGTTTCAGACACTCTTACTAAGATACCTAATTACAGTTATTGGTTGTCATGAATTTTGAAAACTCATAAAAACCACTGAGACAGTGGAGAGACTATGGGGTTAAATAACAGATGGAAGAAGAATTGAGCAAGCCACACAGTCTCTCTCGGGGTTTCCAATTGCTCATTTGTGAGATATGGAAATTGGGAGAGATGACCTCCAGCATCCACACGTCTCCCTAGAAAATTAACTTCAGAATCAAATTTCCATAGACCTTTAATGTTTATGAATTAAATAAATAGTAATAAGGATTATTTTCTAACCAAAAAAACCTTAAATGTAGGTAGAATTATACATTATGCTTTTCTTTTCCCCAATGAAGCCTGTGTCTCTATATCACTAGGCCAAAATACATACTTCTAACCCTGTGTGCATGTGTGTTATATTATAATATTTGAATTATTATGTATTCCTTGGAGGAATCTATATCCACTTGACAACTTGGGCCTTCTAATTTCTATATATACTTATGCATACTTTGATTACATAGATTTCATTTTTCTCTGTATAAAGTTAAAATACAGTCAGCTAAAAAAAGCATGAGCTATTTCCGCCAGCCCTCTCCTGGGACTTTGTTCCCAAGTTAGGCAGTTATTTAAAACTGAGCAATTGTACTGTCTTTTTTTCTAATGGTTATCATTTCAAAAACTCAGGGCACTTAAAAAAAAAAAGAAAACAAAAAATAAAGCAAACTTCCTTCAACTGGTCAGTGTACTCCCTTGAAACACAGCAGATACTCTCCTATCTATCTATATTTGGATTTAAGTATATACTTAGACTCTTTATCCTAGGGAGCTGAGTGCTTTGCACTCTAAAACACATGCTCCTCTATTAGTCATATTAGAAACCATTTTTCCTCCCCTTGTCAAAAAAAGTATAAAGGCTAAGAAAAAAATAATTGGATCAAGCGCAGAAAGGGAGTATAACCAGAAAGAGAAAACCATGGCAAATCATGTTTCTTGAGTCCTTATGTCCATCTGCTTTCCACAAAAGATCACTGCCTACTCATTGATCACTGCATCAAAATTAACCCTGCCTTTCCTTTACATACCCATGGTGTGTTACTTGAGACTCATTTCACTGCTTATTTTATACTGCTATGCATTATATTACTTAAATATAATATTTAAGTCTGTCTCCCCCATCAAAATTGTATTTCCTTGAATAATGTGTCAGAATACCACTAAGTCACATCAAACATAGAAAACCTACTCATTTCCCAATTTAAATCTCTCCCAAATTTCCCTAAAATGGGGAAAACTATCTACTCTATATTTATTTTCCTTGAATAGCTCCTTGTACCATGATTTCATGAAGGGGGTTCTCAACACAGGTGGTTGAATAAAATTCACGTGTGAGATGATCAGTTAAACCAAATAAAATGGCCATTTCCTTCGCTCAAAATTTAGTAAGAATTCTTTATCCTGGCCCCAATGCATTTCAGAAACCCACTGTTCAGTGTTAGATTTTCTTTTCCTGTCAGTGGGCTCTCTTATCAGGTGCTTCATATTCAAGTGATTTGGTCAACATTTCATGTGGGTCAATTTAATAATTTTCACCAAAGAGTTTTAAATTTATAGAAGTATATTCAAGCACTGTTTGAAATTTCTCCCTATCTCTTACAGATTTGATATTTAAAAAGTATAACAGGGCAGGGTGCACAGGTGGCACTCAACATAGAGTCCTCTTGGAATTTGCTCTCCTCTGTCGTGCATTCTGCTCATTCTCTCTGTCAAATAAATAAACAAATCTTTAAAAAAAAAAAGCGGGGCGGGGGGTAACAGGGCAACAGGGCCAGCTACTTGTGAATGGAATAAAGGTAGAGGAGTGGTTCTTAGTCAATGGTTCTTACCTTTGAAAATACAGACATGCTTCCCAGAAAAATACAGCCCCCCCCACACACGTACACACACACACACACACACACACACACCATTTTGCTTACAGTTTCAGCAGGTTAATAGATCTTTCCCTCCCCACAAAGCCATCAGTTAATAACTCCTCTTCTAGAGAACTGCACTCAGAAGATTAAGAAAGTGTTGGGTAATTGTCCAGTAATTCCAGTCATTTCCTAATTTTAGAACCAGAGAAAAAAAGTAATCTGTTTTGAGATCTACCCAGTCCACAAATTACCAGATGGTTGCTACTCTTTGCCTGTATAAATACAATTAAAGTGGAAGATCATGTAATGTATTGTCTAAAATGAGACACTTTTGAGGGTGAAAGGAGCATTAATAATTACACTAATACAGCAGAAACATGATCTATTAAAAATATCATTAAATATTAAATACATCAGACTTCTATTGTCCAAGTGGCCATCTCATTTTTTCCATTTTCCACAAAGAACTAATGTCCACCACCATTAAAAAAAAGACCAAATTATGGATTTTTCTTCCTTTTACATTTCAACTAGAATAAGTTAAATCTATAGGATTCAGTCTCCCCACCAGTAAATCCATAGGTGAAATAGATGCTTTCTTAAGGTTCTTAACCAATTAAAAGTCACTAATAGCTTATAATCTACCAAAATCTAATTTTGAAGAAAAAATTAACATGTATTACTATCGATAAACATATAACTAACATGTATATTTACTACTATATGTCAAGCATTACACTAAGCACATCATGTATTTTTCTCATGAAATTATCACAAAGAGGCACATATTTTAGTCCCACTCTGCAGACAAGAAAACAGAACTTAGACACTTGAGGTTACACTGCTAATGAACAACAGAATAAAGGTAAAAACCCAATCTGACTGCACAGCCTGGGCTCTTCATTGCTAAATTAGGCTAATGAATTTACCAAGTAATGTCCTTGCTTTGAACTTAGTCATTCTACTGGTAGCCATGACATTAAAAAAATAATAATAATAATGTTTCCAAGGTATCTTAAAAGATACCTCTTTCACAATCACTTAATTGCTTATTAAGACAGTAAATCATAAAAGCCACTGTCTTGGTTTAGAGGCAGAGAATATAGTATATTCAATTACTATTTGTACATATTAAAAATATCAAGTCTGTTGAGACCAACTATCTAAAGTATAATTCATAATGGACTGCATTCTTTAATATGAAATAGCTGAAATTGTGAGGGATATGGCTCCATCTCAAAGGATTTTTAAAATGCCAACCTAGGGGCACCTGGGTGGCTCAGTGGGTTAAGCCTCTGCCTTCAGGCCAGGTTATGATCTCAGGGTCCTGGGATTGAGCCCCGGGCTCTCTGCTCATCAGGATGCCTGCTTCCCCCTCTCTCTCTGCCTGCCTCTCTGCCTACTTGTGATCTCTGTCAAATAAATAAATAAATAAATAAATCTTTAAAAAAAAAAACAAAACTAAAATAAATAAATAAAATGCCAACCTAGAAATTACATTCTATATTTTTATATGGGGTACTTAAAACTAAGTCCTATCGAATTTTTTTTAAATCTTAAAATATCATTTAAATGTGAAATTGTCAATTGCTTTCAGTACTGAGAAGCTACATTAGCACAACATTTAATGCCATTTTAAAGACCCCATCTTATATTACCTAAATACTACCTTAAAGAAAGTCATAGACCTTAGTGGATTTTTAAACTTAACAATAGATTTTTAATTTTATTTTATTTTTTTAAAAGATTTTATTTCTTTATTTGACAGAGACAGAGAGATCACAAGAAGGCAGAGAGGCAGTCAGAGAGAGAGGGGGAAGCAGGCTCTCCGCTGAGCAGAGGGCCTGATGTGGGGTTCCATCCCAGGACCCTGAGATCATGACCTGAGTTGAAGGCAGAGGCTTTAACCCACTGAGCCACCCAGGTACCCCAACAATAGGTTTTTTAAACCATGTTTAAACTATGTCTTAGCATGAAACTTAATATTGTAAGTTAACACCCAAGATTGTAATGCAGATTTTCCTGGAGATATAGGAAAACAACAAGCAAAATTTGGTAAAAGACATTTCATTAAATAATGAAAATGAATCACTTCACCAACACTTAAATAAAATTGCTGAGGACTATGCCATTTTATATGCTCAGGACTACACAATAACTATACAGTTAACAAACATAAACCACCATAGGGTATCTGCCTATAACTGCCCTCCTGTCCTTACATGAACCAGTCAATTTAGGTCTGGGACAAGGCAGAACAAAGATTTTTTTTCAGAATAGAAATCTTTGAAGACCTTAGGGATGTCCCACTGCCTCATTCTGACATCTTCTGAGCTCTAAAACATTTATACTTAGTTGTATAAATGCTTTGTATTCCCTATGAGACTGTAAGCACTCAACAACATGTAAGATCTCTTAAGTAAATGTGTAATGCTAGCAAAATAACAAAAATAACAATAGAATCAGAAGATGCAGTTATTAAATTAGTCTATATTCTTAGTGATCTTTTAAGAAATATCTTAGAAAAGACTTAAGTCTTTTGTGCCTTTAATTTAGTACATAACTTAAGGTCATGTAAATCTTAATACTAACATAAATTATAACCAATTTATTTTCCTCCTACAATTATGCAGACAGTAGTATAAACTTCCCCCAGAAGGTCACTGGGTGTATAACAAATTACATAATTAAAGCTAAAAATAGTAAACATTTATGCAAAATGTATCTAATGGAAATCCAAAATTGGAGATAAACTGACTCGTAAATTGTATTAAAAAATAGGTCCAAATTCAAAGTCATCTTTAAACACAGGCCAGACGAGGCCCTATAGCTCAGGGGTTAGAGCACTGGTCTTGTAAACACAGGCCAGAATTCCTACTAAATCAAAGGCAAAACTTGAAGGTTGTTATAGCACTACTACCCAGAAACTAAAAACCAGCTGGGTTCAGGAAAAATAGAGGTTTCTTCAAAACCACCCACACAGTGGCTGTCTTCCTCCTCCCAGGTCTGCCCATGGAGACCAGCTTCCTGCTCAAGCACGAAGAGCACACAGTGCACATGGAAAACTTGTGGAGTCAGCCAAACTCCCACCCACCTCAGTTCCTATCCTCAGCAGCTTCCTGACAACCCACAGAAACCAATCAGTTCAATGTGATGGCAAGATGAAAGCCAGGACCCACGTCTCTGGTAAATGAAAATCTTGAGGTACATTGCAGAGACGCAACCAATCCCCAGAGCAGATAAATGAAACATCAAGAGTTTTAAAAAGCAAAAGTTGAAAAGGTGCATTTTATTAGAAAAGGAGATTTGAGCCATGAAGAAATGGAGTTTTCCTTATTATAAATGGAGGAAGGAGCAAAAGATATTAAAGTACAGTTGATCTTTGAACAACATGGGTTTAACTGCACAGGCCCACTTATACACAGATTTTTTATGGCGAAGTACGATAAATGTCTTTTCTCTTATAATTTTCTTAACATTTTTTTCTCTAGGTTAGTTTATTGTAAGAACACAGATATAATACATATAACATACAATATATGTGTTAATTGACTATATTATCAGTAAGGCCTCCAGTCAACAGTAAGCAATTAGTAGTTAGGTTCTGGGGAAGTTAAAAATTATATGGAGATTTTTGACTCCACAAGCGGTTGGAACCCATAATCCCTGCATTGTCCAAGGGTCAACTATAGTCACACAAAGAAAACTAACATGAGAAATGCAACCCCTTTAAAGGCATTAGGACAGTAAGAAAATAAATTGAGTGATGTGAACAAAAATTAAAACCTCATCTCTCCAGAATCATTAATGAATGAATTAAGGTATGCAGAGTTTTCAAAGAAGTATATCCTTTATACACATTTAAAACAAATTTAACCATCTAGGGGTGCCTGGGTGGCTCAGTCAGTTGAGTGAGTTGACTCTTGATTTCAGCTCAGGTCATGATCTCGGGGTCATGAGACCGAGCCCTGTATTGGGGCCCAGTGTGAAGCCTGCTTAAGATTCTCTCTCCCTATTCCCCTGCACATACCCAGCCATCTCCCACCACATAAGTACACTCACTATCTCTTAAAAAAAAAAAATTAACCATCTTGAATGCAAATATTTCTAAAATTTATTGCACATTACCTTGACTTCTTAAGTGGGCTTATTCTTTAAGGTTATGATAAGAAACATTTGTGCAAAACACAGATTGTGCAACTCCAATCTGAGATCAGGTGGTAGATTGACTCATAAGAATCATTTAGGTCATCTTATGAAAATATAGAAAGAAGATGGGGTGTCTGGGTGGCTCAGTGGGTTAAAGCCTCTGCCTTCTGCTCAGATCATGATCCCAGGTTCCTGGGATCGAGCCCTGCATCAGGCGTGGGCCCCACATTGGGCTCTCTGCTCAGCAGGGAGCCTGCTTCCTCCTCTCTCTCTGCCTGCCTCTCTGCTATTTGTGATCTCTCTCTGTCAAATAAGTGAATAAAATCTGTAAAATATATATATATAGAGAGAGAAGATTCTGATTTTCTAGGACAGGATTAAAGCCCGGAAATATGTGCCTTTTAAAAACTTTCTCAGGTGATTCTAATTCATAGCCAGTTTCATGAACAGAGTATAAAAGGAAGAACACTTACCTATTAGTATTCAGGTAGCTTTATTCTAATAGTTGTTCATGTACTCAGTGCACACTGACTGGGCATCTAATATGTCCTAATATTGAGCACCTGAAGTGGACTTTGGTATATAAAGATGAATAAAACATGATCTGTCAAAGAGTTCATATTCAAGTAGGAGAGCCAAATACATAATTATGGTACCATGGGTCAATCCAATAACAGGATGCCATGAAAATCAATCACTGGATAGTGAAAGACCTTTTAGCTTAGCCAGGGCTTCCTGGAGGAGATGGCATCTGAGACAAATCCTAAAGGTTGAGATATTAGCCAAGTGAATTTGGAGTGAGAATGAGAAGAGAGAAGGGGGCAATGTACCAAGTCAGCCTCTAATTACACATATAGTATCAGGAATTGATGGTAGAAAGAAGGGAAGGAGTGGGTAAGAGTTCAGTGTTCATCTTGCAAACAGTGGAAAGCTGTTGCACCATAAAGTCAAGAGTGTCACCATCACACTTGTATTTCTATCAGATGTCTCTGGCTGGATACGTGGTATATAAATTTAAGAAGGATAAGAAATGGAAGGACAAAGAGGATTTAGGTAATTGGTGGAAGAATTCCAGGCATAAGATATAGAAGGTCTGATATAAGACAGTGAAAACTAACACGGAAAAAAGAATACAAGTTTGAGGAAAATACAGACAAGAAGACAACGTGATTGATTTGATGATGATGGCAGGTGGGGAGGTTGGAAAAGGACTGGAAAAGAGAAAAACGAAGTTCAGAATAACTCCACACACCAGTAAGACTATAAGGCAAGGAACTAATCTTTTCTAAATATCATTAATTAAATGTAGAGCCTAGGGGTACGGGTGGCTCAGCTGATTAGGCAGCTGGCTCTTGGTTTAAGCTCAGGTCATGATCTCAGGGTACTGGGATCAAGCTCCACGTTGGGCTCCCCTCTGAGCTGGGAGGCTACTTGAGACTCTATCTTCTTCTCCTCTTGCCCCTCCCCCTGCTTCTTCTCGCTCCCTCTCAAATAAATAAATAATTCTTTAAAAAATACAAAATAAAAATATGGAGTCTAGATTACCTCTAAGAGAACTTCTATCCCGAAAGTCTATGAATCATTATAATACAGATTATTGTATTATTCAGTGATGTCCTCAAAACCTCTTAATGTTGACCTTACACTAAGTGACTCCTGGACTTTTTTTAAGATTTTTTTTTTTAATTTGTCAGAAAGTGGGAAAGGGAGAGAGCACAATGGAGAGGGAGCAGCAGGCAGCGGGACAAGCAGGCTCACGGCCCAATAAGAGACCCAGTGCTAGACTCAATCCCAAGACACTGGGATTATGACCTGAGCCAAAGGCAGACACTTAACCAACTGAGCCACCTCGGTGTCCCACTCCTGGACATTTAAGTTCAAATGCCTGTTTTCTAGAATAATGTTAAGTTCTCTCTAGGTGTTAGTTTATCAGCTGTAATAGTAGCTTCTGACAACATGCCTGCCTACAACAGTTCTTCCTTCCTCTCAGTTTTCTATTTCATGTGTATACTATAAGTATGGAAGTTAGGTAACTAATCTCCCTCTCTTCTAAATTACATAGCACTTCATTTGTAACACCCTATGACATTTCTTCATTCTACACTGCTCTGTATAGAATAAGGCCTTGTAAAGGTTTAAGCAACTGAGAATAAAAAAGGACTCAAAATTCTTTGTGCCCTTTTTCCATAAGTGACTCCTTGCACAATCACACTGCAAACAAAACTTAAATAATATAGTATTTTTGCATCAAGATTGTAAAAATCGTGAATAGATTATGAATAAACAGACTGAAGACCCAAGCAGAATTTTTTTTTTCCTGAGTAGAGGTACTATAATGTTCAAAAGATTTAACAGTTTTTCAGAAGGCCTTTTGCTCAGTTCCTTATTCCTGTATTCTAGATAGATAACATTATTAAGAGTCAGATACAGGGCACCTCCATGGCTCAGTCACTAAGCGGCTGCCTTTGGCATAGGTCATGATCCCAGGGTCCTGGGCTCAAGCCCCACATCATGCTCCTTGCTTGATGGAAGCCTGCTTTTCCCTTTCCCACTCCCCTTGCTTGTGTTCCCTCTCTGCGGTGTCTCTCTCTGTCAAATAAATAAAATCTTTTAAAAAAAAATTTTAAAAAAAGAGTCAGAGATACCAAACAGCAAAACATCATTAGCACAGGAAAAACTGAAGAAACTCAAGTACAATTTAAGAAAAGCAACTATCAAATAAATAGAGGAAGCCCCTGATTTTATATACAATGAATTGCTATAAATTTACATGAGCATTAAATGTGCTCATTTTAGTTATGAAAATCCATTAGGTACAAACATTTCATTGGTGCAATTTGAAAATACAGGTCTAGCAATTTGTATCAACTTTTTACTCTTAACTTCCCTGATAATTGAACCTCACAGATAAACTGAACAAAATAAAATTAAATCATGTATTGCTGATGCCAAAACTGTGCCCCTAGGGATAAGCCTGATGATTTTGACCTTTGCTCAACTGCAGTTAACTTTATGAGACCTATACATACCCTTATATACATCTCAACAGGACTTTTATTTATTTATGTATTTGTTTTTTGTTATTATGTACTTATTTATTATGTATTATTTTATATGTTATTATATATTTATTTTATTTATTTATGTAGCACACTGTCACTTTTATTTATAAAAATGTTATGTCAAAATTCAATTGAATAGTTAATTGTCATGTGTTCCAAAAAGCACCGCAAAGGGGCCATACTAATCTATTGGCCCTCTTCCTCTAATGGCTTAAAAGAATCATTCTCCAGCTGCTGAACACAACAATACACATTTTATTTATAAGTGTCAATGAATGATGTGGAAAGTGCAAGCTGGAAAAAGTCTCAGAAATTGTGAGTTAGGGACTGCCCGTAATTTGAATATTTAAGAAGGTAAAGAATCACAGAATTTTAGTTTTCTAGTTTTTAAATAGATACCATGTCTAATCTGCTGCAGAAGCAGAAAGGAGCTAGTTAGTATCCACAGAAAGCCTAAAATTTGCTTGTCTAAAGTCCCCCAAGTCTACTCCCAACTTATATTCTGTCCTACATAAACTCTAAAAAAGAATTTAGCTAGCAGGGGCTTCTGCTTCTTCTCTATAATGATTAAAGTTTGGCAAACATCTTTTTTGGTCTTACCTTACTTGATACAAGATGGGAATTTTCCACAGATATTTTTAATTGGAAACAAAGCAGAACAAGAGGCCTCAAAATGAGCATAGATATGGGATGAGTTTTACAGAGTAAGCCTTTTATCCCAAACCTAATAAAAATTTAGATATGGCTGAATCAGCTCAAACATTGATTATGTACCTACTACATACCCGGCACTTGGTAAAACACAAAGATTAACAGTGGATCTTCCCTCTAGAAAAAGAGAAATACATAAACAAAAAGAATTACTATAATGTGACAAATGCTAGAATAGCCATAATCACATATTATTGGTTTACTAACAGGCTTGATGGAATATTTCTTTTAAATCTATTGATTTTTACTCTCCCCTCAGTCTTAATAGTATTTTTTTTTTAGGATTTTATTTATTTGACACAGAGAGAGATCACAAACAGGCAGAGAGACAGGAAGCGGGGTGGTGGAGTTGAGCAGAGAGCCCGACATGGGGCTCAATCCCAGAACCCTGAGACCACGACCCGAGCCAAAGGCAGAGGCTTAACCCTCTGAGTCACCCAGGTGCCCCCTTAATAGTATTTATTTGCCTGTTGTCAAGGTCATGCCCTATTGATGAAACTTGCCTTCTTTGTCTTTCATACCTAGATCAAAGATGATAAAGACAGGGCACTTGCACCATTGCTCATATTTCCCTTACCATGGGAGTCATTCTTTGCCAAAAAGTTCTTAAAAGCCATCTTACACAGTATACCAGGCAGTCATTAAGATTAACTGGTACATGAGATGAAACCCATCTTCTTCCTTCAATCTGGATTTACTTCCACTAGCACCATATTTGCAGATGCTGTTTGAAACTCTCAGCATGGGGTTGCTTGCCCAGCCAAAAACACATACACTTTAATTTCTGTTAAAGTTTTTTGTATTCCCTTTTGGGAATATACTAATTTATTTCATATGTGAGGAAACTCAAGGTCCAAGCTCATCTATAGAGAAAAAATAACTATATGTTTCCCATATGCAATGAAAAATCACACTACCTCATTATTAGTTCTACTCACATTACATTAATACTAATTAGTATGTTTTGATTATGAACTTGAGTGCCAATAATACCTGTATATTGCAAATACAAAAACTGAGAATTAGAGAGAGCCAGGATTAGAATTCAGGCAAAGTCAAAACTCTTGAATTATTAACTTGTACCTTCTACCACCTCCACTCATTCTCTTCTCTGGATCCTTCTAAATGTTCCCAGACAAGGGTCGCACTCCTCTGAAAAGTCCTTATTTAGTTTTATTTTTTTAGAGCTTTTATTTATTTATCTGAGAGAGAGAGAATGTGTGAAGGAAAGAGCAGGAGCAGTGGGGGGAATGTCAGAGGGAGAAAGAGATTCCCCACTGAGCAGGGAGCCTTGATGCAGGACTTGATCCTGGCACCCCAAGATCACCAGGATCATGACCTGAGCTGAAGGCTGAAGGCAGTCACTTAACCAACTGCCATCCAGATGCCCCATCCTTAGTTTTTTAAAAAGTCCTTAGTTTTCTTTATACACTATTTTAAATATATACTGAGAGTATAAACATATACATTTTAAACATATAAACATATCCTGGAAAACACACAGGAAAGCAAATGTTATGACAAAACATTAACATCTCGTCAATCATGGAGAAAGCTCTCTTGGTATTCATTATACTATTCCTGCAGCTTTTCTGAAGGTTTGAAATCTTTCAAAATAACAAGTTGGAGACAAAAGGGTTAGAGACCTAATATTTGCTGAGTAAAGGGTCTTAAAATTATAGATGCCTTAGAATATTAATAGGACAATTTATATGCTCATAAAAACATTTTTAAAAATTTGAGGGTGCAGAAAATAACCTTAGGCAATTTGAGTGATAAAGGAATATGCAGCATAAGAAAATTGTTTCTATCCTTTTGCTTTTGAGAATTAATCTCCTAATAAGAACAGCCTGACTGACTGGAATAAATGCAAAAGATAGCAGCCAGGACACACAGGCTAGATCTGGAGGCAAAGTCATATGGTAATCATAGAATTTTAAAACAGAGGTTTTTAAAATTGTCTACTTCAACCTGCTCATTTAACTGATGATGGAATTCAATACCAGGCTTTAAATGAACTCTCCAAATTTCCGCAGTCTAATAGTTGCAAACTACTCCTTTCTTCTGTTTCTCATTTAGAGCCTGTGTCATTCTAATTCCTTTATTAAGTGATGAAGCCATCCCAAGATGGCCTATGAGAAAAGGGGTGGGGGAACAGTGAATATTATAGTGATAGATTCATTGGCCAACATGACTGAAAAAGGCATATAGGGGTCACTTAACTTTTAGAGGAACTGGCTAAAAATGTTCATCTCTCAGTCATGTATTCCACTAGGTCAGCTTCATTATTAGGCTATAAGGTGGGTCTCCTATATTTCTGAGTTCATATCATCACACACCAATCCTGTAGATCAGATTTTGCTTTTCTTATAATATAAGTCCCAGAACTAAATTTTATTGACCCTGATCAGCCTGACTTGGTCATGTTGTGTCCATCCTTTAACCAATCTCTGTGGCCATGGGAGGAAAACAAGGTTAAATGCATTTGATTTACTTAGCAATGGTCATATTTCCCGGTCCTGGACTTAGGAAAAGTCATATTCACTGAAATCACAGACTAAGAGTGGGAGAGAGTTGGATCAATTAAAAAAAAAAAAAAAGCTGGGATACTGTTAACACAAGAAGTAGGTACAGATAACAAATGGCAAAATCCAAAAATTCTACAACATCTATCCATAAGCAAAAGTTGAAAAAATAAAGGTTAAGAGAAGATAAAAATTGCCTTTTATAAAACGCCCAAAAAACTATCTTAAGGGGAAAAGAAAGACCAATCTGTTTTCTTATACTTCAGGAAAGAATAAAGACCAATAGGCAAAGGAGAAAAGGCTACAGATTCAATTCAGTAGATGTGAAGAACTTTCTAACAATTAAAGATATCCAGTAACTGAACAGGTGGCACAATGAAGTAATGAGTTTCCCATAGTTGGAAGCCTTCAAGCAGAAGGAGGGTGACCATCTGTCATGAATGTTATAGAAGGGATCTTTATATCGGGTGGGAGGTTGCTCTAAACTGACTGTTAGATTCCTTCCAACTCTAAGATTCTAAATTATTGAGAACAGCATGAATAAAAGATCCAAACCCATTCAAGAACTAAATTATTCAACAAAAGGTGATAGAACTTTCAGCTATGGAGTTGAATCTGCCAGACTTTGGGTGTCAGCTATCCCATTTTATAAGGAAAACAGATACAAATCTTTACAAATGTTTATTTTTAAGTTACAACAGTAAAGTTAATTTTATAAGGGAGCATACGGCCCTTCCCCCCTAATTTAAAAATGTTCTTTTTGAGATTTGATCAATGTTTATATAATTTCACTTCTATCAGACTTATTCCCTAATGGAACAAAGCTAACTTTTGTATTACTCTTTTAATCTTCCCAGCTCCTAGGATATAGGATAGCTGGGTGGCACTGCTACCACCCACCTGCACTTTTTCATTCAGCATTATAGTAAATATATTTACTACATTAAGACAAAAATCTCCATTGTTAACATTTTAACATTCAGTTGTATTGGTGTATCAGATTTACTCAGCCATTTCCCTGTTGGCATTCAGGCTTCCTTGAAATCTTCACTGTAGTTCTACCATAAGCATTTTTATACAAACAGGCTTTTCCCCTTTTGAGTTATTTCCTACATCAGGGGTTACTGGGTCAAAGGGTATGGATATTTTTATGGTTCTGAATATGTACTACCAAAAGAATGTTAGCCCTACTGGCAATAACTGAGTTTAACATTTCCTTAAGGCATTGTCCATACTAAATCCAATACAATATTTTAAAAATTGGTAACATATATTAAGTGGCACTTTATAATTACTTTTTTTCCCCTAGTGAATTGGAATAGCAACCTCAACATTTTTTTTTAAGCCAAACGCAACTCCTAATTTGCATTCCGACTGTAGGGAAAGAACTCAGCAGCACATATATAAAGTCACATCAAAGAAGAGAATAAACAGTGTTAAAGTAACCAAATTAGGCCTTAGTTGGAGTCCACTCATGTTAAGCCCCATGTTAGCAAACCAAAACTTAATTTTCTCTGTTAGGCTCTCCCAGGAAATGAAGGCCTAGCTCAACCAGTCAGCACTTGCCTACACAAGACAAGTTACCTAACCCAGCTCCAAACTTCCCTTTGCTCCAGTCAGCAAATGCCCAGTATAACTTCCCTGCTCCTCCTCACTTTGGTCTATAAAACCCTCTTGAACTGAACAATTCTTTGGAGCTCCTTTCTGTCTGCTATACTGGATATTGCTCAATCCATAAATCACTGAATAAGCCAATACGATCCTTAAAATTGCCTCAGCTGAATTTTGTTCTTTAGCAACAGCAAGTCTAAACATTAATTCCAAGAAGGGCAAATGTCTGCTCCTCTGAATCAGAGTGGTCTCTCTGGGAAGGCTAGAGAACATTGAGCAAGCACTGGTTCAACATCTCTCTGATATAGCTTCCTGAAACTAAAGGAAGGCTAAAGAAAGTGCATGGGCTCCAATAAGTTACTTTTCCTTTAAATTCATATATATAAATCTAGAAACCATACCTTTTCCTGAGATTTTTGGTTCAGATTCCAAACATCTCAAAAATAATTCCTCATACTGAAGGATCTACTAAACAGAAAAGAAGCAGATAAAAAATCATATATGAAGCAAAAATTAAAACACAGGAAACATAATAAATTAACATCATAGTAATATGAAAAAAAATCAAATTGAAAATGAAGTTTCCACAAATAACTGCACTTGTTATTTCTAAGATTATTGTACTAAATGAGGACAGATTGCTCTGATTTGTTCATTTTCTTCTGGAAAAATGTCTAAGTAAGAGTGGAAGAACATTAAAAATAAGTTATTAAAGGTGTGAAAGTGAGAGATTAAAAGTTCTTATTCCCAAAGCAACTGCACAAGACACATTAGCACTACATAGGCCACTTTAGACAGGCATCTGTTTCTTGCCACTTACTAATTCCTGTGAAAACTCAAGGTAAATATACTAATAAAATCACAACTAAACTACACACAATTTGAGACCAACATGTCATAGTTGCCTAGGTAATAGCAAATATATTTGCCACAGATAACTGCAATAATAGCTTTTTACGTATAATATCCATATTGTACAGTCCAGTGAAAACAGCCTTCCCATCCCATAAGATGTGGTTGAAAGTGTGCTGTCTGGGATGTAACCTGAATAATGTTTTTTGTTTTTGTTTTTGTTTTTGTTTTTGTTTGTTTTTTTTTCCCACAAAATGCTACTATTAGAATTTTTTTTTAAAGAAGTGATTTCCTAAGTTTCCAGGAAAGACCAAAGTCTTTATGGACAAAAGAATCACCGTTCAAAGAGAAAACTCATTCACTAAATGAAAGGTAGACAACACTAAGACAAAAGAAGTTGTGACAGCAGTCCTAGACGAGAATCAGAAGATTTTGGCCACTCTTTTGTGGAAGTTCTTGGATTTTGCCAGATAAACAGACCAGAATTTGAAAGAGAATAAAATGGAAATTAAGAGTAGGGACCTAGACCTGGGCCTAATGCCTAGTGGTGTTCAATAAATACATGTTAAATGACTGAATACAATTCTTGAAGAAAAAGCCTATATCTCTGAAAGTCCAGAGAGTATATTCTAGAACCAAAGGACTTCTGTAAGACTTGACCCCCAAGATGAACAAAACTAAGCTCTATATTACTCTTTTTACCTGCCCTACTATATCTATTCTATGCCTTCTGAATCCTCATATATAAAAGGAATTTCTGTTCACTCTGTAACCTGACTGAAGAGTACATAGCTGCTTGACTTATCAAGTTGTCAGACACAGGCCAAAAGAGGGGGAACTTTAAAATGTGTGTTAAGCTCCACAGAGTTGGCAGTAAAAGGCTGATGCTCTCTGTGCCACTATATACAATCGTAAAGCTTTTTGTAAAAAATTTATAGGCCATTATTTATAAGAAATACTACTGAGAGCCAAAGCAAAATTTCAAGAATGAAAATGTTGTCATTAAAGCAAAGCAAAGAGGCCCATTGGGTACTATTTTTGGCTTCCCATGGAGACATTTGTTTCTCATTATATATATAATATTAAATACTTTCCTCTGGGTCTTAAAAGGTTTTTAAGAAAGGAAATAAACCAGATCAATTTTCTTTCTAATTTGTGATATCCAAAGGCATAATTTCTCGTTTGTATAGTCCTGATTACCAAAAACAGGAAACAGATCTTAAAATAAGTCTTTAAATGATGTCTGGGTGGCTTAGTCAGTTACGCCTCTGCCTTTGGCTCAGATCATGATCCCAGGGCCCAGAGCAGGGAGCCTGCTTCTCCCTGTCCCTCTGCCTGCCACTCCTCCTGCTTGAGTGCTCTCTTTCTTTGTCAATTAAAAAAATAAAAATCTCTTTAAAAAATAAATAAATAGAATAATTCTCTAAGTTTCTATTTTAATTCCCTCCCCGGGCCTGAAGACATTTTAATAGGAGATTCCAAATACCTCATTCTTCTCCATACATAGGCACATTAATTTTCCTTTGACAAATAGCTTGATATTTTATCTATACAATAGTCTATAATTTTCTCAAAAAACAGGTAAAAGATATACAAAGTTGTTTTTGGTTTTTTTAAAATACCCTCCAACTTCCCTTCAACAAAATGGGTAGGGTGGTTTAATATGTGTTTTCTAACACCATCAAGCAGTTAACTCAGTTCTGACACTATCTACCTAGAGCTAAGATCACAGATCTCACACCTTAAGAACTCAATACCACAGACTAATCTCCTTTTGATGCCAACTGCAGGTCCAGCTTGTTACCTGTGCTTCTGACCAACTGGCTCTAAATTGGAGGTTTCCATGACCCCATCCTGGGTTCAGTGAACTTGCTGGAACAGCTCACAGAAACTTTTACTAGTTTCTATATGATAAAGGATAATATAAAGGACACAGATGAACAGCCAGATGTAGAGGTACAGAGGACAAGATGTGTTGGAAGGGGCACTGAATTTCCATGTTCTGTGCGAACCACTCGGCTTACATGTTCATGAGTTCACTAACCCAGAAGTTCTAGGAACCTCTGTCCTTTTGAGCTTCCAGTGGAGCTTCATTACATAGACATGATTGATTAAATCATTGACCATCCTTGATTGATTCAACTTCAGGGGGTGGGACTAAAAATTCTAACCCATTAGTCACCAGGATTATTCTCCCAGCAGTTAGCCCCCATCCTTAGTTAACTAGAGGCTTTCCAAACATTCCCTCATTAGCATAAGAAAAGACGTTTATCATTCTCCTCCAGTAGGAAATTCCAAGTTTTAGGAGCTCTGTTCCAACAGGATGAAGACCAAATATATGGTTGACCCTTGAACAACACAGTCCACTAATGCTTGGATTTTTCATAGAACTATTAAGTATTTTCTCTTTCCTGTGACTTCTTTTTTAGTAGCATATTCTTTTCTCTAGTGTAGTTTATTGTAAGAATACGGTATATGATACCTATAACACAAAAAATATATTAATCAACTATATATATGTATTGGTAAGACTTCTTTCCAGTCAACACTAAGCTAACAGTAACTCCAAAGTTATACATGGGGTTTTGATTGTGCAGGTCAGTGTCCCTAACCCCTACAACCTTCAAGGGTCAACTGTATATTTCTTATAAATCACAATATCACAGGTAGTAAGGAAAAGACTAACGAATTAGTTGTATCCCCCTTACCATCCACTGAGAGAGAAAGACATATCCCTGCCCATTTACAGAAATATACACAAAGGCAGATACACTACCAAATACTCCCAAGGCTCCAACAACCAACACACATGGAAGAAACAATTAACAAAGACACAGACCTTCAGAGAGATACTAGACAGAAGACAAAAGGAACAAAAGAGAGAAATGTGTTATTACTTGCAAGGGATGGACGGCTACTCAGGACAGGCATCCAGCAGCACACCCAGGCCCAGCCCCTGCTCCAGGGAAGAACAGAGGTACCCTGCAGGGGTGTAACTGTGTATTACACACAACCCCAACACACATGCTCCCCTCCCTCCCTCACAAACACACTTTCTTACATACACACCTTATTTCTCGCACACACTGCTTTTCTAACACTTTTACGCACACACTCACACACATAACAATCTCAAAATCTCTCAGTCTGTTATGTACCTAGTCATTCTCACACACTCCAGCAGTCTCACACACACACATACACTATCTCGTACACAGACTCCTTTCTTCACACACAATCTCTCACACACACGTACATACAGTCTCTTCATGTACATTCTCACACAGTCTCACAAACACGCGCGAGCACATGAAGTCGCTCTCAGTTCTCTCACACACGCCCCCGTTGGCTCCGCCCCCGCCGTGGCCCCTCCCCCCGGGTGTGCTCCGCCCCGGGGGCCGGGGCGGGGCGAGCCAGTGACAGGAGAGGCCGGGCAGGGCTGGTACTTCTGGCACCCTGGCCAGCGGGGCGCGCTCCGGAGGCTCCAGTCTGTGGCAGCGCGGCGGATCTCCGGCCGGCCCTCGGGTGGCGACCGCTGCTTCGCGTTTCACGCTCGGCCTCCTCCGGCGGCCGTCCCGGCGGCGGGAGTTGGCGACGGGATGTGTTCGGCCGGGGAACTGCTTGGTGGCGGCGGAGGTGGCGGCGGCGGCGGCAGCAGCGGTGGGGAGCGCGACGAGGACGGAGACGCGCTGGCGGAGCGGCTGGTGGCGGGGACAGAGCCGGAGCCCGGAGCGAGCCCGCGCCGACGCGGGCAGCGTCCGCTGGAGGAGCGCGAGCAGGTGAGCGGGGAGGGGAGGGGCGGCGCGGCCCGGCCGGTTTCCCGAGCCCCACCCGGCGGCGGAGGGAAGTAGGCGGGCGGGCTGCGCCTGTGCTCTGCTCGGCGTGGGGCGCTGGTCGCTGCGGCGTTCGGGGAAGCTGCCCCGAGGAGCGGTTAGAAGGCGCGCTGTGGGCCGGGCTGCAGGGCCATGCGTGCGCGGTGGCGAGTGCCCTGGGATCGCGTGTCTAGCGGGGTCAGCACAGCCCTTCTCCGGCTGTGGGGCAGAAGAGGCTCAGGCCAGCACCCGGGGCTCCGTGGAAGTACCTCCATAACGGTCACTGGTCTAAAAGCCTTACATGTAAACATTTTTTTTCCCCCAACTTCAAGTCGATAGCCCTGTGCTGTGTTTTAGGGGATAGTTGCTCCCTTCCTGCCCTCCATCTTGGCATTTCTGAACACACACCTAGCGCTTCTGAAAAGGTGTGGGTGTATTTCTCTAGATATGCAATCAATGTCTGAAGGCATGTGTAGGAGCGAGTATTACAATAGATATCCTGACAGGGACTCTCCACGAGTAGGTTCGTCACATGAACACAAAAGAAATCTAAACTTCATTTTAAAAGTGAAAAGGCAGGAAAATTGCTTTCTGTTAGTACCAAACGGAAAGAAGTATTAGTAAGGGAAAGGAGAAGTTGGGTAATTTTTGAAACCCTCTGAATTTGTTCTCAGTACATGAAGTATCATAATAAGCATTACAACATATCAGTTGTCTTCAAGAGTAGGCAAGAAATTTAATAAAAGAAACTGAGTTATATGTAGGATGGATCTTCACCAGCAAAAACAGTAATTAGACTCTCAAAAATACCTGAGATCAGCCATTCTTCAGAATCACATTAAAGAGCAGGAATTCAAATGATCTGCCTTTGCTAAAGCCTGCAGTGTTGAGACAAGAAATTGATACCTGTCTCCTTTAATTACTCTCCATCTGTCCTTTTTGTAACATCTCACAGACTCCAATATCATCACTAAATGTATTGATAGGTAAAGTATAACTTCTAGGATTTCAATATTTCATTCAGAAAACGGAAATACCATTGCATGGGACACACAAAATATGCCTTAGCATTAGTCTCGCTCACCGTGCACAAGTGTAATTTTTCATCCTTATGACAATATAAGAAATGGCATGGTGACTGAAGCAAATAATTGGTTGCCAGGAGATCTTCCTGATTCCCTTCCTAATGCTACCCTGCTCCCCAACTACACCAACTATACCATGACTCAGTAGTAGCTAAAGGGCTTAGTTTCCTCTTGCTTTAGTTCAACTGGAAAAGTGAAGAAAACAGCAACAGGAACTCCCTGTGTGGTGGTGGTGGTGAGGGGAATACATTTGAACTTAGGTTCTCAAAGTAAATTTTCAAATGTTGTAAGGGAGCATGTAAAATATTATTTCATGTACACTTCTGTGGATTTTACATCATCAATATCTCTGGTTTTACTAAAATTGTTTATGGTACAAAGAAAAAGGATGACACATAAAAATGAAATATATATACTAGAAAACATACATCCCAGCACTTTGCATACCTATTTCTATCATTCCCTGTCATGGAAATTTTTTTTCCTATACTCCTTTAAAATGTTTGAAATTTTTTTTAATATATATATGTTTTAAGATTTTATTTACACATTTCACAGAGAGAGAGGGAGCACAAGGAGAGGGAGTGGGGAGAGGGAAAAGCCAGCTTCCCGCTGAACAGGGAGCCTGATGAGGAGCTTGATCCCAGGACGCTGGGACCACGGCCCAAGCCGAAGGCAGACAACTGAGCCTAACAACTGAGCCACCCAGGTGCCCCAGAAAATGTTATTTTTTATTAATGATGTATTTTTTGTACTGTAAGCCCACATACACAATAATTGTGAATTATACCTGAGATATGCGTTTACCACAAATGAGCACCAAAGAAGAACTTAGCAAGAAACCAAAAATGAGTGCTTGCTTCCACAGCGCATATACTAAAATTGGAAAGAAACCAAAAATGAACAAAAAATTGGGGCAATGCAACCCTTTGTATAAGAAACAAGCTTTTGTGATAAATCATTCATTGATAATATTATCACTAAGGCTTGTTTTCTTTTTTTCTCAAGTCCTACATATGAAACTTAAAATTTTTATGCACTCCCTTGCAATGATGTTAACTGTAGATATAAAAATGTTTGAGGAAGAAGTAAATGAATTCAGTGACTATAAAATATATCCTGAGGAGTTGTTTGATTTAGTTTTTCCTTAGGGGATGGTATGTGTTTGTTTGTTATTTTAAGAGCACACAGACTCCAAATTACAAGAGAATATTTTTGAAAACATGTTTTGCAGACTGGTTTTTAGAATTTAATGTGACTTTTTCCACAGAAACAATGATAGACACAGAAACAAAATCAACACTAATTAGCTGGAAATGAGGCAGAGTCCCTCTTCCTGATGTCCTTTCTGCTTAGCACACTCACTTGGTGTTCCACAGTCTTAGCCTCATGGTTGTTGAAAGAGAACTGGCAGCATCCGTGGGGGCAGCAGCAAGAGATAGCACAGACTCTCCTTTTTTTCTGGATCAAGGCTATGGTGGTGCTCTCGAATGTAGTAGCTCCAGAAGACACCGAACTTTTGCTCCTGCAGCTTTCAGTGATTTTTTTCAGCACCTAATTTTTTGTGTTAAATACCTTTCTATTTCTATTTCCTTCACTGAGTTTTGCCCTTACCTGATAACTTGATGAAGCAGGTTTCTTCCATTAGCTATTCCCTAGGCTAAGGGTCCCTCCACATGCATCCTTTCCTTCACTGATTTTCTTTCCATTATTGTCTGAAAGTTCTCATGCCCTTCCTTCAGCCAGGAAGTCTCTTGTATCAGCTTTGGCTGTACAAAACCTACCTTTATCTTATTGGTACGATACCAGCTCAGAATATATCTATAGCTTGGTATTTATTTCATGTAATACTGAAATAGTAAAATAGGTATTTTCTTAATAACTAAGATTGTAAGCATTGCTTTTTTTTTCTTACTATTTGTTCTTAAATGCCACTCCATCTGAGAGAAAATGAAGGTTCCTTTGTCTCTCCTGGTAGGATGATGGACAAAGGAAGCCTAGTTAAATTCAAGTATCCTTGAAGACCTGAAAGGAAGACTTGAAAGAATAGAACAGGTCCTTTAGATGAAGGAACTGTGTCAAGTTTGAAGTAGGCATCAGACATCTCAGAGAGATAACCAAGGGAAAGAGACAAAATGCTCAAAGGATTGAAGGGAGACGGTATAACTATCCACGGGTGTGTGGATTCATTGTATGTATGAGAGGTGATTCAATGATATTCATAACTATGACCATCAGGTGGCTTTATATAAGAGAGTCTCTGATCTACTGCATAAGTAAAGAACTAAACATCTCTAGTCCTTTTATTATATGCCTACAATGTGAATAGCATCTGCTTAGATGTGGCAGTTCACAACTTAAGTAACCTAAGATGGCCCTTCGTACCTCCCAGAGCACAGAGATCCTATTATCCTCAGACTGACTTTAGAATCATTATCTTTAGCTCTAAGCTCATTATGGTTATTGAAGTAATATACTTTGGAAACTGTAGGAATAAAGAAAACTCTAGGGAAGAAAATGAAAGCATTTGAAATCCCACTCCAAGTAACATTTTGTTTAAAAATACCAAACATTTAAGAAAATATATCTCATACAATGGTATTTCTACATTAATCTCTCTCTCTCTCACATATTACTATACTTGTATTTACACACACATATATTTTAATATGTTTTAATGTAATACTGAATTTGCTTTCTTGTTTTAGCTACTTAGCATGTTGTTTCATTTTCCTGTGTTATGAAAAATTATTTGTAAAAATTATTTTAAGGCTGCCTAATAGTCCATTTTCCTACAACTGTACATTAAGGTACACACTTTCTTTTTAAATAATGCTATAAGGAAAATCTTTCCTTGTAAATCCTCACAGTTCTACCTTGCATTAGATTCCTAGAAACAAAAGAACTAGGTTAATGTGTCAAACTCGTTGAAGCATCTTGGAACATTCTAAAGGATTGCTTTCAAGAAAGATCACACCAATGTACACTCCCAGCATTGGAGTGTAAGAGTGCTGATTGGAAACCATCCATGCCTCTAATGAATGGTATAATTTATAGATTAATCTTTGCCAATTTAGTGGGTCAAAATTATTTTATGTTATAAGATATTGCTGGAGAGGTTTACTAAATCTTTCATATATTTATTGAGCATTTGCATTTCTTTTTAATCATGTTCTTTGAACTTTTTTGACACTAAAATGTTAATCTTTTACTTCACATTGATTATAAATATTTTCTCTGCTTGCTATTGACTTTATAATTTTGTTAATGATATTTTCTATTTAAAAATGCTTTACGGAGAAAGACAACTATCATATGATCTCCCTGATATGAGGAAGTGGTGATGCAACATGGGGGCTTAAGTGGGTAGGAGAAGAATAAATGAAACAAGATGGGATTGGGAGGGAGACAAACCATAAGTGACTCTTAATCTCACAAAACAAACTGAGGGTTGCTGGGGGGAGGGGGGTTGAGAGAAGGGGGGTGGGGTTATGGACATTGGGGAGGGTATGTGCCTTGGTGAGTGCTGTGAAGTGTGTAAACCTGGTGATTCATAGACCTGTACCCCTGGGGATAAAAATATATGTTCATAAAAAATAAAAAATTTTTTAAAAAAAAGGAAAAAGAAAAAAATAAAAATAAAAATGCTTTAAATTTTTATTTGCTAAAGGAATTTATTTTAGTAGTTTCATTCGCACATACCACACATATACATATGCATAACGTATATACATATCTATATCTGTTCAGAGCATTCTTTCTAACCCTACAATCAGTTAAATATCCAGTATTTTCTTGTGTATGTGTGTGTATTTATGGTTTTATTATTATTTTTTAAATTCTGTATGTTTTGTCTCTTTAGAATATCTTTATGTATTGGGTGGAGTTATGGAGCTAATCTGTTTTTTTCTCTGCCAATGATTGGATAATCCACTTTCTCGCTTGCTTATACAATCCTTCATAATAGTTATAAATAGTAAAATCTATATTAAGCTTTTACATTTTTGTTGGTATTGTGAACGGGATTTTTTTCCTCACAAATCATCCTTTTGCTGCTGGTTTCTAGCTACTGGCTTTTATATATTTAGTTTTTAACTAGTTACCTTTCTGAATTCTTTTATTAATTCTAATGCTAATAAATAACAGTATCTCTTAGACTTGATTCCTTTGCATCTTCTAGATATATAATCATCCAATCTATAGATTGATTTTGCTTCCTTTCAAATGCTAATGCTTCATTTCTACTTCTTACCTTTGTGATACCTAGAACTTTCAGATCAATACTCATTCATAGATAGGTAGATGAATAAATGAAGAAAGCTTTATAAAACCCATTGCCTGGGGCGCTTGAGTGGTTCACTCTGTAGAGCTTCTGACTCTTGGTTTCAGCTCAGGTCTTGATCTCAGGGTCCTGGGATCCAGTCACCATTTGGCTTCGTACTCAACGGGGAGTCAGCTGGAGAAATTCTTTCTGTCTCCCTCTCCCTCGTCTCCTCCTCCTCATGCATATGTGTGCACTCCTCCTCTAAAATAAATAAATTAATTAAAAATAAATAAAATAAAAGCACTTGCCAGAGTATATGTTCCACAGGAATATCTGTTTAAAAAAAAAAAAAAACTGCAGCAGAAGGAAGGCTTAAGCTTCCTCTTTGATCTATTAAAAATATGATTAACAGTATAAATTCTAGATCCAGAATACCTGGGTTTGAGTCCTAACTCTGTGACTTACTAACTATAACTTTGGGCAAGTTAATTAACCTCTCCAGACATCAGTTTCTTCACCTATATAAAGGGAATAATAATTTTATCAACCTTATAGGATTGTTGGGAGGATTCCATGAGTTAATGTGTATAAAGTGCTTATAGCAATCCGCAGCACATAATAATTATATAAATGTTAGCTTTGGGGCCTAATTTTTAAACAGATTCCACACTGAAAAGAAATCTAAGAAATACAGTTTTCAAGTTTCCTAGCCTCTGCATTTAGAAAGTCACCATAGGAAGAAGGTGCTCCTGTGTTTTAGGGTGCATATGAATCATCTCTTATTAGGTGCAGATTGTGATTTCCTTAGTCCAGGGTGAGGCCCAAGATTTTGCATCTCTAATAAGCACCCAAATGATGCTTGTTGGGTCCCCCAATAATGGGTCTATGGTCAAAGGAACGAGACTGATACAAAGTGAAGGTCAAGCAAAGCTTTATTTCGTGCCAAGCATCGAGAATCAAACCAACCCTCAAACTGACCCGTCGGGGTCATACCTTACAGAGAGGGCGATGACCCCTCCCTGCCTCACAGACTAACTTTTACAGAGCAAAGGCCATGTGGTTGGGCCTGGCCACACGCAGGTGGCGAATGAGATTGTAACACACAGAGAAAGCTTTACAGTCACGCTAGGTCACATATGGGTGGCCAGTTGAATTACAATTCACCCTATAGTAGCTATTTGAACTAGCCTATCACCTTGGTCAGAATTTGTGCCCAAAAGCCGGGGCCAACACTCCTTGGTAGCTAGGGAGACAGTATGCCCGCTTTACTGATTGGATATCTCCACCTGACCCGACTCATCCCTGCATTCAGTCTGTTATCTTCACCTGACCTGACCCACTCTTGTATTTGGGCTTTGTTCCTGGGACTGGTTTTCCAGACTTGCTTTTAAGTAAGTTCCCCTGGCGGGGAAGGGTCAGTTTAAGTCTTACTGCATAAGCAACAAAATGGCTGTTCAACTGAGGTGGGGCCGCTCCGGCTAAATAGGCCCTTACAATGCTGATGCTATGTCCATGTACCGCATTTTGAGTGGAAGGGGGTAGAGAGGATAAGCAAGTCGGTCCATAATATTCACCATACTTGCCCTTCAACATAGTAAATACAGGTAAGGAAGTCATTTAACTCTTCCCTAGAAAGATATATTTGAACTCTTGGTGAGGTACAAGAAACCAACAGTAATTCCTCAAACCAGTGATTTGTTCTAGGTCTTACAACTAACTAGTCATGGAAAAGACCAGACCCCAGGTCTCCAAATTCTAAAGCCACTGTTTTTTCATATATGCAAAGAGGCCTCCCACATAATGGTAGAAGCCCCAAGGTCTGGATAGAAGAAACTGGATGATGTTTTCCCCAGATTTCCAGGGCCATGAGTCAGGAATTGTCATTAAAAAAAAAAAAAAAAAAAAAAAAAAGCCAAGGGCATAATTATGCCTCTTATTAAACTACAAGTTCTTTTTTTTCATTTATTTATTTTCAGCATAACAGTATCATTATTTTTTCACCACACCCAGTGCTCCATGCAATTCGTGCCCTC
>NC_081557.1:173773087-173787421 GCF_022355385.1 Mustela nigripes
ACCCCCGCCACTTCAAACCCCTCAGATTGTTTTTCAGAGTCCATAGTCTCTCATGATTCACCTCCCCTTCCAATTTACCCCATCTCCCTTCTCCTCTCTAACTCCCCATGTCCTCCATGCTTTTTGTTATGCTCCACAAACCATATGATAATTGACTCTCTCTGCTTGACTTATTTCAAAAATACAAGTTCTGATTCAGTAGATCAGGTGTTTTCATTCCTCTCAAGCCCTCAGATGATGCTGACGCCACTGGTGAAAGGACTGCACTTTGAGTAGCAAGATCTGCTCTCTTTCATACTTTTTTTTTACTCTCATACTTTTAAAAGCAGTGTTCAATAACTGTAACAAGTGTTATGAGCTTGGTGAGTTCACCCCTAAACCTCATCTTGTTCCCCAGGGCATTGTCCAGTCTTTAAAGTAACATTCTCTATTTTGTTTTCTCTCTGACATCCTTTTTCCACCCCGCTTTCGTACTACCTACCTCCTTCCTCACTCTTCCTATTGAGGGTCTCGTTCTCCCACTGTCTTTTATTCTTCCCTGACCTTTCAGCTACTTTCTCTTTTTCTCTCTACTAACTCCTCTCCTCTGTAGAAGCTAAGCCTTATGGAACGATGAAAAGGGTTTTGGAGTATGACAATTCTAAGTTTGAATTCTGGCTTTACTTTTTTACTAATCACTTAATCCCTCAGATACTCAATTTCCTCATTGTAACTGGTATTTTGCTACCCACTTCTTAAAGTTCTTATGAGGCTTTGGTGACATTATGTATACAGAATACCTAGCATATAATTGACCTTCAATGAATATTAGCTCCTTATTTTATCCTCACCTTTACTCTCATTTTTCCTTCTGGTTCCCTTCTTTTTTTTCTCTCTCAACTAACCACATCATAAAACTGTATTTTTAGTATATGCAATACTTAAGTTTATAGAATAAATATTACTTATGTATTGAATAAAGTATTAAGATTTACTAATCTAAAAATTAACTATTTAATATTTCTCTAAAAAAAGTTAACTCACCAACCTAAAATATGTTGCATTTTGTGGAGATCTTCAGTAGATTTTTTTTTCAATTGTGCATCACTTAACCTTCCTAGGAAAAAGAATATCCACCTTATCTTTTTCTCAGTTTCCTATTCAACAGAAGAAGTCAAGGAAGTTTAAAGGGAAAAAAGAAAAGCACCATGACCTTAGCTTGTCCTGAGAGGCCTAAGTAAAAACTCTTTATCTTTATACCCACCTTCTTTAAGCCTTAGGACACTGTCTTCATTTTCTGCCTTCTTCTCTGGAGTTGCAATCTTATCTTGCTGTAGCAGATTCAAAAACATTAGGAGTCCTTACTAGTCATGTTTTGGTTCATTAAGTGTGTTGGATGTTTGTGTGAGGGGTGTGTGTGTGTATGTTTGTGTATATTTAAGGGAAAATATTAAGACAAGCAAAAGAGTAGTTTCATTTCAGCAGAGAAACTGAATTTCTAGTTAACGTGATGCAAAAGATATTTTCTGTTTTCTGATCTATTTTTCCCCCATATACAGTGTTGTTGGTTTTTTTTTTCCATTTAACCTCATTGGCTGCTACACCTTTTCTTGGCAAAGGAAGAGGAAATGATTGCCTTTATTTGTTGTTACTGTTTTCTTACAGCATCAACTATAGCTTATTGGTGTTCTGATCAAAGAAAAAGCAAAATGCTAATATTTTGAACTTTATGGAAAATATAGGATAAAATTATTATTAATACTTAATATCTACTGTTATGAAATATACTGTTATGAAAATCAAATTTCTATTTATGGTTTTTACTATACTATACTCTCTTTGATATCATATTATTGAACATCTCTGAAAGTTTTTAATTCTCTTTTTCAATTAATCTGAAAAAAATGATTTTTTTAAAATCTTCCTGATCAAAATCTTACTTGAACATATGTAGACCATCTACAGAGTAAGGGAACATACATTTGATTTCCCAAAACTGGCAAATTCCATCAATCTAATTGAATTCAGAATACCTTATTTATGGTGCTCAGAAGTCTTCTAGTGACATATAACAGAAGCTACTGTTACTTCCCTAAGCTGAGAGTTAAAATTGAATGTCAGGGCACCTGGGTTGCTCAGTTGGTTAAGCATCCGACTCTTGGTTTTAGCTCAGGGCATGATCTCATGGGTTGTGGCGTCAAGTCCTTCATCAGGCTCGGTGCTTAGCAGGGAGTCTGCTTTGGGATTCTCTCCCTCTGCCCCTCCTTACAGCTCATGTGTGTACACGCACACACACACTCTCTCTCTCTTTCTCTTAAATAAATAAATGAATCTTTAAAAAGGGGGGAGGAATCAATTTTAAGGAAACATGTTTGATTTTGACTACTTTCAATAGACAAGCTATTTCATCTTATAGTAACATCTAGACAAGCTATTCCATCTTGTAGTAACATCCAGTGCACATATAAGATATTCATGTCTTTAAAAATATGTAGATTTTAGGAAAAGGACAAATTGTGGAAATTTTTAACCTATAGCTTGAATTAATCATATTCTTCATTTCATGGTCTAACACTATCTCTCATTAGTTCATGCATAGCCCTTTTTTTCTTATTTAATTATTTTTTCATTAAATAGCAATTCTCTTCCTCTACAATAGGCAACTTTTTTAAAAGTGATCTTTACCCTCAAGGAAGGGTTTTAATTCATAATCCTGAGATCAAGAGTCGCATGCTGTACTGACTGATCAGCCAGGTACCCCACAGGCAACTTTCTAAATATGTTTAATAACTTTGGCTGAAATTGTGTGTTACCTTTTTAAATACTTGATGATTTCAATAGGGTATGTTTGCAAATGTGATATAACACATTGGAACCTAACTCTTAACTACAGAGAACAAACTGATGGTTACCAGAGGGAATGTGGGGGTAGAATAGGTAGAATTGGTAGGTGATGGGAATTAAAGAGTACACTTTTCATGATGACGGGTGAATAACGTATAGAAATGTTAAATCAGTGGGGCACCTGGGTGGCTCAGTGGGTTAAAGCTTTTGCTTTCAGGTCAGGTCATGATCTCAGGGTCCTGGGATCCAGCCCCGCATCCGGCTCTCTACTCAGCAGGGAGCCTGCTTCCCTTCCTCTCCCTCTGCTTGCCTCTCTGCCTACTTGTGATCTCTGTCTTTCAAATAAATAAATAAAATCCTTAAAAAAAAATAGAAATGTTAAATCACTGTATTGTACACCTGAAACTAATATAACACTGTATGTTAACTACACTGGACTTAAAGTTTTAAAACTTAATAAAATATTGGATCCTATTGGTTAAAATGGAAATGCATACAAATTTTAGTATTTTTCAGTTTAACAGACCAATTCAATTACTAACTCATGGTACACCTGAAACTAATGTGTGTGTCAACTATACTTGAATAATATTTTTTAAAAACAACTTACAGTACTATATATTAGAAAGGGCTACTTGAACTGTATTTAAATTTACCTTAATAAACCAAACCAATTTAAAATAAAACAAACAAAAAGAGAGCTAGCTGATATTCTCATTGATTTTCTCCTCTAAAAGTTTTTTCTCCTTTACTGGATC
This sequence comes from Mustela nigripes, assembly GCF_022355385.1. NCBI lineage: Eukaryota > Metazoa > Chordata > Mammalia > Carnivora > Mustelidae > Mustela > Mustela nigripes. The sequence continues at coordinate 173,776,669 of NC_081557.1, forward strand.
TATGAAATTTCAGGAGATAAGTGGAAATAAATAATAAATGCTATAATATTGCATTTAGTTAGAAATGGCATACTAAGAGCACCTGGGTGGCTCTTAATTTCTGCTCTTGATTTCAGCTAAGGTCATAATCTCAGGGTCATGAGATTGAGCCCCACATTGGGCTCTGCATTCAGTGGAGAGTCTGGCTCTCTCCCTCTCCCTCTGCCACTCCTCCACCTGTAAAATAAATAAATAAATCTTTAAAAAAAAATTGAATAAATGGCAAACAAGTATAAATCTAATAATAAACATGCTATAAGTTATAATATATGATACTGCAGTTAGGTAAAGCTTTATATGGTTGGTAAATTTTTATGTTTAACATATTATTATGTACATTTTGTAAGAAATGAAAATTGTGATTATATTTAATATCTAAGGAGCAGGAAAAGTGTACAAACTCACTAGAAATAAAAGAAATGCAAATTAAAACTATTAGGAATTATTTTTCACCCATCCAGTTGTTAAAGATTAAAAAGATAAGTGGTATGTGTTTAAATAAATTATATGACATAAGAATACACTACAGTTAAAAATATAAACTGGTTCAGTGTTTCAGAAATCTGGTATCAAACCTCGTGAGTATATACTATTATTGCCCCTACTTTAAAGATGTAAAAAAAATGTAGCACAGGGAGCTTAAGTAATTTATTAAAAGGGTCACAGCTAGTAAGTTGTGGAGTTGAGATTCAAACCCATGCTTAAAGCCAGAGTTTTTAACCACCAAGCTAGTGTTATTGGTGTTTAATTATGAATTAAACTAAATTGGCCATGAAGCCAATTTAGTGGATTGTGAACAGGATAGGATAGATAAAATTTTTAGAATCTATCACACATGGTATGAGTGTCATTTTTTAGATCTTTAGTTTATATGTACCAGTTCAAAATATAAAACATATTTTTAATGTAGATCATAGTCAAGATCCCAAGTCAAGATCAAGATCATAGCTAGCTCCTTTCTGTCTCAAGGTTTTTGCCTGGACTCTTTTCCCCAGCCCTTCCCTTAACAGAGCTTATATCATCAACCTAGCTGTTACTTCTCAGATCCCAGCTCTGCTTACCACATGGAATCTCCAACCCACCCAACTTCTTCTGTTCCTCTATTATGTTATATTTTCTTCATAGCTTTTCTCACTATTTGAAATTATCTTAATAATTTTTTTGTTAAAATATTTATTCTCTGCCTCTCTCCACTCCCCCTTTGCACGCTTAGAAGAACATGAGAGCAGAGATCACAGTCTGTGGCAAATGCTTCAATTATTTTAGCATCTCTGGGGTGTAGCATAGAGTCCATAAAACCTTCTATTCAAAGCAACACTGCTGGTAAAAACTCAATTGATGATTTGGCTGAAGTAATGTGACTTCCTAAGGGCAATTATGACAAAAATTAGTTTCAAAAGAGAGAGGACTTTGGGGCGCCAGAGTGCCTCAGTCATTAGGCGGCTGCCTTTGGCTCAGGTCATGATCCCAGGGTCCTAGGATAAAGGCCCACATGGGCTCCCTACTCCATGGGAAACCTGCTTCTCCCTCTCTCACTCTCCTTGCTTGTGTTCCCTCTCTCTGTGTCTATCTTTGTCAAATAAATAAATAAAATCTTCACCAAAACAAAAGAGAGAGAGAGAGAGAGGACTTTGTATATAACAGGAACATTCTCTGTTGTCAAAATCAACAGAAAAGAAACCAGTAGTGTTAGTTGTGCATTGAGCTAAGGATCCAGGTAAGATACTTGTAAGAATTTAGGCAAGGATTATCTTCCCTGATATGCTGTATTTTAAAACCACCCATTTCTGAGAAGGTGAAAGGCTAATGAGCATAGGATCTTGAAATACTAACTGATATTAACTTACATAATTGGTCTAAATTTGCAGATTTATTTTTAATTTTTCTTGAGCTCAACATAGGAAAGATAGTAGATAAAACCCAGAACTAACATAAATTAAAATTCAGATCAGTCATTTTAATAATAGCACTGTTAAAGGATAATTTTCAAGAAGAGGTAAAAGTATAGTGCTCATTAAATATAAAATGATCACACATTAAGGATTTTACTTAACTCATCATTAATGAGGGAACCAAGCAAATGTTACAGCTGATTTACAGGTGAAATAAAAAAATCAAATGTGCATATGGGGAAAAGACTTGTTGAAATAAACTTACAAGTGGATTCAAAACTGGCTTTTTCCCATAGGCAGGAGAGGGAAGACAATTGAACTCCACTGAAACAGAATTTATTTGTGTGTCTATAGATAAGAATTATTTTTCAGTGCTACTGGTTATCTAATTATAGATGTAAAATACCTCAAAAGCTATGAGGGCTAAACAATATTCTAAACAATGCAGAATTTCCACATTTTTTTTTACTTATTCTTAATTTCCTTATAGTAATAAAGAAACAAAGTAATTTCTAAAATTTGCTACATGGTTAGATTAATTGTTGGATAGTGAGGGTACTTGATCCCTCCTCTTTGAATGCCGGGTGCTGCTAGAAAATATTAATTCTGTTCTCATCTTTTCCCATGACAATATTTTATACACACACACACACACACACACACACATACACACACACTTTCAATGTGCATATGAAAATACATGACTGGGTTGCCTAGGTAGCTCAGTGGGTTAAGGCCTCTGCCTTTGGCTCAGGTCATGATCTCAGGGTCCTGGGATCGAGGCCCGCATCTGGCTCTCTGCTCAGCGGGGAGCCTGCTTACTTCCTCTCTCTCTGCCTGCCTCTGCCTATTTGTGAACACTGTCAAATGAATAAATAAAATCTTAAAAAAAAAAGAAAAAGAAAATACATGACTTATATATATGTGAAAAGCAAGGATTGATTTATATTTGAAGTTCTTTCTGTTGAGTTATATAGCTAGACTTCACTTGATACTAAGATAACTACTGAAAATTTTTGATGAGAACAACATTGCTGGTTTCATATCTATGATGAGTTTTTATTCAGCAAATAAATTCCAGCTACTTGTTCATATCCTAGCATGTGTTGAATGGTTATTGTTTTCAAAGACAATTCAACTCAAGAGTTTCACAGCATAGAAGTACATTAGTTTGCATTTTTAAATTTAAAGAAGGGTAAGAACAGAGTGATCTCTTACAGAGTTAACCATTTAGTATGACCATCCATGGTATCAATAAAATTATCCAGTATAAAACACTGGAGAATAAATATATGAAGACAAAATTAAATACCAATATGTATGCATAGTCTATTTAACAGTTATATAATTAAAGGGATATAATGATTCTGCTATTTCTGGATAATAATATTCTCCCTTTGGAGTTTAAATGATTAGCTATTTGGAAATCTGTCTTTGGACACTTTATACTTAACTACTGTTTTAAGACTTCAGTTGCTTTAACAGCCTGACCGTGTACTGAAGATGTTTTCTTTATCCATTTGTTTAATATTAAACATCAATTGTTTTAACAACTGATTATAGTTATTGTATTATTGACAGTTTTCGGTATTATTTGTCTATTCGTTATTTTTCTATTTAGCATATACTTTCTCAATAGCTTTTTATTCATTCATTCACTCAAAAACTTTATTAAACTCCTATTTTCCAGGCACTATTCTATGTATCTTTGTATCTAGGATGCAAAGAAACAAGCCCAAATTGTTTTCCTCATTAAACTTGCATTGTAGTAGGGGGAGAGACAATGAATAAATTAACAAGTAACTGGGTTATAAGTGCTCCGGGGTGGGGGGGATAAAAGGAGGGGAGTTGGTTGCTGTTTTAAATGAGGTGATCATGGAAGGCCTCACTAAGGTGACATTTGAGCAGAGGACTAAAGGAAGTGAGAATTACTTGGCTGTGCCCCTTCTTTTGCTTTGAGTTCCTAGGAGGGTAGAACCAAATTTGAGGTTTGGTTTTAGTAATTGTGGTAACTTATCTTTCCCCAATCTAAATTCTCAATTCTTTCCCACCCATCCCACCTTCCAGTTCTCTGTTTTGTTTTGTTTTTTCACTTGTTCCTACTGTAAGTAAATTCAAACTCTTTGTGGAAGAAGAGAGGGAAAAGTAAATTAATTATGGACTTATAAATTTCATTTCTTATAAAATACATTTCTTAAGGAGTAGCATATAATCATACCTTATAATGAATTTGTTTAAATTTTTTTTTTTATGTCTGGTTCAGATCTTTTGCATAAAGGTTTGCATCACAGTTTATTAGAAAGCACTCAGATTTATATTCAGAAGTCTACCATTCAATCCTGGATAGTTGTCTGATTCTGGGGAAGTCACTTGACCTCTAAAGTTTAACAACACACTTAGTGATGTTTTTGCAGGACCAAAGGCTTGGAATGTGTGTGTTTAGTAAGTTTATTGAACAAATGGCTAATAAGCAAATAAAAATGGGAGATGATTACATTTAAAAATTGGGGAAAAATAAAATTAAAACTACAGGGATTTTTTTTTTCCTGAAAAGATTTAAAATGTTTTGCTAATTGTTTTCTCTTGGCCAGGGTGTAATTAAAGTGAGAGTCTTTAGCATATAAGCCAGGTAAGCACGAATAAAATCATTAGAGAGCATGAAATCTTCAACAGGAAAGGCTATAGAGTAAGAAGAGAAGATGGCCTACAGATAAGTTCCGGAGGAGTTCTAACCTAAACTCAGAGGGAAATGAGCCAATAAAAGTAAACAAGAAAGGACAAAGGAGGTGAAGACATCTACAATGACTAACAGGCTTCTTGATTACACTTCTGGGTTGTGCCATTCTCTGAGGTAGGAGACCCTGGAGGAAGACCAATTTTAGGACAGACGATTATGAATTTGGTACAGAGCATATTGAGTTTGAGGTTCCTGTAAGAAATCCCCATGGAAATGTTGAAATTGGAGTTGAGCAATCAAGTCTAGAAATCTGAAGAGTTGCCTGAGCTAAGAAGTAATGCTCAGAAAAATAAAAAACAACTATGAACATTTTATAAAAGTGCAGATCATTTTAATTAGTAAGAGAGAGTACAGCAGCGTTTTAATATGGTGATTTGAGTAAATATCCTTCCTTGTATATTAAACAGCTTAATGAGACAGAACATGGATAATTTCTTTTGTGTACCCCATAGCACTTGCTCATAGTAGGCATTCGATTATTATTTACTGAATTTAACCAAATTGACTAAAGCAATTATTTTGCAAGGCTAGGCTGTTCTGTAAGTCAAGGATTGTGAATTATGGGAGTTGGAGTTAAGTAATCAGAGGTTAGTGATACTCAGAGAGGACATGACACACACCAAGAACTGGAGTGTGGTTTCCTGAAAGTAAGCAGCTGTTGGTCTGGCAAATCAGTCAGGTCTGTGCAGATTTGCCACAAGTAGGGCACAACACATCTTGCATAAAATGCAGGTGCAAAACATGCTGAGAGGAGAGGAACATAACTTTTTAGAGTAAACACAGACTTTGTTACAGTGGGCATCAAACTTGTAGTCATTTTCACTATGTCACCATTTACATAACATTAAAACAACTATTATACTTCATTGTAAGATAAGGTGGCTTTATGTACATATACTGTTACTGAAGTATTTTTTCCAGAAGAAATGTAATAAGCCCACATACTTTTCCTTATTTATAAAGCCAGATTCCTACAGATTCTTTAGTGCCATAAATAATAAAAAGCAAACTTTTCCCCCACTTCATCTGAATGGTTGATTAATAATTTAGTAGGCATTTCATTTCAAAAGAATTGCACCATGATGGTTAAATCATAACTGCAAAGAAAAGTATCACCCAAGTCACTGGGTTTGACAAAAAGTGCACTATATAAAACAAGGAGCTATTATTGTACAAAACACAATAAACAACTCCCAAGCATTGTTATATGTGGCATTTTCATAGCTTTTTGAAAAATTGTCATATTCATAAGTACTGTTAACTTTGCTATGAGACAAAATCTCATTATAGACCTCAGAAAGTAATGATAGTTAACTTTAAAAGCAACTTAATTCCAACAGGGATGGTTCATATATTTGCATAGTTCTGTTAGACATAACAGTCATGTTTACCTTTAAATCTTCAAATATAATATGGAGAAGATACAGCATAAACAAGTAGAATTTTCAGATTTTCATAAAGCTGTACTTTTGTGGCCTAAGTACAAACTTAAAACTCCTGTCCTAAACTCTGATTTTTTTCCCTAATGTTTGAAGTTATTTAAATTCTAGTTAGTTAACATATAGTGTAAAATTAGTTTTAGGAATAATATTAGTGATTCATCACTTACATGTAACACCTAGTGCTCGTCACAAGTGCCTTCCATTACTGATTTCTACTCAGGTCATGATCTCAGGGTTGTGGGATTGCCCCGCATGAGGCTCTGTGCTCAGGGCTGAGTTGGCTGGAGATTCTCTCTCCCTCTGCCCCTCCCTTACCATGTGCACATGCTCTCTCTCTCTCTCTCTCTCTCAAATATTTTTTTAAAAAATCTTTTATGGTTTGCCTCCTTCTCTCCTTTTTTTTTTTTCTTTTCCGGTGTTCATCTGTTTTCTTCCTTAAATTCCACATATGAGTGAAATCATTTGGAATTTATCCTGCCTTGACTGACTTATTTTGTTTAGCATAATACCTTCTAGCTCCATCCACATTGTAGCAAATAGCAAGATCTCATTCTTTCCAAATCTAATTTAAAAGAGGTATTCACAAAGTCAGAAATGTTGATGGTTCTCTCAACAGAATCAAACAACTAGAACAGTGACCTTCAGTAATAGACCTGGTACTTTTAAGAATCCATTTTTATCTAGTTGGTTTTTAGATACTGACCAGCACCCTAATTTTGTAATATCTTTGCCTTTCTTGGTTTTGTTTTTAAAGTGTGGCTTGCCTAATACATAAGTGGTACAATTCCAATCAGGATCTCTATTTTTTTCTTTTGTTTTAGGAGTAAAAATAAGTGTTACAGTATAAAAATTCATTTCTGTACTTAGATGAATGAAAGCATTTGCAATTATGACTATAGGTCAACCTTAAAAAGAAAAGCAATACCTCTAAGGAAGGAGAAGATAGAAGAATGGGAAAGATTTGGATCAATAAATATGAAAAATTGGATTAATAGTTAGCAAGGAATAACTGAAAGGACTTGAGAGTATGGAAGAGTACTAGGACACTGAACAAACATGGTTTTATAACAAGGCATCTGAGCACAATTTTTACCTTAGACTTAGCAGCCTAGAAAAAGGAGCTGGGAAATTGGAGTCTACTGAAAGTCAGGGAGTGGGAGAGAACATAGGACTATGAATTCATAGTTAAAATAGTAGGCAGAGGGTTCTAAACTGCAAGGAGAAAGTAAAAGCCAAAAGGGCTAAATCTGAAACTAACCCAGTTTTTCTGGTTTGAGAGGGCGCTTTTTTTTTTTTAACAATTTCTAATTACTACTTTTTTAATATTTGTTTTCATGTATTTGTTTATCACCATATGATACTATCTCTTGTTGGTGTTTTGGGAATGGGAGACTCCTGTCCTTTTGAAAGAAAGTAACAAGATCTTTAAAGAAAAAAAAAAGTCTTTCATTTGAAAGGCTGAGTGGGATAGTGGAGTGGATTGAGTGAAAGAGAATTCCAGTGTTTGGAAGTGAGGGAAGACTTTTCAGTCTAAAATGCCTGTGAAACTGACTCCCAACTTATTTCTATCATTGTTCTTCCTTCATTTTTGTATCCCCATAATTATATTCATTCAAAGTTATGTTATTTTTAAAGGCAGAGTTCCTATGATAATTGGATCACATTCTACTATGTTAGTACTATTGTTCATACTACTAAGGCAAGACAGTTTCAGGGGGAAATAAAAGGTGGTTATTTTCTGTCCAAATAAGATACATTTTTCTTTTTTAACTGAATATAGCTAGAAAAATGAAACCCAAAAAATCGGCCTCTGAAGTATTCTACATGCTTAGTCTTTATACCAATTGATGTTGCTTTTCTTTTTGGGGGGGAGGCAGTGGTGTTATTAAGAATTAGAGATTGGTTTGGCGTTTACTTTTAACAAAGACAAATTTTAAATCCTGGCCAAATAGTATCACATTCAAGACCACAGATTATACTGTAGAGTGAACCAAAGATAAACGCCACAAAACCATTTATAAATAATTTAACATTTTTGCTAAATATAAATGAATCCAGACAAGTGTAACTGTTTGAACTGCTGTTAAAAAACTGATATAAACAAATAGAATGTGAATAATTACCAGATTTTTTTAATTTATAAGAAAGCAGATAGTGTAGGGCTTTAGAACATGGTGTTTAGAGCAGAATGCCTGAATATATGTCTTCACTCCACCAGTTATTAGGTGACCTTGACAAAATTACACAATCTCTCTTCCTCGGTTTCCATTAGGTTTTTTTTGTTTGTTTGTTTGTTTGTTTTAAGATTTTATTTATTTATTTATTTGACAGAGAGATTTATCACAATAGGCAGAGAGGCAGGCAGAGAGAAAGGGGGAAGCAGTCTTCCTGCTGAGCAGAGTTCTATGCGGGCCTCGATCCCAGGACCCTGAGATCATGACCTGAGCTGAAGGCAGAGGGTTAACCCACTGAGGCATCCATGCGCCCTCCGTTAGGTTCTGAAGATCAAAGTACTTAAAACACTGCCCAGCATATAATCAGTAAATATTAAGTTTTTTAAATTAATAAATATGTTACAAAATTCATTAAAAACTTCACTTAAACATTATTTAGTTGTTTATAAGGCTTATATACTTCTACATAGGGCATCTCTACATAGGACCATCCTTTAAAAATGAAGAAGAATAGTATTCCATTGTGTATATATACCACATCTGGTATTATGGACATTGGGGAGGGTATGTGATTTGGTGAGTGCTGTGAAGTGTGTAAACCTGGTGATTCACAGACCTGTACCCCTGGGGATAAAAATATATGTTTATAAAAATTAAAATAAAAAAACATATATAACCTTCAAAAAAAAAAAAATGAAGAAGAATTAAAAGCAAAAATGAGTCTTTGCAGGTGATTAAATGCTAAAGTGAAGATATTTTTGATAACTACAGAATCAGTTTATAGTACATCAGCTATAACAACTGTTCTGTTATATAACAAGACAAAAGCAGTTAAACACACCATATCATTTTTTTAAAACATCATTTAACTAAATATTTGAAAGCATTATGTTAGTGAGTGTTTTTGGCAATGGTAGTGTTTTGGCCAACTCTCCTGATTTAACTTTTTGACCAAACTGACCTTTTTTGAACTAAAGGCCAAGCATTTTACAATGCTTAAACACATATTTAGCCTTAAAATATACTTATTTTTACATAAATAAGTATGTCTTAGTTTCTTAAAGTTAAGAATGTAGTCTTATTTATCTAAAATATTATAGGCACCAGAAAAATGTTTGTTTTTTGTTTTTTGGATTTTTTTTTAAAGATTTCTTTATTTGAGAGAGAGAGCAAATGCATGCAAGTGGAGGGAAAGGAGAGAAGGAGAGGGAGAGAATATCAAGCAGACTCCTTGCTGAGGGCAGAAACTGATTCAGGACTCAATCCCTAAGATCATGACCTGAGCCAAAACCAAGAGTCAGATGCTCAACCAACTGAGCCACCCAGATGTCCCCAGAAAAATGTTTGTTGAATTGAATTGGTTATACAAATAAAAGTGTTTTTACAGCAAAATGATTATAAATGTTATATTGGATATGCATAACTTAAGGTAGTTTTATTCTTATATGTACTGGGGATATTTTCTTCTTTGCTCATTATTTTTCTTTCTGGACTGCCAGGGATTTAATGTGAAGAGTAGGAAGAAGGCAGTGATTTTAATGCTCAGAGCATTTTTTGTTTCCTTAGGGAGAGAGGCGGTGGGAGAGGCAGAAGGAAAGAGAGTATCTTAAGCAGTTTCCATGCTTAGCAGGGAACCTGATGTGGGGACATGGGCCTAATCTTAAAACCTTGAGATCATGACCTTAGCCAAAGTCAAGAGTCAGACATTTAACTTGACTGAGCCACCCAAGCACCTCAATGCTCAGAGAATTCTTGATTTACTCCTGTCATTTCTGCATCTTTTAAAAATTTCTCTGGGTGTTATAAATACTAATAAAAAAAAGCATTATAGGGGCACGTGGCTGGCTCAGTTGGTTAAGCCTCTGCCTTCAGCTCAGGTCATGATCTCAGGGTCCTGGGATCAAGCCCCGCATCAGGCTCTCTGCTCAGCGGGGAGCCTGCTTCCCCGTCTCTCTGCCTACTCATGATCTCTGTCAAATACATAAATAAAATCTTTGAAGAAAAAAAAAGTATTTTAATTATGCTAAAATTGTTTTTAAAAACAGATTTGGGTGTGAAATTTAATGTATTGATAGAAACTAAGGAAAAAACAGGATTATTCTGAGCTTTTAATTTCTGGTTAATTTACCTTAGGCTTACTTTAGAAAATGAACTAAATCAGCTAAAGTATTCGCTAGACTCTGCCAAGCAAAGAAGGAAAATTGCTTCTTTAATGTTGGTTGTGAGAGGAACTGAGAAAGGAAGAAAAGAAACCCATTGATTTTTATTTGTTTAAACTTTAAATATAAGTAAATAAGTGTTAGTAGAAGAACCATTTGATTATATGGATCCTCAGAAGTTGAGCTTTTATACTCAGAATTTGACCATTACAGGACATATGAAAAATAATAAACACTCTTCAAAGGCTTAAGATCCCAGGACTGAATCAAAAAAAAAAAAAAAAAAAAAAAAAAAAAAAAAAAAAAAAAA
>NC_081557.1:173787521-173797703 GCF_022355385.1 Mustela nigripes
AAAAAAAAAAAAAAAAAAAAAAAAAAAAAAAAAAAAAAAAAACTGACCGTCAGGTCATGATCTCAGGATTATTAAATAAAGCCCTATGTCAGGCTTTACACTGGGCATGGAGACTGCTAGTTCTCTCTCTCTCCCCTACCTCCCCTTCACCTCCTCCACCCTGCTGTCTCGCTTTCTCTTTATAAAAACAAACAAACAAAAAAAACCAGCCATCCACCATCCAGTATTATCCAATTCACTCTTACAGGAACTGTACCTCAATTCATCAGTTCAACATCCAAAACAATTAACGTCCAGAAACAACCAAGGTAGTATTTCCAGAACAATGAAGTAAGGAACTCAGTGGGCTTCCCCCCTAGTAAAATAACAATTTAACTGGTGAAAATTATTTAAAAACAACAATTATTCAGTCTTTGGGAATTATTCTAAGGGCATACAGAAAATCAAGAAACATTCTTTTCTTTAAGATTTTATTTATTTATTTGACAGAGAGAGAGAGAGAAATCGCAAGTAGACAGTGGTAGGCAGAGGGAGAGGGAGAAGCAGGCTCTCTGCTGTGCAGGAAGCCCGATGCAGGGCTCAATCCCAGCACTCTGGGATCATGGCCTAAGTTGAAGGCTGCTGCTCAACCAACTGAGCCACCCAGGCTCCACAAGAAACATTCCTTAAAGAAAATCTACTATATGTCAGAACAGTGAGTTTTTATGGCATTTGCACAACCCATTACTTCTTTCTAGAAGCCATCTAGAGCTGCAGGTTCACCATAGAGGAGTGGACACTTAGTGTTTCTCATCCTCCTGCACCCCAAATCAACTCCATGTTACAGAAATTCTATTCCACGTAGGCATAATTGAGAGGACAAACTCTCTCTTCAGCCAGCCCCTACTCTCAGCAGAGCAAGCTGAGAACACTGTGGCCCAATTACCCGGCCCTAACTCGCCAGAAGGTATAGGTTCCATGTGAAGAGAGGCAGACCAAGATCAGAGCTGCTCCCCTGCTTTCAGTGTATACTTGTAGACACTGTCATTGGAATAAAAGGGTCTCTGTCCCCAACCTCCAGTGCATTGGTGCAGATGTTCCACCCAGGGGTAAAGGCAGCTTATATGGGTAAAGATCTCTACAAATCTGACTGAGAGGACTGACTTTATTTGTAAGGAGAGTAGAATTCCATGCCTAGGAGTGTACAAAACAAAACAAAATGGCTCTTGATGAAGAGCCATTAAGAGGAGACTGGTAACTCCAAAATGCATCAAACCAACAGAGCAGCCAAAAGTTTTAAAGGACCAGGGAAAAAGTTAGCCAAGAATAGCCCTCCTGGCATCATAATCAACTATGATGATCAGGAAGGTAATATGCATGTGCAAGGCTACACCCACTCAGGAGCAATCAGAGCAGGATGTGGGGCAGACTTGAAAGCATTCCCCAAGCTGCACACAGACCCATCAACACAGGGCAGAAGCCTCACAGGAACAAGGGGCTTCAACACAACCTGTGATCAAACACTTAGGGAGCTATGTATAGTAAGTTACTATGACCCACGGGTAACTCCCACAAATAATATGATCACTCCTGGCAGTCTGAAAAACCGTGCACATGTCCAAGGCTGTGCCCTCTCAGGAACAGTCAGAGTGGGAACCTCCAAGCTGCTAGTCCCTGCTGAATGTGGGATAAACAAGTAAAATCCCAAACTAGGAAAGCAGTGTCTAACCTACAGATACAGCCAATAATGGAGAGCAAAATTGACTGACTGGCAAAGGAGGCTTAAGCACAATCTTTAACCAATGGCTTGTGCTAACTGAGAAGCAACACCTAAATAATGAGCCTAAAAGATCAAAATAGTGGCAGAATATATGAGTAGAAACATCAGAGGCTGCATGCTACAGGGCAAAAGACTTTGCAGAATTGGTTCAAGCAAGTCACTAAGCAAATAAACAATCAAGGAAACAGCAACCACCTCCAGGATAGGGGTAGGGGATCAGTATCTAGCATTGCTAAAATATATTATCTACAATGCCCAATTATCAACACAGAATTATGAGATGTGGAAAGAAATAGGAAAGTATGACCCCGGAACAGGGGGTGAAAATGCCTTTGATGGGTCCCAGATGATGTACTTCATGGACAAAGGCTTTAAAGCACTAATATAAATACATTCAAAGAACTAAAGGAAACCAAGTTTAAAGAATGAAAGAAAGTATAATGATGGAGTCTCATCAAATAATCAATGTTAAGAGAACTTTTTTAATTCAATGGAAATTGTGGAGTTGAAAACTATAATAAACCAAGTAAAAAATATTTGAGCTAACAAAAGAGAAAAATTAGTAAATTTGGGGTGCCTGTGTGGCTCAGTTGGTTAAGCCTCTGCGTTTAGCTCAGGTCATGATCTCAAGGTCCTGGGATCAAGCCCTACATCAGGCTCTCTGCTCAGTGGGTAGCCTGCTTCCTCCTCTCTCTGTGCCTGCTGCTCTGCCTGCTTGTGCGCTGTCTCTCTGTGTCAAATAAATAAATAAATAATAAAATCTTTTTAAAAAAAAATCAGTAAACTTAAAGATAGATTAATAGAGATTATACAATCCAAAGAACAGAGGAAAAAATGGGAAAAAATGAGTAAAACTTCAGAGAATTGTGGGACATGATTAAGCACACCAATGTACAAATAATGGGAATAACAATGAGAGGAAAGAGAAACAGTATTCTAAGATCTAATGGCTGAATTTTTTTTTTTTAGTATTTAAATTTTTTTATTTTTTATAAACATATAATATATTTTTATCCCCAGGGGTACAGGTCTGTGAATCTAATGGCTGAATTTTTTTTCCAATTTAATGAAAGCATTAAGTCACACATCTAAGAAATTCAGTGAAGTCCAAATAGATTAAACAAAAAGCAGTCTACTACCAGACACATCATAATCAAACTTTTGAAAGGCAGGGAAGAAGAAAATCTTGAAAGAAGTACAGGGAAAACAACTTATCACATACAAGGGAACCCCAGTAGGATTAATAGTTGACTTCTCATCAGAAATATTGGGGAGCAGAGGCAATAGGGCAACACATTCAAAGTAAAAACCTATCAATGAACAATCTACAAGCCAGGGTTCTATAGAAATTAAAGATGGATTTCATTTCTGATAATCTGTTCATTGAATGAAGGCTAGTTTTGAGGAAGGAAATAATGGTTTTGGCCTTGGATGTGTTGAATATTGAAGTATATTCAAGATATGCAGGTGTAAATGTCAAGAAAGTGGTTGAATGTGTGGGTCTAATGTGCAAAAGAGAGGTCTGAGCTGGACATAATATTCAAATAATTGATTCATTGGTAGTAAATATACCTAATTTTTAAGGGGAAAAAATGTGGAGTGAAAGATGAGGGCTGAGGACCAGAGGTTGAGGGCCAGTATTTAATGGCAGTTGAGGATGATAAACCCACAAAGGAGACTGAGAAGGCATAACCAGATGGGTTAAAGTAGAACCAGGAGAAAGAGATATAATAAAATGTGAAAGAAGATAAAAAAAATGGTCATCATGAATGTACTTAGGAGTAGAGTAAATGAGAACTAAAAAAATGTCTATTTAATTTATTGATATAACAGTGTACTGGCAACCTTTTCAAGAGCTTTTTGGTGGTGTGATGGGGACAGAGCCAGACTGGAACAGGATGAGATATGATTGGACGGAGTAATTCTGCATGGATCTCTTGCACTAAGAGCTTTTGTTCAAGACTGTTTTTTCAAGGGTATTTGTTGTTAAGTGAACAGACTTGGTAGATAGAGACACTGTCTCCTGGAACAGAGAGAAAATTTATTTGTTGTCCGGTATAATAAAGATAATGTCTCCCTTTGGGACAAAGGTCAGGAAGGTTTGCATGTAGCCCATATTAAAAGATTAGAGTTCTCAAAGTTCAGAGTTCCTCAGCTGTGATATAAATCCATTGCCTGCAGCATCTACCTGTGCCACTCTGTGTCATCTGGTGGGACTTCGGTGAAAAGGAGAACCAACGTCAACATGAAACTCGTGCTGCTTCACGTGGCCCAAGTAATAGTCTTTTGCCTCTAACCCAAAAATTTTATGTCTTCTGCCAGCATCCATGAAACTGTGATAGGCTAATTTGTTCACTTGCAGGTAGGATAAAATGTCAATCTCTTACAGTTCTTGGTAACCATGAAATTAAAAAAAAAAAAAAATGGAAACAAACCAAGCGAAATGTTTCAAACAGTTGGGCTATGAAAGAGAAGAAAAGGCAAGGCAGTACTAATAGAGGATGTGGTAAGGAGGGAGCCTGTATTTAAGAGTAAAGATGTAAGCATGTAGAAATACTGACGAGGGGCCAGTTGAGAGGGAGAGATTCAATACACATGAGACAGAAGATAATGGAAGAGGGATAATCTAAGGTTGGAAAAGATCCTACATACAAGTAAGAGGAATTGGGACAAAGAAGGGGAACACGTCCTCATTTCTTTATGTGTAACAAAAAAGAAGGTAGGGAAGAGGAATATAAAATGAAGTCGTTGTTACTTTTAGTATCACAAAGTTAAGGAAGCTCTTTTCTGACTTCGCTCAGGTAATTTGCTGGAGGATGAGGGATAGAGAAAGAGAGAAGCAGAGGTTTGAGAGAAGAGATTTGAAATAGACTGAAGAGAGCAGGAAAAAATTAGCTGAGCAGAGAAATGAAGGAGGAATGCAGAATATTTGAAGATCTGGTGGGGGTTAATGGTCAAAAACACCCAATGTTATGACTGTCTTGAGTACCACTCAGGTGTGGGCAGAAAAAATAGTTAAGTTCCTCTAAAATTAAGGTTTTGCCCAAGAAGACAATGGAGTTTAAAACTTTATTGAAATTCTGGGCCATAGAACTCAAGCAGAACAAGGATAGAGAAGAAAGGAATGGACTGAGCTAGTGGATTGAGAGAAGTTAGAGATCAGTCGACTACAAGCCCAATGAGGATGAAAAACAGTCAGTGGGAGTAGTTGAATAGACAAGATAAAAGGAGAAATGGTCGCAGTGACAAGATTTAGGAGTTCATTCATTCATTAGTTCTATCATTCATTCAATAAAAACCTCAATTCACAGACTAATATGTTCTATTTAAAGACTCTTTCCCGCATCAGGCTCTCTGCTCAGCAGGGAGCCTGCTTCCTTCTCTCTCTGCCTGCCTCTCTGTCTACTTGTGCTCTCTCTCTGTCAAATAAATAAATAAAATCTTTAAAAAAAAAAAAAAGACTCTTTTCCTCTTGCTTGGTATGCATCTTGAGATGTATAGTTGAGATGTATAAATTTACCTACCCAGTTATGATTTCCTTGCGTTTGCTTTATTGTGGCTGGCTCTCCTTAATAGCTAGGGAAGGACAACCGAAAGTAGCAAGGAGAAATCAGCATTTTAGTTTTTATCCTATATTTTCTTTTGTTGTCTGAATATGTACAATAATAATTTATCTACATGTTCTTACATAGTTTTTTAAAGCAACTTTTAGGAAGTTATATCTAAAAATGTCCACTTGGATTATTATTATTGGAAATGCCATTAATTGCTGTTTTTAATATTATGAATACATTTGTCATATTAGTTATTGCTAGTAACAATAAATCCCAATTAATAAGGAAGTAGTTGAGCACTATAGTGAAAAACACAGGGTTTGGAATTAACAATACTTACTGTAAAAAAGGGAGATTAAGTGTCATTAAAGAATGTAAAGTACGTAACTCAGTCTCCAGTATATAGTACATATTCGGTTAATAACAGCTATTCTTTTTATAATCGTCGTCATCGTCATCATCTATAGTCAGAACTCTTGGCTCCAAGTGACAAAAATTCAACTCCCCCTAGATTTCGCAAAATAGGAATTTATTGGATCATGTGATTATAAAGCCCAGAGTTTGATGCACTAGCTGGTTTTAGGTATTGAAACTATATCAGCTATATCATTTCTTGGCTTTACTTTATATTGGCTTCATTTAGATCAGTCTTTCCCCTCATGGTAATAAGATGACCTGCATCTTACCAGCTAACCAATAGCAGTGAAAGAAGAATGTCTCTTTTTTAATAATTGTAGCAAAAGTCTTAGGTAGAGGTGTTTCGTTGGCCTATCTTGGGTTACATGCCCATTCCTTAACTAATCATATGTCCAAGGAAATGGAATGTTCTGATTGGTTAGGCTTCAAACTGGGGGATGGGAACATCCTCAACCAAAACATGGGGAGTAAGAGTGGAGTGGATGGTTTCTCCAAAGTTAAATCAAGGTGCATGCTTCTAGCAGAAAAAGGTGGGATAAATATCAGATAGACAAAAACAGCAGATTTCCAATACTGCACATGTAATGCTGTGCAGTAACACAAATGTAGTACCACAAACAGGAAAAGAGTTGAAAGCACATTTTAAATTCTCACCCACTCAGCAAAAGCCTGTTTATAGAATGTAGCCTACACCCTTCATAAAATCAATAAACAGAACCCTTGCCATACTAATGTGCACAGATTGTGCCATAGGTCCATACCTAATTCCACAGAAAACACAATAATTAACGCAATATCCAGTATATAGCCACAATAATTAATGGGGGTTATCCTTACCTGTTCCATAGAAAACATCCCACCTCAACTTCTGTATAATTAAATTGTCATAACACTTAAAGAAAAATACAACTGAATTTGATTATTATGAGAAAGATGATCCCTAAGGTATTAATTATCTCAAGCAACATGGCACGATAGAAAGAGAAGTAAAAATCACAAGATATAAATCTACCAAAAATATAGTAATAGTAATAGTTACCATATATTGAACGATTAGTATATGTATTCTAAAAGCTTTTTATCCATGTCTTCATTTTAGTATCACAACTCTATGAGTTAGGTATTATTATGTTCCTTTAACAAATGGGGAAATGGAGGGTCAGTAGTTAAGTAATTTGCCTTGTAGGCGTGCAGAGCAACATTTGAATCTGTCCTAATTGCTTCTAAAACCTGTGCTGCCATTAATAGGCTGAGTGACTTAACCTCTCATTCCTTGTTTCTTAAAATAGGAGATTTTGTTTTAATTATCTTTAAGGATACTTCACTCTTAAAAAAAAATCCTACGATTATGTAACGGTTCACCTTCAGTTTCTCATCACTAATTTTGTTTATTTTTAAAGAAGATTTTGAATCAATCTAACACCTCTTTGTTTTTATGTATGTCTTTAATCATGGATGAAAAGATAATAATATCACTATCTTGGTAAGAACACTTCAGCTCGCATGTCATACCATTATTGTATGATCATGAAGGAAACTGTGCGTTTGACAAATGTTCTTTCACCAGGACCTCAAATACAGAGAATAAAATTTGGCAAATACACAAAGTGATTAATGTTAGAACAGAGCAAAAAGCACCATCTGAATTTATGCACTGCTGTGCCATTTTGTGTATGAAATGTTTTGTATGGTTGGTTTTTTGGTTTTTGTTGTTGTTGCCTTACTGCAATTCTGCCAAGTATATCTCTGCATTTTTGTTTGTAATCTTTTTTTCCATACTTGAATCTGAATTCTAGTCAATACTGAAAGGGCTATGAAAAATCCACTAAACTGTTGCAAATAGCTTTGCCTTGTCTACATTTTTATATAAGATAAGAATAAAAATTTGAATAATTTTTGGCTTGATAAACTTACTTTCGATATGCTGTAAACTGTGAGAAAAATGTAAAACAAAAAAAAGATGCTGATGTTCTTTTCGCTTTGTTAAATGTATTCATTCTGTGACAAATGGAAGTGTGTTTATATAGCTTTTGTTTTTGCAGAGTTCAAATACGTAAAATTTACTCTGAAAACTAAACAGCATTAGACAGAGGCTAATAATGTAATAATAACTGGAGGGAGTATAGTACAGAGATTAAAGGAGTGGTCTCTGGAGTAAGAGCTCCTCCATTTACTAAGAATAAGTCAATGGCCAGACATTTAATACCTGTGAAATTTAGTTTCCTTATCTGCAAATGAGGGAAAATAATAATTTCTCCACAGCTGTGGAAAGAGAAAACAAGATAAAGCGTGTAAAGCTGATGCCTGGCACATAGTAGGCACTCAGTTTTAGCTTTTCTACTATATCATCAATAATACCACCACTTATTTATATTACTCTGAAAATTACAAACATGTGAGGGAGCCAAGGACTCATGAACTCCTCTGTTTATATTACTCTCCACTGTTCAAATACAATGGTTTAAAAATTGAGCTGAGCATATAAATCTTTTTTAATTTGTTTTGTTTAGAGAGAGAGCATGTGGGTGAATGGTGGGGGAAGGGGCAAAAGGAAAGGAAGAGATAATCCAAGGAGGCTCCATGCCCAGCATGGATGTGGGGGGCAGGCTTGATCTCACAACCCTGAGATCTTGACCTGAGCCAAAACCAAGAGTCAGACTCTTAATAAACTGAGCCACCCAGGTGCGCCCAAGCATGTAAATTTTAGCTAGCATCTACCATAACTTATAATCTAATAGAATTTATTTATAAATATTTGAACAAATTCACATCTGTACTCATAGAGGAATAAAATATTTGATGTTATATGTAACTTTTGTTTATTTTTTGTGGGTTTTTTGTTTTGTTTCATTGCCTAACATGTTGTTATTGTAAAGTACTATTGTTCATTCAACAAATACTTATTATGAGCCTACAATAGGCCAGGCACAGTGCAATATACTAAGTACTAATGTTGAAATTTATCAGAAATATTTCTTGCCCTTAATGGCTTACCCTTCCTATCAAAGCTAGCGACAGGAAATAGATATATAAAGAAATAATTTTTATAATAAAATATTGCAGTAAGCAGAATAATGCCTCCCCAGAGATTTCCATATTTTAATCCTTAGAATTTGTGAATGTGATACCTTACATGGCAAAAGAGGTTTTGCAGATGGGATTAAATTTAAGGACTTTGAGATGGGGGATTATCCTGGATTATCCCATTAGGCTAGACCTAATGATGTGGGTCCTTAACAGCAGAGAACCTTTGCCTGCTGTAGTCAGAAAAGTTAACTACAGAACAATGGTCAGAAGAGCTGCAACATTGCTGGCTTTGAAGATGGAGGAAGGGGGCCAGGAGCCAAGGAATATAGACAGCCAGTAGGGACTAGTAAAGGTAGGCAGATTCTCTGCAATCCTGCTGACATGACTTCTAACGTACAGAACAATAAGGTGATAACTCTTGTTGTTTTCAGCCACTTCATTTATAGTAATTTCTTACAGCAGGAATAGAAAACTGATAAAAATGCAATAAATTGTCTTTACTTAAAGGATTATATGTGGAGAAATAGAAGAAGATAAGGATCACTTTCCAAAGTTGTGTCAGAAGGGTTAGGAAGACTTTCCCAAGAAGACCCACAAAAGTCATTGTTCCAAAGTGGATCACATGCACTTTCCAAAGTCAACTTCTGGTAAAGAGAAGTTTATTACTCTTAAGACTTGTCCTCTCTGGACCTGTAGGTAGGGCCTGCCTCACCTGAGGGATGTGGTCTGGAATATGTTCTAAGAAGAAAGAGGGAGTGGATGCTTAATAATTTTCCAAACAGAAATATTTGCTTTAGAAAAAAAAATCATCTTTTGTTTGGCAAGAAGTGAGCAATGGAAAATCTATCAAGCTATTGCTCCAGTGCTTGCCAGACACATGATAAATTTTCTCCATTTATTCAACAAATATTTATTGAGCTCCTTCTATGTGCTGCTATTCCCAACACAGCTCCTGCTGCTATACACTGATACTAGAGGATAAATGGTCAGCAAAAATAGATATTGTCCCATATCCTCATGTACAGTGATAGAAACATTCACCAAATAATCACACATACATCTACACTGATTGAGAGTACACGGAAGGAGCGTTATAAGGTGCTATGAGATTGAGTCGAGGCTTAGGCCGAGGCTAAATGAGGAGCGGGCATTAACTGAGCAAGGGAGGGAGGAGAGCGTGATAGGCAGAGAAAATAGCAGGTATAAATCTGTGGCAGGCAAAAGCATGGTCTATACAAGAAGTTAAAGCCCCGTGTGGCTGAAACAGGAAAAGACAAAGGGAAGCTGATGACAGGATGAGGCCAGAGACCCAGAGAGAAACCAGACTAAGCAGGGCCTCATAGATCACATTAAAAATGTGGGCTAGGCTAAATACCCAATAGTGCAATTGCTGGGTCATAGGGCAGTTCTATTTTCAACATTTTG
>NC_081557.1:173798103-173852511 GCF_022355385.1 Mustela nigripes
AAAAAAAAAAAAAAATGTTGGCTAAAAGCAGGCGGAAGTGATTGGATCTGCATTTAAAGGGATCACTTTGGCTGCAGTGTGGTAAATAGCTTATAGGGGAGCCAAGGAATATATGCAAGAGCAGCTAGGAAACTACTGGAATAGTCAAGACAAGAGATGTTCATCGATTATTTTGAGATTACAACAGCAGATGGAACAGCAATATACACAATAAGGAAATATCTAGAAGGTAAAATAAAGAGGATATGTTGATGAGCTAGATATAAAGGGGAGGGAAGTAGGAGGAGTCAAGAAGGCCCTTGGATCTGGCATATGGATGGAGGTGTCCTTCATGCAGCCAGAGAGCACTGAAGGAGCACTACTTCCTCACACACCATCCAGGCTTTTAAAATTTTATTGTAAATAAGAATTTATAAAAAGAATTGAATGAACTCTTGATATCAGTATGACACAGACCAGAAAAAGCAAGATTCTGTTAATTGCGATAGTTTTGTAGCATTACATGTATTTCATTTTATCTACCCTATCTACTACTCAAATCATAATACATTTAATACAGTTTTCCTAATTTCAATATGTTGTATTGCAGTAATTCTATTTATCTATCCTAGCCTAGCAACTTTGTAAACTCAAATTTGCATTAAATGCACTAATCGATGGAAAGAAGGGAGCGATCAAACTAATCAATTATAACCATGTGGGCCTTTATCTCAACTACTGTACCTACAGTGGAGTACTGATGGTAGCTCCCACCAGACCTCAAGAACCAATTGTTAAATTTTCAGGAAACTTGCAAGCTAGGTGTAAGTAGCTTGAAATTGACCACAGCGGGAGGACCAGCTACAGAAACTGGAAAAAGCTAAGGAACTGGCAAACAATTCCAGTCAGAGATCCACCCAACTCCCACACCAGACAAAGGCTACTGCTAAACATTTAGCAGTGCACCAATGTTTGTACCTTTTAGGATAATGTATTTGTGGTGGATATTCTGGGTATAGAAAATACTGGAATGAAATTAACTATAATCTCACTGATTTAAAAATGCTGCCTATTTGCTTTTCCATGTTCTTAAATATCTTTCCTTTAGGATTGTTTGAAACCTATCTAATTCTTTGATGGATATTTTGGATGTTTCCACAGGACTTCATTTGTGAAATACGCCACTTTTAAGCATTCTTCTAATGATTTTTACTTTTTCCTCTCCTTTAGATTGTCCAGATTAAGAAGTGCTGCTGTAAAGTGGCAAACTTTTGGTAATTGTTGAATCTGATTATAGGTGTACAGGGGACCACTGTACTATTTTTCTCTAATTTCGTGTTTGCTTGAAATTTTTCTTCTTTTTTTTTTTCAAAGATTTTTATTTATTTATTTGACAGACAGATCACAAGTAGGCAGAGAGGCAGGCAGAGAGAGAGAAAGAAGCAGGCTCCCCACTGAGCAGAGAGCCCAATGCGGGGCTCCATCCCAGGACCCTGGGGTCATGATCTGAGCGGAAGGCAGAGGCTTTAACCCACTGAGCCACCCACGTGCCCTGCTTGAAATTTTTCATATTAAAAAACAAAACAGGCTGTAACACCCACATCTTGCCAAGACCGGTCCTTACTGGATCTTCTACTTACAGTCTCAATCCCAGCAGGTATTCTCAGGATTTGAGATGATGTGATCCATTGCGACCTGCTCGCTTAGCCTCTAGGAGTTAGCTAATTCCTTGTTTTGATTCTTTTGATTTCCTTGCAACACCGACTTCTTCCCTGAAAAACCCACAAGCAGTCTGTAGAAAAATTTAAAGCGAATCTTCAGAAGGAACCATATCAGATTAGGGTACTTTCTTTGTACTACAACCACAAACATGTTGAAAAAAAAAAGTTTAAAAATCTTCGGTAACAACAGAAAACCCCAAAAGTACAATGAGTACATAGATTAAAAGAAACTGGAAAAAGTAAAAAAGAAAACAAAAAACTTTAATAAAAAGTAGGAAAAGGAGGCTAGAAATGATTATCAACAATATAAGACACTGGTGGAATAGAGAGAAGTGAGGCGCCAGAAGAATTACAAACTAAATCAAGTAGTCTTCAAGTTCTGTCCTAAAGAGAAGAAGGGCTTGATCTCAGGCAAGAACAAGATTTTTTTTTCTTTTATAATGTAGAATATCATCATGGAACACATAAAAGTATGAGAAGCTGAGAAACATAAAATTCACCCAATCACAGCACATCAGTGAGAAATAAACTAGTTTAGAAATGAAACACGAGGCATCTGGGTGGCTCAGTGTGTTGAGCCTCTGCCTTCGGCTCAGGTCATGATCTCAGGGTCCTGGTATATGGGGCTCTCTGCTCAGCAGGGAGCCTGTTTCCCCCATCACCCACCCCCCCGCCTCTCTGCCTGCTTTTGATTCTCTCTCTTTCTCTCTGTCAAATAAATAAATAATATCTTAAAAAAAAAAAAAGAAAGAAATGAAACACAAAAATTAAGGAAAGGTTAACAAGTAAAGTATAATTCAAGAGAAAATTATCATTATCAAAAGGAATCGTGTAAATCCATTTTGTAGATTAGAAAACTGAAGCCCGTGAAAGTGATTTGGTCAAGGTCACTCAGTTTAAGTGTTGGAGCCTGGATTTCAAATCCCTCTACAGCATTTTGTTTTTCCCACTCTTTTTTTGATAGAAATGCAAGTCCAAAACTAATTTTACAATTATATGTAAATATAATTCTGGCTTAAAAATAATAATTCAAAAATACTTTTGGCTTAAACTTAAAATATAGACTTAACAATAATGCCCCAGTAAGTTTAATTTTTCTTCTACTTCATCAGTGATATTCTGTGTTCTATATAAACTGCTGTTATATAGGGAAAGATCACCTTAAAGTCCTAAAGAACATCATTTTATCTGCTATTGTAAATAAAAATTAGATTTCACTCTCTCTTCCCTTAAATATATGCTTTAAATTATGTATATATAGAGAGAGATGAGATAATAAGGCATTTTTAAAATAAAAATATTTTTACTTTTATATAGATGGCTGAAATGATCAAGCTTTGGTTTCTACTAAGGAATCTAAGGTTTGATTCATGTATTTGAAGAGTGCCTCAAAACTTGCTCAAATTCACTGGCTCTTTTTCACAGGTGACTTTTGTTTTCTAAGTTTACTTTCCTCTGGTTAGACAGCACACTTAATCTTATCTAATACTTACTTTTTATTATGTCAAGCCCTTTACCTTAAGATTTTTTTGTTCTATGAATAATTCTCCATCTTGTACCTACAATGAGCTAGTAGGTATTCAGTATATAATTACTGATTTGAATCATGACTCCTAAATGGAATTAGGTTTAATAAATTATGATCAGATAACTATGTCACCTATGTGACATAGTTTTTCTTTTGTGACTATATTAGGGTCTAGTAAGGATAAATTATATCAATGATTTCAACAAATATGATTTAATTTAAAGAATTATTAATTAGGCATTGAAGAGTGGAAAAGGCAGAAAGAGAACACTAAGGAAGTGATTTCTCAAACAATGATCACCAGGCAGGCATCATAAGCTTCAACTGGAAACTTGTTAGAAATGCAAATTCTGACTCCAAGTCCTAGCCCCAGTTTATGAATTAGAAACCTTGGTGATAGGCCCAACAGTCTGTGCTGTAACAAACCCTCCAGGGAATTACAGAGTATGCTAAAATTTAAAACTCATGTAGGTAACAATACCTGGAAGCAGCCCCTACTCCTAGGCCTGGCCTGGGGCAGCCAAGAAAAGGGGTAGACTTACTAAAACTGAGAAGATTGGGGAAAGACCCTGTGGAGCTGAAACTCAGACTTTCAAGAACCCATCATTGCTCTCCCAGTACTGATGTCTCTTCACTCAGAGGGGGGATCCCATAGAACTAAGAACAAGATAGCTGAGGAATAGGCACCCACAGGTTGGATCTGGTCTCAAGAAGGCACATTGAGATTGGTTCTGCAAGTGTTGGGAAATCCCCAAGTTGAAACCAGTGGCTGCTACTAGAAGAAATTACTACTATCAGATTGAAGAAGTGTTGCTATAGTAAAACCCGACAGCACCAACAAACCCTTCAGAAGCAAATAAGAGCAAATTGCTTTCCTTCTCCAGCTGTGCAATGTTTCATTAGTCCCTATATTGGCAGAGACTAACAAGCCAAAAATGTTTCTAGAATTCCAAGGATTGATTTAAAGCTGAGAGACAGTAGTAGCTCAATAACTGGCATAAAGGCCTTACTTGTAATAAGACTGGGAGGTAATAGAAATAGTGAACTTTTTTTTGGAAATATTTTTTGGTATGTATATTGGGTACACATGGACATTTTCTTAGGAGCTGACTTCCAGGTGGACTTTTGGACTTACTGTACAAAATTATTCCTATTTGAAAACTAATTATCTCTTCTGATGAGATTAATAAGACACACTTAGGACATTTCTGGAATCTGGACAAGAAACTATGTAAGGGCCTACACTGAGATCTCCTTAGCCAGGGCTAAAACTGAAAGATCACAGCAGTGATGGCTGAGAAATGCTCAATAGTAGCAACAAGACTTGACAAGTCAGCTCAGGCTAGGTTCATTGAAGTCTCAGTGTCAAGGGAATGGACTAAAAAGCTTACTTTCACAAGACAGAGCAATCTGGGTCCCTGCCTCAAAACAGGAGGTTAATAGAAAAGTTTTTTGAAATCATGGTAAAGGGGAAGAATAATACAAACATGACTCCTCATTTTAAGCAGCTGTTTTTTATAATCCCAGGAAACTAGGAAATGAATGGAAATGAATCAGCTCCTTCCGTAATCTTATAAATCAATATTGAGGGTCCATTGTTGGTTCTACAGAAATCAATAAATCGGGGCTTTCCAAATTCTTGAAAGGTGGGCACAGATATAGTCATTCTATATGTTAATTGAAAGGAACAATCCCAAATATTTACTGAATGATTATCAGAATTACAACCAGTATTTTGGGAGAACGGTGAGCTATTCATTTTTCTTACGGACCTTCATCTATTTCTCATTTTATGTTTATGTTTTATTTTCTGGTTTTTTGTTTTTCTTTTTGTTTTCAAGGATATTGAAGAATCACAAAATCATACTGGCGAACCTGTTGGAGATGACTACAAAAAGATGGGAACACTTTTTGGTGAATTGAACAAAAGCCTCATCGAGATGGGCTTCACAAGGATGTATTTTGGAGAACGAATTGTGGAACCAGTAATAGTCATGTTCTTTTGGATAATGCTGTGGTTCCTTGGCTTACAAGCCCTTGGACTAGTTGCTGTTGTTTGCCTTGTCATTATTTATGTGCAACAGTAAAATATGGCCAAATAAGCTGTTGTTTCATATTTGGTAGCCGTATATGTATTGGTGAAGTTACATATTTCACTACATGAAAGCTGAAAAGTTTGCCTTGTTTCAAATTATGTGCTGTTTTGTAATTAAATTTATAAGTGGACGTTGTTTAAAACTAAACTCAACTCTTGATTATCACGGGGTTGAATATACATTTGGTAGCTTATTCAAAAGTCTTGTTTTATTACTGTGATCTGTGCCCACTTTTAAAGACCCCATCTTATTCCCACTGTCAATCTTAACACACCAAAAAGTGAGCAGGGAAAATAACAGGATATGGAATTCAAACCGGGCAATATAGATCTTATAAAGAATTCCAATAAAACATTTTAGAAGAAAAATGATGGAGCAAGGAGCTAAAACAAAGTTTTAATGGGAGAATTGTCCCCACCCATACCCACCAAATAACCCCTTACTATTTGGGAAATAATTTGGATATCTATGTTCCTGCTCAGCCCAAACCAATATAAACGTAATTACTATACACTACCTTAATATTGTGATGAAAATCAGTTAAAGATAGCACATTTTCTAAAGATTGAAAAGGATATATTTATTATGACTGATGAAAGTTAAATGTAACTTTTTTATCGTGTAACATTTGGGTCTGGAATCACTTCAGTATATCATTTGAAATTTTAGACAATTTTGGTGCTAATTACCTTTTGTGAATTTTTTAAGACTCTTAAGCCATGTCTATTGCTGGCTGCACCCCATGGTAATGTTATGTTTTCTTGTATCTAACAAGTTGTGTATTTTTTTTCTAGAGAGACATTTTCCATGTATTTTTTTCCAGAAATTTACATTTTATAGTTCTTTTATAACAATTATTCTAAGATTTAAAAAAATCTATTTCCTATCTTGGCATGGAAGTCTCCCCCCCAAAATTGATTTGTATTATGGCTAAAATATTTTACTATGTCTTTAAGGAAAAAAAAAATCAGCTTGGTCTCTTTGATAAAACCAAATGCTTAAATTTGAAATTTAACAGCCAATTTTAATAATATTCCTCTAAGGCTAAAGCCACATCAATAACTGGCTGGTCATGTTATTAATGTGTTTTAATTCAGCACTTTGGGGTTTTATATTTGAACAAACATTTCTTTAAATACACTTTAAAAACAGAAAATGGCTTAGTGATATTTTGGATTTTGTTAAAGAACCTAAAATTTGTACACTTGCATCGCAAAGACCCTCTATATAGACAAAGGAGGGGCACTAAAGATAATTATCTAGAAATTCAAGTTAAATAAGAGGGAAATGAGACAATGGGGGTATTTTTATCTTTAGCAGGGCAGTAACTAAAGTATATGAAGTGTTTAATATTCTGCTTTGTAAAGTTTTTACCCAATCCTATTTTAAAAAATTATTCTATAATTTATCAATGTCTTCCATGCTGAAGCAGAATACTGATGAAAAGTGTTCAACTTTGTTTTCGAAAATCAGATAATCCTGAACAAAAATACCAATCAGAGGGCACTAAAAAGTACTGTGGATTTATATAAATACAGACCTTTTAAAGTTTGATAAAGAAAAGACTTTGTATTATATCATTGTGGGTTTGAAATATTTTTATAGAAACCTTTATGAATTTGGCATAAGGGCAAGTTATTTGAAAATGTGTCTTCATTTGTGCACAGCAGAATTGTGAGGTTTTTAATAGAAGTCATGAGATTTTTGTATGTCTGCATTAAATATTTAAAAAGGCATTCTTTTCTAATGCTACCAAGAAATTTAATTTTCCTTTGGAATATAAAAAAGATACAGTATGCACAATAATAGCTCTAATTCCACCAGTGCTAATATTGAAAAAAAATTGTAAAGTAAGTTTGAATAGTAATTATTTAAAATATACGTCAATACTATGTATCTGCACACTGCTGTTAGCAGGACATATATTAAATCACATAAAGAGATATTTTGCTGCTATTCTTACTGAATTTTTTATTGGTTAGAGCAACATACCATCAAATTGTTTGCTTTGATAGGGAAAAAACAATCTTTGCTTCTTTGATGGAAATAATATATTTTCTTTTGTGAAATATATTAGACTTTTGTGAAATATATTATATTAGAAATATAAATATATTAGAAATATATAATATATTAGACAAGTAGATTATACTTGTACCCTGAAATGAAAAGAAACTGGTCATTTCTTTTGTTCACAGTGTAAGGAATTAAATGGAAAATGGCTCTCAATCATTTCAATCTCAGATACAAGCCAATTTTAGACACCGTTAGTGATTATGGATAAAGACATGGAGGTTACAATACTAAGGTTATTAGATATAATACATCATTTATACCACAGCTCTCCATTCAAATGGGAAAGGTTAAAATATACAAATAAACTGGCCAGAGATGAATAAGTCAATGTTCCTTAAAGTGGAAACTCAGTGTCTTGTAGAATTCAGTCCTCTCATATCTTAAGCTGTGATATGCAAGGTATTTTCCTGTTCCGGGCCACCAGTCACATCATACTTGGTCCAGTATTGTGCCAGGGCCAGCTTGAACTGATCTGCAAAAACCAATTGTATACCTTTTTCCCTCCAGCCCACCTTCAGTGGCATCAGTTGGTAGCCTGAAATTGTCTATGAGGGGAGTATTCAGACTATCAACATTGGCAAACACAACAAATCAGGGTTCTGTTCGCCTGGCAAGCCAGTTGTTAAAACAGTAGCAGCATGCCACCTATTAGCCACCCTACAGGTCACAGCCGCATCTCGACTTCTGTAGATCGAAAAGGAAGCATATTGAAGCAAATTCCCATCAACCCACCCAAAACTGTATCTTTTCCATGTGGGAATAATGAATTATGGTTGTCCTCTGACCAACACATCCCTACGTAATCTCATGTTTTGATCAGACAAAATCTCCCTGGGCTGTCACTGAGCTGCATATCCATTGATCCAGATGATCAGGAAATAAACAGTTACAGAACTGATGGAAGGTAAATTCCAGCCTAAGTAAAGACTTGTTGTAAAGTAAGAAGGCTCAGATGGTCAAAGCTAGATATTGAGCAATTGAGGGCTGTTTGTATGGTTTGTAGATTATACTTAACCGTTATTTTACAGATGTTTACTGACTTCAGGTTATTTTAAATGTTTTTCTTGTCAATATATGGCTTCAACAGGTCAAAAAAGAGAAAAAAAATAAGACTTTCATACCTGTTAATGCTTCTAGTAATAGACTTGACCAAGGATGATGTAAAAAGAACACAACCTACTCTCTTCCTACCCTACACATTGCCTCAGACAATGTGTCCACTCCATGTTTCAGTTACCATTTCATACTAACAACTCTGCAGTCCATATCTCCAGTTCGGAGCACTGTACAGAATATAAAATCCATACATTCAGTTGCTTGCCCAACATAAGTACTTGCTTATGCCTTAGTACCTCAGGTTCGGTATATCCAAATCAAAAGGAACTCAGCATCCTTCTCACAAACCGTTTTTTTTTTTTTCTTCCTATGTTTCCAGTCTCAGCAAAAGACAGTTGTCTCCCACACTGCCCACTTATAACCAATCACCGTGCCCTATTTTGCTTCCTAAAAAATCTTTAATCTTTATACTTCTCTTGATTCCCAGGATCACTAACTTAGTTCATACCCTATCATCTCCCTAGACAGCTATCACAGAATCCTACTTGGTCTCCCCTGCCTTCATTCTTCCCTCTACAATCAGAGTAATCTTCCTAAATCATAACTCTGATCTCCTGCGCCTAAATCTTTTCAGTGGCTTCCTGTTGCCATTATGAAAAAGTGCTTGCTCCTTACTATGTTTTACAAGGCCCCTCAAGAGCTGGTTCTTATGTACTTAATCTCTCTGCACTATGCCTGTCCCTTTCAACACTCAGCTTTACCAAATTTGTTTTTTCAGTTCCTTGTGAGAGACATGCCTACTCACTTCCAGAACTCTGCACATGCTTTAGCTTCTCTCTTTAGGCCCTCCCCACCAAACTGACCAACCCATCCGCAGCTTTAAGACCTTTAGACATAAGGTCCCCCAGGAAAATTTCTCTGTTAAGTCCACTTCTGCTATTTCGTGTGCTTTCAGAGAACCCTGCACTTACCCTATCAGTACTTGTCGTGCTATATTGTAATAGCTTATTTGTCAGTGCCTTCCTTTCCTTAAAAAAGATGTATTCATTATTTGAGAGAGCATGCATATGCATATGCACATGCAGCCACTCAAGTGGGGAGGGGCAAAGGGAGAGGGAAAGAAAGAACCCCAAGCATCCTCCATGCTGAGCACAAGCCAGAGGCAGGGCTGGATCTTTCCAACCCAAGATCACAATGTTAGCGGAAACCAAGGGTCTACAACCCAACCTACCAAAGCCATGCAGGCAGCCCTCACACCTTCTTCCTTTAGACAATAAATTTCGCAGGCAGAGAGCATGTCTATCTGGTTCACAAATTGCATTGTCTAACACAGTGGCTGGCACATAATAAATGCTCAAAATATTTGGCAAATTTATAAATCAACTTCATTTACTCATGTATTCCCTATAATGCATTAACAAAGATTAAGCACTGGTTGTATTTAGAGTTCTTTCACTCCAAAAGTATGCTTATAATGCATAAAGAAAGTGAATTAATGTATATGTTATATTTATAAAGTTTATTCACTTTTGATGGAAGAATATTGCTACTATTTGCATATGCAGGATTACTATCTTACACTTGCATATTTTTAGGAGATTGTATGTATTTTCAGTGTTGTACTTGATGAAATCACTGTTTCTCCAAAAAGAATATTTTAGAATACATGTGGTCATTGATGCTATCTAAATTTCATATTTTTCCAGTATTTTTCAATAGACTTTTATCTACTAAATTTTGATTAAAAAAAAAAAAACTCAGAAGTTGCGATCAGGAATAATTCTCAAGTATCTAAGCTTGGGTATTTCAGGCTACAGAATAAATCCACTACTACAATGTTCGAGTCACCCGGATCGTATATGTTAAATAACATGTATATAAAGTACTTTGTTATTTTTTCCAATAAATAATACTCTTTCACAACCCTGCATCTTTAGTTTCTCTTCTGACTCTCTATATCATGTGCCATATATCACTTAATTGCTGCCACACCAAGTTTAGAAATTGCCAAAGCAACAACATACCTGAAAGTGAACCATCTCTAATGCTGCAGCAGAAAGCTAAGGCCTGATGTGTATATGGCTTCCCAGGCGATAGAGTAGTAGGAAAACCTAACTCAAAATCAGCCTCTGCATCCAAACTGTTTTTCTCCTTTGTTGTCTTGACTATTGTGTAAGTTAGAATTATTGAATGAGCTCTGCAAGGACCTGCTAAGATCCAGAACTTAATCATACACATGCTTATTAAATTTGAGTTATCTTTTCAGCAGTTAACATTTTATCATTTAGCCTTCCAACAACTTAATTAGTTGGAAATTTCTTTGATAACTTTCCAGTCCACCACAGAACACAATGAATTTTATCATAAAGCCCTGCCTCTTTTTAATTGGTTTACTCCTTTATTATAAGAAGCTAGTTGATGGTATATTTTTTAATGTGAGTTTTTTTAACAGAAGAATGAAAATTCTGTATACAATATCCTTATTTATACCATAGCTGTTTTAAGACAAAATCTTAAGAGTTATTCATTGAGGGGAAGGGATGGGATATGTAAAAAATCCTATCAATATTTGAGTATATATGCCAGTTACTGAATGCCCTTCTGTGATCTGCTAAAATTGCTTCTGTTGTATAGTTTCTTGGTTTTATATATGTAATATCAAAAATATTTATGATTCCATTATTTGGTGTATTTTCAGCTTTAATAGGCAACATACAAATAAAGCCCAAGAAGAAACAATCCCAAAAGGAAAACACACTGCTTATTGTTGGTTTGGAAGGATTAACTTAAATAAATTGGCCTTGCACAAAACTATAAGGATGGTTTTTCATATAAGGTGAAGCATTTGTTTAAAATGAGATCCGTGGCTTTCAAAGATTTTTAGTTTGGTTTGCCCTAAGTGAAATCTTACATGAATAGCCAATATTTTTCAGCAATAAAAGCAGAGCTGCTATAATTGATTTTGTTGTAGGTCCAGTTCCCTGGGAAACAGAAGAAATTAGCATGCAGGAAGTTTATTAGGGAGTGCTCTGGGATCAGCAACTGTGAAGGAAGTAAAAAAAAAACAGGATTAGACCAAAGGAGGCATGCAATACAATCACAGCAAGGCCTCAGCGACTCTATGGGGTGCCCTCAAACAGAGACAGCCCTTAAGCATTGACCTGTGTTGGGACAGGGGAGCTCTTCAGCCAAAAGCAATTCCCAGAGAGAGCTGACAGCTGGGGCTTGTCATCTGGCAGCACTCCCAGCAGTTAACAGAGTAAATCCTTTGGCTCTGAGGAGAGGAGCTGAGCCGCCCAACACAGCATCCACTATGGACTCTTGTTCTCACCTTGCCCTCCATGATACCTGAGTCACTTCCAAAAACTCCCACTCTTTAGAATACAATATAAGGATGACTAATTTAAATCATAAACTCATTGGTTTGGTCAAGATGGATTTTTTAAAAAGTAGTGGTTGCGCCTTTAGTCTTCTATATTGCCTGCTGCTACTGTGAGATTCAAGTCTTCGGCTTTGATAACATTTTAGTTGACTAAACATTATATCCAGGATTCAGCAAAGGCTTGAAGCTACTAGGAACAGGTGAAAAAAAATGATTGACAGAAAAGCCCATTACTTAAAACTAGGAGTAGGAAATCCATGAGATTTTTGTATATGTAACTTGCTTAGATCAACTATAAGCTAATAAATCCCTGAGATAGGGTCTCGCAAGACATCAGGACAAACCATCATTAGGGTGTGTCTTAGAGGTTGGGTATGTTTAAGCCTGACATACCTAAGTCTGCCTTGTGCTTTCTGGCCTCTTTCCCAAGTTCCAAAGCAGTTTTACTTCTCAAATTTTTAGAGCATGTTTAAAATAAAATTTTCAAAAGCAGAGCAGAACTCACTTGTAAAGAAACTGTGTCTTCCCCAACCCCAACACACAATCGCGACTGATTTATGACTTGGAGATTTGGTCCTAATCATGACTTTCCTATTTAGTTTTAGCACAAAAGTTTTCAGCAACTGGAATTGGTAATTGATAGGCACTTGAAAAGAGCTTTCTCCAGTCTTGGTCCAGAATATTTTGGGGGCCCCTAAGTATTAATTTTAGCTGCTATTTTTATCCCTGGAATCTTAGGAGGTGGCAAGATCAAGCAAGACAGTGGCTATAAGCCAAGTACATATTAAAACTGTAGCAGTGGTTAGGCATATTCCACCCCCCCTTAGTTATATGAAAACATTAGAACAATAGGCAAATCAGCTTTCAGATTAAAAGATCTCTTTATAAGACCTGAATTTAAGACTTGGTTCTGCTATTGACTAAGTGTACAGTTTGTATAAGTCTTACCCACATCTCTTTAAACTCCAAGATCCTCATCTCTAAAATGGGGGAACTGTTATGATTAGTTAAATTATTGCCTATCTTTTTTGTGCCTTACACATAGCAAGCTTTCAGTAAATACTGGTCCTTATTATTAAATATATATAACCACATATAAGAGGGGACATTTTTCACTATCCATGGAAAGCTTGTACATTGAAAGCCATAAAAGGCCGGATCTTTTTTATTGTTGGCAAAAGACTGATAAATACAAGCAAATTCTATGCTGTGATCCCAGTTCCTCATGACTGAAATCTTTTTGATTTCTCTTATTATTGTCAAGTATTAGTGCTTCCTGAATCAAAATGATCATAAAAAGAAGGAATGAAGAACCTAAAGAGTTGATGAACAGAAATGAAATAAATATGCTCTATGCAACCACACCTTCTTTAATGAAATACTGTGTTTTCTTTAAACATCTACATACTACAATGCCATGCACTTTCCGTTGCTTCTTTGCCTTAATAAACCTAGGTGCACAATTACACTCACCAATGCATGGGGAATTCTGCTATGCATGTGAACAATTCACAAAATGAAATCAATTCCAAAAATACTTTTCTGTTTTAGTCCAATTGCATTAGGCCAAGAATATTAAGCTATGTTTATAGAATCACAAATATTATCTTGCTTTGATTTCAAAGGTAAATTTGAGACTAATTTGTTGGTCTGTTACATTATGGTATTTATCAATACACACTAGAAATGTTTACCAAGATAAATATAATTATATATTAATACTCTAACAAAAAAATCCTGTACCTACTAATACACATGGATACATTCTGTGTACAGCTAGATAGAATGAGCTAGAAATACTATTAACATGTAATGCTTACAAGAATATTAATATGTTCATAGTCTTATCTTTTTAGTCTGTGAAAACATGCTAAAAGCATAGTATGATCTTAAGTAATCTTTGTTTTAACAAGTCTTCATTGACATTGTTCTATCTTCCATTCCTCTTATTTCCTTTTCTTTCAAACAATCCTCCCTACCTGAAAAGTGGAAGTTTCTCAAATCAGATGTTTACAGACATGAATGTTTTATAATAAGCTATGGCATATCTTTAGTGCCATCTCTTAATGCATTTCAAAACTGGTTCTTCCACATTTTCCTTACCTGTCAACTTATGCTTTCAGATATTTTAATAAGATGCTCAGAGAGAGCTGATGCTGGCCAAATACAGTTCTCCCCAGGCATTTCTCCCTTTTTCAAGTTGTAAGAAACATATCTTGAGAGCTCCTTGCCCGGCTACCCTATCATCACAATCGCCTCCTGCTGTAATGGAAATATACTGTGCTTTTCCTTCCCTCCCCCTATCACTGACACCCAAGTTTGATGGCATGGGCTTCTTTCCCACTAAGTTGGCTTGCAAAGGCCCTAGACTAACAAAGAATACATTATTTTTGCAATGCAAAAAGATTCAGTCACAAAAAGACCTCAGCTTTCATACTTGTTTTAAATTACAGGCACCTTACTGATACCATTTACTAGTGCTAGGTGCTCCTGCTTCATCTCTGCCAAGTCAAGTAAGACAAACTACCTCGACCGGGTGAGTCACTTCTCTTCATCAGTGACTGTCAGAAATGTTCATACCCGGAGAAACAATAATGCTAATGCCTCAAAATATATCCATATTTGATATTTCATATCTCCACTGGCATCTAGTCAAAGAGCAAAACTGTTGCACCCTTTGCCTGCCTCTTGTATTTCCCCTAACGTCTACTGCACTTCCAGTCTGATGCCGTGCTTTCTTCCCAGCAGAAGCGTGCTTTTTCAATGCAATCTGATCTTCAGAGGAGGCCCAGAGAATGGACAATGATTTTTTGAGTAGATTTGGCACATACGATCAGAGCAGGACTGAAATAAAACTTGCTGTGAGACACCATCTGTTGCCAACTTTTCCCCTTAAATACAGAACAAGGGACATCAGTATGAACTCATATTCAGTTTAATATAGATACAGATAAAAGATATGGAAGTAAGTACAGGTTATATATATATATATATATATATATATATGTCATTTTTACTGAAGGAGTTCATGACATGCCATCCCAAAATATGCCACTTTGGTACATTGATTATTTTGAACTGAAGGCACTTGAAAAATAGCAAATGCAGGAAAAGGCTTTTTCTGAGCTCTCCTTATGGGCCTAAAGAAAGATGTTCCAAAAGGAGCTCATTGTCATAACCTCCCTGCGAGTTTCACCAACCAGGGAACATTAATTCTTATCACAAGAGAGGAGACTGGAAGTCGACACCACACCCAAATTCTGTCATAAAACACCATACCTCCCTCCTATCTATTCTTCAAAGAGTCCATTCATCTCCCCTAAAGATCATATATTGCCTCCTAAATCCTCCATTCCCACTCCCTTCCTCTCTCAAAATAATATAAAAGTTCTCAAATCTCACTGATTTGGGGGGCGAGGGGTATTCACTTTTTTTTCCTGTGATACTTCTGTGCACCTAATAACAAATTTATATACCTTTTCTCTTGTTGATCTGCCTACTGTCAGTTTATTTCATAGACCCAGCCAAACAAACCTAGAAGGGTAGATAGTCTTTTCCCTACAATATACAATCTTATATATCCAAGTTGAGATCACTTAGAAATAACACACCCTGGTAGTAACCAGCACACCAGCACCCAGACTTTTGTGTCTAATACTATTGTCCAATAAAAGGAATCTAAGGTTCCTGGAAAAATGGCCAATTCTAGGGCTGGACAGGAAATATACAAGATGAGCTTGGGATATCTTGTAGTGCCAGAAAGTGCCAGAAAGAAGGTGCACACGCGCACGCGCGCACACACACACACACACACACACACTGTAAGAGCCTATTAAAAGGGTTCCCAATAACAAAAGCTGGAACAATTTGAGCAAGAACATACATAAAGTAGTATTGGATTATAACCCAAAATATAAAATACATATCCATGAGTTCATCCTGATATAAATAAATGATGACATCAATAAATTAATGGGAAAAAATAGACAAATCTCCTGTCAAAGAAAAATTCCAAATAATTTATGAGGATAATACCCCTTCAAGAAAGTGGAGCATAACTCCCTTAAACGTGAGCTTTCACTTTCTAAAGAGTACAGTATGGGAGGGAGTAGAGGGAGTAACTTTATATCGAAGAAGCCTGACGAACACTACCTCAAACAGGTCATCAAGCTTAATGCCATCAGTGATAAGTCATGTTGACAGCATATGCCCTTGATAGGATATGATGAGAATGTCACTTTACATCTGTGGTCTTCCACTCAAGAAACTCTAGAATTGAGCTGCTTATGAGAAAAACATCTGATGAGCCCAAACTGAAGATCATCCTACAAAATATCTGACTAGTACTCCTCAAAACTGTCAAGGTTATCAAAAACAAGGAAAGTCTGAAACACTGTCCCAGACAAGTGGAGACTAAGGACACATGATGATTAAATGTAATGTGGTATCCTGGAATGGATTCTGGAACGGAAAAAAGACATTAGGGGAAACTAAGGAATTTTGAATAAAATATGGATTTAATTAATAATAGTGTATCAATATTGGTTCAATAGTTGTGTGAAATGTAATATACTATAAGTATAAATATTAATGTAAGATGTTAACAATAGGAGAAACAGGATGCTGGATATACAATGTCCATACGTATAATCTTTGTAGCTTTTCAATAAATCTAAAACTATTCTAAAATTAAAAGTTTAGGGGTATCTGGGTGGCTCAGTCCATTAAGCATCTGACTTCGGCTCAGGTCATGATTGCAGGGTCCTGGAATGGAGCCCCACTTCAGGCTCCCTGCTCAGCAGGGAGTCTGCCTCTCCTTCTCCCTCTGCCCCTCTGTGCTTTCTCTTTCTCTCAAATAAAGTCTTTAACAACAGATAATAATAAAATTAAAAGTTTATTTTTTAAAAAAGTAATTTAACAAATTTCAACTGAACTCTTAGTCATGTCAGTAACTACATATTATCCCCTTTACAATGAACATAATTTGTGTTATCAGACAACATGTGTTTCTAATGACTTCTGCTTTTTCACTCTCCTTTTTATAGATTATTTTACAGCAGCAATATAAAATTCACTTAACTCACTCTCCTTTGTAAAATCACTGATCTATTATTTTCCATGTGAGCATATGATCAATGTTTAATAATTTTCCCGCGGAGGTGGAGAGAGAAATAATAGGAATCTACTTGTTGTAATACAAAAGCAATTAGCTCGCTCCCAATAGAGTCTTTGGGTTTGACATATACTCCCAGACTTCTATAGGTTCCTACTAGATATGGGTGTGTCTCCAGAACACCCCAGAAGTGGGTAGGCCGGAACAGTGACAGTTAGCTTAGGGGACCTGAAGAGCCTCACCACTGTTGAGTTATTCTCTGCTCAGGATGATACTATACAGGAACACCATCCCCTTCCTCCCCGATGCTCTAAGAACAGTCTCAGTCTCAAAGACAGTCTACTCACTAGAGTTTGGAAGCCCCAAAATATTTTAAAGAGTCTTTTAGGTCAGTTTCCCAGGGTTGGTATCAATGTAAAATACATCTGTAGCCTTGGAGGACCCCAAAGACGAAGCATGTAGGGAGAGGTCCTATGAGCCTGGCAACCCCATTTGCACTCCTGCCTAGCCATAGGGCATCCTCAATATATCTGAATCTCACTGAGAGGGCCTCCCAGGAGGAAATAGCCGGTACTGTTTACTCTCTGAAGTGTAAGATTTTACCAGATTTGATAACTGCTGCTGACAGCAACATCTGTTTTCTTCTTATTATGAGACCTCTGGCTTAGGAGAATTTGAAAACATTTCTGCCTAACTATCTCCAGTATACTCTTGACCATATTTTGAAGGTCAGCTACTCCAACTATCCAATGTGATTATGAAGACTATCTGTACATTGAACAGGTGACATGACAGAGAAAAACAATTGCACTTTCTATGTATTTTTAACTCCTGCCCTCTAGGAATCAGACCTTGTCTTGTCTTTCTTATTTGTAAATGCCAATTTGATCTAACTCTCAAAGAGGAAAACATTATCAGATAAGGTTTAAAAAACATCTTGAGTTGGGTTAAATATTAAATTTAAATTAACTTGGTTAAACTTATATATCAAATTTTTATATATTTATTATGAATGCTTATTATAGTTATTTTTTTAATAAACATTTTCCAGGAGTATAGTAAGGAGCTAATAGTAGTGATTTCTGAGTGGTAGTTGTGTTTTTATTTAATATTTTTTGTTTAATTTATATTCTACACAATATATACACTAATAATAAAAGGCTATTGTTTTTCATATATGCTAATTTGTGCATTCAGTGCATTAAACTTCTCTACTTTCTGCCTGTTCTCTGCCTAGCAGAAAAGTGGTTTTTAAAAGGATAATCTATTTAATAAAAAAGTTACAAAAATATACACTAAGAATATTAATATACTGAGTTCCTATTAATAAATAAAATGCTTCTCAAAGTTTTCCATGAAGTGTTGGCCTCCAAGTTGGAAATTTCCAAACTATTTTCACTTGCTACTATAAAAATTGCATGAGTGGTCAGGCCTAAACACAGATGGGAACACTTGGTGATGCCTGGATGACAAAAAAGATAATAAGGGCCAGATGCTGAGCTTTTTTCTTTACACTGAACCTGGTCTATGGGGGCCCAAAGTGCCCCAAAGGTGATGGCATAATTGGTTGCTGAGAAAATGAAATTAATGTCATGGAAAGGTCAGTTGTTAACACTGAAAACCATTTGAACTGAGAACTGGTTACTGCCAGTTACTTTGAACCTACTTTCTACAGTTATTTCTTCAACTGTTTGCATGCCTGGAATTAAATTCTAGACCTGAACACGTGTTTCATAAAGTTCCCTACTTCTGTTGCTCAATCACTCCTTCCATAACAGAATGCCAGGAAGGAAAGGAGTAATTCCAAACCGAGGCCGAAAGATGTTCCTTTTGAAGCCCCCATGGGTTGTCTGCTGGAAAAGTCTGTTTTTACCCTCAAGTCAACAATAATGCTTATTTTAATATAACTGATCAAATAAACAGCAGGCCTGAAATTCTTATTTCTTAAATCTTATTTATTTCTTCTATGATACCCAAAGTATCTTGTAAACCTGCTTTCCCATAATCTGGAGAGGCATAGACCTGAAACCAAATAATCTGATCCTGCTCACAAGTGATTTGCTGATCTATGGACAATTGTCCATCCGCCAAGCCCTACCACTGCTTTTGTCTGTCCCTTCATATAAAAGTATAATTTAAACACTGCAAACATAAAAATCAAATCTAAATAGAGATTTTTAAAAGATTTTATTACTTCTTTCAACGTTTTCTCAAAACAATGGTCAAAGTGAAAATTTCTTACCTGTATGTTATAGAGACATTTGCATAGAGAAGAGAACTCTTTGGAATCAGTTTGTAACTTTAGTGGGCATTTGCTTCCATACTGAGATTTTTGTTTTATTTTGTTTTGCTTTTTTTGCGAAGGTTTTGGAGGTGTGCTTTTTCTTTTGAATCACTTGATCCACAAACACTTACTAAACACCTACAGTCTGCAAAGCAATATAGACATTGAATGTTATAAGAAATTCAAATTATAAACCCTAGTACTTATTATTACAGTTTATAAACGAACTGAAGATATCAGAAATAACTCTAAAAGCTTTAATAGCAACAGCAAGAGATAGAAATAGATTATAAATCCAATTCTGTGGTTGAATATGATGAAGTTAGAATACTATTGTATGGGAAATTGACATCAACAAAATGGTGGCAGAGGAATTTCTAGTGATTTTACAGAGCATACTATAGAAGTAAACTTTCTTAGGAATATCGTTTATAAAAATTCAATGCTTACAGTGAATTTGGAACGTACACAAAGTGATAATCCTGCAAAATAATAGGCAAAGAGTAGTATCTATAGAAGTGGAACAAGCAAAGAGCAAAAGGAAAGCATATTGGACTGGAAAAGAAACCACTGTCTTAAACCATCCATGATTTATAACTTTCACCAATACCTTAAAGAGGGGCAATTTAAAACACTTATGTGTGTATGTATTATGTATTTGTATGTAATATCTCTAGAAGATTTTACCAGACATTGATAATAGAGGTTGCTTCTGGGTAGAAAAACTGGAACACAGGGAAGAAAGAGATTGAATATTTCACTGTGTGCCCTATTGATCTTTTTATTTTGTTCTATGTGTATGCACTAAGTAGTTTAAGAAAAAAAGCAAACAATTTTTAATTGCATGCATATAATATCTAAGAGGATTCTTACCAGTATGCTAATACTGGTTGCTTTTCTTTTCTCTTTTGTATTTTATAGTCTTCAAATTTTCAAATACATAATAAATGTGTACACATTCAAATACACAATAAATGGGGCGCCTGGGTGGCTCAGTGGGTTAAGCCACTGCCTTAGGTTCAGGTCATGATCTCAGGGTCCTGGGATCAAGTCCCGCATCGGGCTTTCTGCTCAGCAGGGAGCCTGCTTCCCTCTCTCTCTCTCTGCCTGCCTCTCCGTCTACTTGTGATTTCTCTCTGTCAAATAAATAAATAAAATCTTTAAAAAAAATTTTATAAAAAAAAAAACCACACAATAAATGTGTATTTAATTTATAATCACAAAATACATATTTTTAAATTTTTCTAAAAACATGGGAAAATAGTGAATCAAAATAAATAAAATTAATAATGTCAATATTCCCACTGTAGAGCATTACTAGTTCTTGGATATAATTTCACTTAACAATATAGAAAACTAAATATAGTTCTCATTAAACAGTACTCATTTTTAACTAACCTCTTTTGTTTTCTTCATTAATTCTACATCTTAAGGACCTTATCAGGTATTCTTATAGATTCTTGAATTAAGTGGTCCCTGCCCCTGGATATTTAGGTGTCTGGGAAGTACAAAATTGGATAAGGAGCAGTCCAAACATGCTTGAACATGGCTAATTTCTATGTATTACCTACTCAAGACTGGTCCTAGAGAAGCAGATGCAGCTAACAAAGGGTAATTTGTAAGTGAAGCTTTCATATATAAAATGTCTTTAAAACTTTTATACCTATACCTATTAATGTCTGGATTAATGGGCGACATGAGAAAGTTTTAAATTTTTTCATTATGACATTTCTCCAAAGAAAATATACAAATGGACAGAAATAGGTTCTGAAATGATACTCAACATCATTAGTTATTAGGAAATGAAAATAAAAATGAAGACCCTACTTCATCCACAAGGATGATGATAATCAGTAACAGATAATAACACATGTTGGCAAGGATGTAGAGAAATTGAAACCCTCATACATTGTTGATGGAAATGTAAAATCGTGCAGCTGCTTTGGAAAACAGTTTAGAAGTTCCTCAAAAAGATAAATTTAGAATTTCCATATGACCCAGTAGTTCTACTTCTACATATAAACACCAGAGAAATGAAAACACATTTCCACACACACAAAAAAAATTGCACATGTTCACAGCAGTATTACTATAAACAAAAAGTGGAAACACCCCAATGTCCATCGGCTGATTAATGACTAAACGAAATGTATATCAATACAATAGAATATCATTTACCATAATAAGGAATGAAGTAGTAATCAATGCTACAATATCCATGAACCTTGAAAATATTATGCTTAAGTGAAAGAAGTCAAACACAGAAGACCACATATGACTGCATGATAACATTTATATGACATGTCCAGTGGTAGAAAGTGGATTAGTGTTTGCCAGGAGCTGGGAAGAGGAGAGAATTGGGAGTGACCACTGATGGATACAGAGTTTCTTTTAGAGGTGATGAAAATGTTCTGGAATTAGAACAATCCAGTGGTGATGGTGCTAAAAACTACTGAACTGTATATTTTCATGGAATGAGTTTTATGATATGTGAATTATAACTCAATGATTTTTTAAGATTTCATTATGAGCTGCATGCCCAAAATCAGGGTATCAACCTGAGTATCAACCTAAGTTTTTTTTTTTTCCAATTCTTTTTTTAATTATTTTATTTATTTTTTTAATTTTTTATTTTTTCAGCATAGCAGTATTCATTATTTTTGCACCACCCACAGTGCTCCATGCAATCCGTGCCCCCTCCAATACCCCCCCCCTGGATCCCCCAACCTCCCCCCCCCCGCCCCTTCAAAACCCTCAGATTGTTTTTCAGAGTCCATAGTCTGCCATGGTTCACCTCCCCTTCCAATTTCCCTCAACTCCCTTCTCCTCTCCATCTCCCCTTGTCCTCCATGCTATTTGTTATGCTCCACAAATAAGTGAAACCATATGATAACTGACTTTCTCTGCTTGACTTATTTCACTCAGCATAATCTCTTTCAGTCCTGTCCATGTTGCTACAAAAGTTGGGTATTCATCCTTTCTGATGGAGGCATAATACTCCATAGAGTAAATGGACCACATCTTCCTTATCCATTCATCCGTTGAAGGGCATCTTGGTTCTTTCCACAGTTTGGCGACCGTGGCCATTGCTGCTATAAACATTGGAGTACAGATGGCCCTTCTTTTCATTACATCTGTATTTTTGGGGTAAATACCCAGTAGTGCAATGGCAGGGTCATAGGGAAGCTCTATTTTTAATTTCTTGAGGAATCTCCACACTGTTTTCCAAAGTGGCTGCACCAACTTGCATTCCCACCAACAGTGTAAGAGGGTTCCCCTTTCTCCACATCTTCTCCAACACATGTTGTTTCCTGTCTTGCTAATTTTGGCCATTCTAACTGGTGTAAGGTGGTATCTTAATGTGGTTTTAATTTGAATCTCCCTGATGGCTAGTGATGGTGAACATTTTTTCATATGTCTGATAGCCATTTGTATGTCTTCATTGGAGAATTGTCTGTTCATATCTTCTGCCCATTTTTTGACATGATTATCTGTTTTGTGTGTGTTGAGTTTCAGGAGTTCTTTATAGATCCTGGATATCAACCTTTTGTCTGTACTATCATTTGCAAGTATCTTCTACCATTCCGTGGGTTGCCTCTTTGTTTTTTTTGACTGTTTCCATTGCTGTGCAGAAGATTTTGATCTTGATGAAGTCCCAAAAGTTCATCTTCACTTTTGTTTCCTTTGCCTTTGGAGACATATTTTGAAAGAAGTTGCTGTGGCTGATATCGAAGAGGTTTCTGCCTATGTTCTCCTCTAGGATTCTGATGGATTCCTGTCTCATGTTGAGATCTTTTATCCATTTTGAGTTTATCTTTGTGTACGGTGTAAGAGAATGGTCGAGTTTCATTCTTCTGCATATAGCTGTCCAGTTTTCCCAGCATCATTTATTGAAGAGACTGTCTTTTTTCCACTGTATATTTTTTCCTGTTTTGTCGAAGATTAATTGACCATAGAGTTGAGGGTCCATATCTGGGCTCTCTACTCTGTTCCACTGGTCTATGTGTCTGTTTTTATGCCAGTACCATGCTGTCTTGGTGATCACGGCTTTGCAGTAAAGCTTGAAATCAGGTAACGTGATGCCCCTAGTTTTATTTTTGTTTTTCAACATTTCCTTAGCGATTCGGGGTCTCTTCTGACTCCATACAAATTTTAGGATTATTTGCTCCAGCTCTTTGAAAAATACCTGTAGAATTTTGATAGGAATGGCAGTAAAAGTATAGATTGCTCTAGGCAGTATAGACATTTTAACAATTCAGCCTAAGTTTATTGACCCAATGGCATGAGCAGAATGAGAT
Organism: Mustela nigripes; assembly: GCF_022355385.1. Classification (NCBI taxonomy): domain Eukaryota; kingdom Metazoa; phylum Chordata; class Mammalia; order Carnivora; family Mustelidae; genus Mustela; species Mustela nigripes. The sequence continues at coordinate 173,821,637 of NC_081557.1, forward strand.
TGATTCTTTGGGAGACCATAATGATATTATTACTTATTAACTAATATGTTGAATCTATTTCAATACAGGCCATATTTAAAATCTCCTCAAAGGGCGCCTGGGTGGCTCAGTGGGTTAAGCCGCTGCCTTTGGCTCAGGTCGTGATCTCAGGGTCCTGGGATCGAGTCCCGCATCAGGCTCTCTGCTCGGCAGGGAGCCTGCTTCCCTCCCTCTCTCTCTCTGCCTGCCTCTCCATCTACTTGTGATTTCTCTCTGTCAAATAAATAAATAAAATCTAAAAAAAGAGTGATCAATTTAAAAAAAAATTATTAAAAATAAATAAATAAATAAAAATAAAAAAAATAAATAAATAAAATCTCCTCAAAGATAAACTAATTGTTAAAGTTTACCTTGGAACTTATTGGTAAAAGAAAAGAAATATAACACACAAATAAAAGAAAATTTGCTGTTTTCCCACAAAATTTCACTATAAAAGCATAGTGATTAGTTTTATCACCAAGCTTGAACTACCAAATATCAAATTGTACTTATTATAGCAAGTGTTTGACAGCATATATAAATATGACCAAAGTCTGATTTCTAATATTCATCAATATATTTCTTCTATACTATATACAAAGATAATGCAATCTGTGTTTTCATTAAAATGAACTAAACATTATTATGACTGATTTTAAAATTAGAATCCTTTTCTAATATTGAGAGTATACTGTATTTATTTAACCTCTATGTATTTCGACTATTTCAATGAAAACATCTAAATTCTCTCGGTTGGTTATTTGTTAATGTAACATTGTAAGAGGACACAAACACAACTGAATAACTTTGCCCTCTTCCTCCCCTATACACATAGAGTACTCAAGTTTTACTTAAAAGTGTTAAAATGCTAATTAAAACATTTTTATTTAACATTTCATTAGAAAATTTTTAATGAGCCAATAAGTAGGACTTTATTTTATAATGCTGAATTAGTTATTTACTTCTGCACAACAGATTACCCCAAATCATAGTGACTTAAAACAAAAGCAGTTATTATCTCCCAGTTTTTGTGGGTTTGGAATTTCATAGCAGCTCAGCTGGTGCCTTAGGTTCAGAAGGTCCCATGAGATTATTGGAGATGCATTTATCTGAAGGCTTAACTGAGACTAGAAGATCTACTTCTACAATAGCTTACCTACATGGCTACTGGCAGGAGGCCTCAATTCCTCACTGCACATACATAGAGCTGTCTAATGTATCTTCAAAACCTTTCAACTGGCTTCTCCCAGGGTTAGTGACCCAAAAGAGAGGGCAAGGAAGAAGCCATGATGCTTTTTATGATCTAGTCCTGAAAAATCACATATCCTCATTTCTACCATGTTCTATTAACAAATAAAGTGAGTCCAATCCATACCCAGAGAGAAGAATTAGGCTCCACCTTTAGAAGACATAACTGGCAAAGAATTTGTGGACATAATTTTAAATCTCCACAAGCCCTTTAAAATCAATTGATTAGCATCAGTATAATTAATGAATTGAAAATAAACCTTGTATATGTATTAGTTTGGCTCCAAACTTCACTTGACTAATTTTGAAAATTCCACAATAGGACTCTAATTCTTTTGTTTGGAAAAATTTTCATCTATTTCATTATCACTATTTTCTGAAAGAGAAAGTCAAGGAATAACAATAAAAGCAATGTGACAGAGATGAATTCTCCTCAAACATTCCTGGGCTTCTGCAAATTTCACAGCCTTCCCTACAGTTTGATTAGGGCCATATAACGGGTTCTGAACAATAAAATGTAAGTGGAAGTGATGAATGTCACATTCATGCTGAGACAGATAAGGCTGAGTTGCCTTGTTATAGCCCTCTTATTCTGTCCATTGGCAACCATGAATAGCACACGCTCCAGTTGGTGGATCTATACGAAGGATAATGTCCCAATTGCTATTGGACTGTGTTGTAAGTAAAAAGTAATCATGTATTGTGTTAAGCCACTAAAATGTGAGGATTTTTGTATCCAGCATAGCAGAGCCTAAAGTGACTAATTCATACTGCTAACACTTCAGTTAAATATTTAAAAGCACAATTCTCTTATGTCCTGAACATTAAGATGATCCCTTTCAGGAATAAATAAAAGCAACTGATACCAGAATATTTAAATCTGGTCAATGGGACCTCATCTTGAATCCCCATCAACTATAATCTAATTGTAGACATAAAGAAAAACAGCCTCAACAACAAAGAAACTTTGAGGAATGCATTTGAGGATGGAAATTCAATGTCAGCAAAACAGAGATTAAGAGAAATGATGAAAGCTTATGCTTTTATGTTGAATTCACTCAAATACTTCTTAAAGCTGAATCTGAGACTTAAAAAATTATTCATGGACAAGCGAAGGAAAAAAAGACAAGTTAAATAAGCATATTTCTAATCTTTGGAGACTAAAATCTAAGAAAAATTATTGTTTCACATGTCACAAAACCTAGAGCTATTTACATACTAAATAATCTAAAATTAAATTCTTAAATCCAATCACTATTGTTTAGAAATCCAATCAAAACTGTCTTTTGCTATAAGCATTGGGGTACATATGGCCCTTCTCTTCACTACATCTGTATCCTTGGGGTAAATACTCAGTAGTGCAATCGCAGGTTCATAGGGTAGCTCTATTTTTAATTTCTTAAGGAATCTCCACACTGTTTTCCAATGTTCATAGCAGCAATGGTCACAATTGCCAAACTATGGAAAAAGCCAAGATGCCCTTCAACAGATGAATGGATAAAGAAGATATGACTCGTATATACAATGGAGTATTATGCCTCCATCAGAAAGGATGAATACCCAACTTTTGTATCAACCTGGACAGAATTGGAGGAGATTATGCTGAGTGAAATAAGTCAAGCAGAGAAAGTTAGTTATCATATGGCTTCACTTAGTTGTAGAACATACAGAATAACATGGAGGACATTAGGAGAAGGAAAGGAAAAGTGAATTGGGGGAAATCAGAGGGGGAGACAACCAAGAGAGACTGTGGACTCTGAGAAACAAACTGAGGGTTTTGGAGGGGTGGGGAGTGGGAGGTTGTGTGAGCCTGGTGGTGGGTATTAAGGAGGGCACGTATTGCATGGAGCACTGGGTGTGGTGCATAAACAATGAATCTTGGAACACTGAAAAAAATAATAAAATTAAATTAAATTAAAAACTGTCTTTTGGTCTACCAGAAAATAGATTAAGGGAGGTGAAGAACATGATGATGTTCAAAAGAACAAGTGAGAATTGGGAATTAAGAAAACTAGCAACAAAAAAAAAGCAGGAAAAACCATTTAATCAGTAGAAGAAAGAGGGAGCCAGATTATGTTAAATTAAGAAAAATAAGTACTGATAATTAATTCAATTTCATTTAAAAGAAAAAAGGACAGTGATTTGTTATTTTATTTTTTGTCTGCAGGTGGCAGCTCCTGCTAAATATATAACAGAAGTGTTTCTGAATAATTTCTACACCATCATCAGGTCAGGCTCTCACTTTAAAAAGAGATGGGGATTGGGGGGAGCCAAAATTGTATTTCAGTTACTTCTCATATAATACCAAAGAACCAATTTTTCAAAATAGCTTTAATTCTCAAAAAATACAAAACAAATACTTTTCTGGGGTATATTAAAAACAAAATAACAAATAGATGTACATTTCTTCCAACGTATCAATTCCCAATTATTTCTTAAGCCTTTTGGGTTTGTGTCTTGTGTTGCTGTTTTTGTAAATTTTGAATTATTAGAACTCATTGGTGTATTCTAGCTCAGATCGTGAAATGTCAGGACTGGGTAGATGGGACAAGCACTATACATTATACTCACTATACTCACTACATTAAAAAAATGATAAATATACACAAAGACCACTGTTTATTTTTTCAAGGGGACATATATTTCTAAGTAAGTATCAGGAGAGTGTATTGGAAGAGGATGTATTGCATGCACTAATTCTAGTGTCTATAGAGGAAAGGGAATGGGATTGGGGACAGAAAATGAAAGGAAAAAGGAGCTTGTGGGTGGCTCAGTCGGTTAAGCATCTGCCTTCTGCTCAGGTCATGATCTTGGGGTCCTGGGATCCAGCCCTGCATTGGGCTTCCTGCTCAGCATGGACTCTGCTTCTCTCTCCTTTTTCCCCTCCCCCTCCCAACTCCTGCTGTCCCTCAAATAAATAAAATCTTTAGGGAAAAAAAAAGAAAGGAAAGTGAAAGGAAAAAAATTAAGTACATTTAAATTTACCCCAAGTAGTTCATGGTTTTGTTGCTTTGGTAAATAGCATGTTGTTTATTTCATTTTTCCAATCACTTGTTTTTAGTATATATAGAAATAAGTTTCATTTTTATATGTTGGTCTTATATCCTGAAATTTTGCTAAATTCACTTAGTGACATTACTATGTTTTTCACAAATTCATTGGGATTTCTTCTATTGGGATTTTCTTCTATTTCATATATGTAGATGATTGTGTCATTTATGAATAAAAACAAAGAATGCCTATTTGCCAATCTGCATTACTATTATTTCTTTTTCTTGCCTTATTTCACGGTCCACAACTTCCAGGTTAATAGAAATAGTTAAGAACTGATATCCTTACCTGGTTCTTGATCTTAGCAAGAAAATATTTACACTTTCATCCTTAAATACAATAATAGTTGTAGGTATTTAATAGACTCCATTTATCAGAATGAGAAAGTTCCCTTGTATTCTTAGTTTGCTGAAAATTTTTATCATGAAAGGATATTTAATGTCAAATAATTTTTTCTGCATCTAGTGAGATCATATGTATTTTTTTCTTTTTAGCCTATTGATATGTGGAATTACACTGAGTAATTATTGAACCGGAACCAAGCTTACATTCCCAGGATAATCCAATTAGGTTTTAATGTATTATCCTTGTTTATATTACTAAATTTGATTAGCTAATATTTTTCTGAAGATATTTACATCTATGTTTATAAAAGTGTGTATAACATTGGTATATTTCTTCTTGAAATGTTTGATTGAATTCACTAATGAAGCCATCTAAGCTTGGAATTTTCCTTGTGGGAAGGAGATTTTTAACCACTAATTCAATTTCTTTAATAGATACAGGACTACTCGATCTACTGCTTCTTTTCTTTCTATCATTATTTCTTTTTTTATTATTATTAACATATAATGTATTATTTGTTTCAGGGGTAGAGGTCTATGATCTGTCTCATCTTGAGTGAACTTTGGTATTTTGCATAATTGAAGGTATTCTTCCATTTCTTTGAAATTGTCAAATTTACTGGTATACAGTTGTTCATACATTAGCTTATTTTCCTTTTAATGTTTGTGAGATCTGTAGTGATACAATTTATTTCACTTTGAATATTTGTAATTTGTCTTCTTTATTTTTTTATTAGTCCAACTAGTAGGTTAACAATTTTGTTCATCTTTTCAAGGAAACATCTTTTCCTTTATTGATTTTCTTTATATTTCTCTCCTTCCTATCTCACAAATTTCTGTTCTTACCATTATTACCTTCTTTCTGCTGACTTTGTTCTTCTGTTCTAGTTTCTTAATGTAAAAATTTAGGTCATTATTCTTTCCTTTTTGATACAGATATTTAATATTACACATTTCTCTCAACTGCTTCAGATGTCCCACAAGTTTTGATATGTTGTGCTTTCACCTTTATTCAACTCAAATATTCTCTAATTTTCTTTATAATTTCCTTTCGATCTGAGGAACCCATTTAGAATTGTGTTCTTTCATTTCCCAATATTGCAGGATCTTTCTAGATACCTTTCTGCTACTGATTTCTAGTTTACTTCTTTTGTAGTTGAACAATATATTTTTATGACTACAATCGTTTTAAATTTGTAGAGATTTCTATATATAGTCTACCTTGGTGAATATTCTATCTGTACTTAAAAAAACACATTTTGCTGTTACTGAATAGAATACTCTATAAATATCAGTTAGATCTAGTTGATTGCTTTCTAGATCCTTAACTGATTTTTGGCCTGCTTTTTCTATCAGTTACTGAGATGGGAATATTGAAATTCTAATTATATTTGTGGATTTGTCTGTTTTCAGTTCTATCAGTTTCTGTTTCAGTCTTTTAAAATTGTGTTATTAGGTGTGTATTTAGGATTGTTATATTTTTTGATACACTGATCTCTTTATCATTATGTAATATTTCTCTTTATCTCAGGTAAAATATCTTGCTCTGAAGTCTACTTTCTCTAACATGAATATAGCCACTCAAACTTACTTTTAAATAGCTAATGCAAGGTTTATTTTTTTGCAAACTTTTTTTTCTTTTAGCTGGTCTATGTTTTCAAATTTAAATTACACTAATTTTAGGCAAAATGTAGTTGGGTCTTGTTTTTATATTCAGTCTAACAAAGTCTGCCATCTACCTGGGATGGTTGAAGCATTTTTATTTGATATAATTATTTATATAATTGAATTTAAATCCACCATATTGCTATTTGTTTCCTTTTTCCCCAGCACTAGACTGTCATTGCTTATTACTTGATGGGCAATTCACAGTAGGATAGAGAGGGTTCTTATTTCTCCTATCCATCCTCAGCCTTAGGCAGACCATGAGTTCCCAGGACCCTGGATATGGGCTTTTTTAGTATTTCTGCCTCTACCCCCTCCCAGGAATCAAACCTTTGGAAGTCAGGCTGGAGAGAGATTTCTGTCACTCCTCCAGACCCCCTTTCCTATTTACCCAATGCAAGGTTCATGGTAGTGGCAGAAGGGTTTCCTATTCTAATTTCTGTGGCAAATGGCTTTTGCTTCTACCCTTGCCCACAGCAGAACTGTATCTTTACCTAGATCCAACAGCCCCCACACCACAACCCCACCCTGACACACACACACACACACACACACACACACACTGAGGCAATAGATCTTGGACTGGATCTTAGAAACATAATGGTTTCCTGGCCCTCCCCCAGAGGTTTACAGCTTTTGTTTTGCATATGAGAAAAACCGAGAAAGTGGACAGATTTTCATATCTGTGTGGCACCAAGGGGTATGCTGTCAGATCTCTCTACTCGCACCCAATCTTTCTTGTAAAGACCAGGTAGAGACAATGGAAAAGCACTGACAAATGAATGAGGACTCTAGAACTTCCCAGAATTTTAACATGTCATAAAATTGCTTCACCTTTGGCAGAACACAAAGGGAAGAGGTTGCTGCTATAAAAGAAAAAGGAAACAGTTAACATACAGTGTTATATTAGTGTCAGGTGTACAATATAGTAATTTAACAGCTCCATACAACATCCTTGCTCATCCCCAGTACATCCCTTAATCCTCATCACCTACTTAACCCATCCACCCACCCACCTCCCCTTTGGTAATCATCAGATTGATCTCTATAATTAAAGACTCTTTCTTGCTTTCTCTCTATTTTTTCCCCTTGCTTGTTTGTTTTCTTCCCTAAATTCCACATAGGAATGAAATCATATAGTATTTGTCTTTCTCTGACCGACTGACTTACTTCACTTAGCATTATACTCTTTTGCTCCATCCAAACCATTGCAAATGGCAAGATTTCATTCTTTTATGGTTAAATATTCCATTGTGTATAAATACTGCATCTTCTCTACCCATTAATCTACCAATGGACACTTGGGCTCTCTCCATATCTTAGCTATTATAAATAATGTCTCTGTAAACATAGGGGGGGGGGCATGAATCCCTTTGAATCAGTGTTCTTATATTTTGGGCGTAAATATCCAGTAGTGCAATTCCTGGATGGTAAGGTAGTTCAACTTTTAACTTTTTGAGAAACATCCATACTGTTTTCCACAGTGGTTGCACCAATTTGTATTCCACCAAAAATGCATGAGTGCTCCTATTTCTCCACATTCATGCCAACACATACTGTATCTTGTGTTATTGATTTTAGCTGTTCTGACAGGTGTAAGGTGATTTCTGACTGTTGTTTTGATTTACATTTCCCTGATGATGAGTGATGATGACATCTTTTCATGTGTCTGTTCACCATCTGGATGTCCTCTTTGGAGAAATGTCTGTTCATGTATTCTGCTCATTTCTGATTGGATTATTTGTTTTTTGGCTGTTGAGTTTTAGAAGTTCTTTATATCTATGGATACTAGCCTTCATTGAATATGTCATTTGCAAATATCTTCTCCCACTCTGTAAGTTGCCTTTTAGTTCTGTTGATTGTCTCCTTTCCTGTGCATAAGCTATTTATTTTGATGCAGTCCCAGTGTTTTATTTTTGCTTTTGTTTCCCTTGCCTCAGGACACATATCTAGAAAGAAGTTGCTATGGCTGATGTCAGAGAAATGTCTGTTTCTGATGTTTCAGATATGGCTGAACACAGAGAAATGTGTTCTTTTCAGGATTTTTATGGTTTCAGGTCTCACATTTAGGTTTTCTATCCATTTGGAATTTATTTTTCTGTATGATGTAAGAAAGTGGTCCAGTTTCTTCTTTCATATATAGCTGTCCAGTTTTCCCAACACCATTTGTTGATGAGACTGTCTTTTTCCCATTGGATATTCTTTCCTGCTTTGTTGAAGGTTAATTGACCATATAGTTGTGGGTTTATTTCTAGATTTTCTATTCTATTTCATTGATCTGTGTGTCTATCTTTGTGCCAGTACCATGCTGTTTTGATTATTACAGCTTTGTAATGTAACATGAGGTCTGGAATTGTGATGCCTCCAGCTTTGCTTTTTTTTTCCAAGGTTGCTTTGGCTATTTGGGGTCTTTTGTGGTTCCATATTAATTTTAGGATTATTTGTTCCAGTTCTGAGAAAAATGCCGTTGGTATTTTGATAGCAATTGCATTAAATGTGTAGATTGTTTTGGGTAGTATAGACATTTTAATAATACCTGTTCTTCCAACCCATGAGCATAGACTGTCTTTCAACTGCTTTGGGTCTCCTGAATTTCTTAAATCAATGTTACAGATTTTAGAATACAGGTCTTTCACCTCTTTGGTTAGGTTTATTAATAGGTATCTTATTTTTGGTGCAACTGTACATGGGATTATTTTAATTTATCTTTCTGCTGCTTCATTATTAGGATATAGAAATCCAACAGATTTCTGTACATTCATTTTTGTATTCTAATACTTTTCTGATCTTATATCCGAATTCTTTCTTGAATTTGTTTTGAATACTAAGCCTTTGCTCAGTTCTAACAGTTTTTTGGTAGAGTCTATATATAGTATCATGCCTTCTGCAAATAATGAAAGTTTTACTTCCTCTTTAATGATTTGGAGTCACTTTATTTCTTTTTGTTGTCTGATTTCTGTGGCTATGACTTCCAGTACTATGTTGAATAAAAGTGGTGAGAGTGGACATCCTTACCTTGTTCCTGCCCTTAGAGGAAAAGCTTTCAGTTTTTCCCCATTAAAGATGATGTTAGCTATGGCTAATTTTCACAGATAGCCTTTATTATGTTGAGGTATGTTCCCTCTAATCCTATTTTGTTAAAAGTTTTATAATGAATGAATGTTGTACTTTGTCAAATGCTTTTTCTGAATCTATTGAAGTGATCATATAGTTTTTAGACTTTCTCTTCTTGATGTGTTGTATCACATTGGTTATTTGCAAATGTCGAACCACCTTGCAGCCTCAGAATAAATCCCACTTGACTGTGGTGTATGATTCTTTTTTAAATGTATTGTTGAATTTGATTTGCTAGTATTTCACTGAGAATTTTTGTAGCAATGTTTATCAGGGAAATTTGCCTGTAATTCTTTTTTAGTGGTGTCATTATCTGGTTTGGGTATCAGGGTAATGCTGATCTCATAGAATGAATTTGGACATCTTCCTTCTTTTCCTGTTTTTCCTTTTTTTAATAGTTCGAGAAAGCTAAGTATTAACTCTTTAAATGTTTGGTACAATTCACCTGTGAAGCTGTCTAGTCCTGAACTTTTGTTCTTTGGCACTTTTTGGATTATTGATCCAACTTCTTTGCTAATGATTGGTCTGTTCAAATTTTCTATTTCCTCCTGTAACAGTTTTGGTAGTTTTTATGTTTCTGAGGATTTATCCATTTCTTCTAGGTTGTCCAATTTGTTGGCTTATAGTTTTTCATAATACTCTCTTATAAATGTGTGTTTGTGGTGTTGGTTGTTATTTCTCCTTTCTTATTTGTAATTTCTTTTATTTGAGTCCTTCTCTTTTTTTCCTTGTTAAGTCTGGCTAGGGGTTTATCAATTTTATTGTTTTTTCTTTTTCCCAAAGAAACAGATTCTGGTTTCATTGATCCATTCTATTATATATATATTTTTTCTATTATTTATATATATACAAAAATCAATGATATATATATATATATATATATCACTTATTTCTGCTCTAATCGTCATTATTTCCTTCCTTGTGCTGGTTTCAGGTTTTGTTGGTTCTTTTTCTAGCTCCTTTGAGTATAAGTTTAGGTTGTATGAGATTTTTCTTACTTCTTGAGGTAGGCCTGTATTGCTGTAAACTTCCCTCTTAGAACCACTTTTGCTGCATCCACAGGTTTTGGACCACATTGTTTTCATTTTCATTTGTTTCCATGTACTTTTTAATTTCTTCTTTGGTTTCCTGGTTGATCCATTCATTATTTAATAGCATGTTATTTAACCTTCATGTATTTGTAATCTTTCCAGATTGTTTCTTGTGGTTGATTTCTAGTTTCATAGCATTGTGGTCAGGAAATTGTTTTGTGGGTAATATGTGATCTACTCTGGAGAATGTTCTGTGTGCACTTGAAGAGGATGTGTATTCTGCTATTTTAGGATGGTCTGTTCTGAGTATATCTGTTAAATTCATCTATTTCAGTATGTCATTCAAAGCCACTGTTTCCTTATTCATGTTCTCTTTAGATGACTTGTCCATTGATGCAAGTGAGGTGTTAAAGTCCCCTACTATTGTTATATTATTATAATTGATTAGTCCCTTCATGTTTGTTATTAACTGTTTTATGTATTTGAGTATTCCTACTTAAGGTGCATAAATATTTACAATAGTTATATCTTTTTGTTGGATTGTCACTTTATTATTATATAGTGCCCTTCTTTGCCTCTTGTTATAGTCTTTGTTTTAAAGTCCATTTGCCCAAAATAAGTATTGCTACGCTGGCTTTTTTAAAAATCTATTTGCATGATAGATGTTTCTCCATCCTCTATCAATCTGCAGGTGTCTTTAGGTCTAAAATAGATCTCTTGTAGGCAGCATATAGATGGGTCTTGGTTTTTTTAATCCATTCTGTCACCCTATGTCTTTTGATTGGAGTATCTAGTCCATTTATATTCAAATAAATTATTGATAGATATGTATTTGTTGCCATTTTATTTGTTCTGCAATTGTTTCTGAAGATTTTCTCTGATCATTTATCTTTCTCTCTTTCATGTCTTGTTGATTTTCTTTAGTGATATATTCAGATTTTCTTTCTCTTTATTCTTTGTATATTGAAATTGGTTTGTGATATATGCTTACCATTACATTTGTATATAACCACTCCATGACCTCTGCATTTAACAATCTTCTTATTTGTTGATGTTGTCAACTTCAGTTAGTGTAGAGAAGTTAATTTTCTTGACAAGTGAACTGTGAATGTTTTATTTATTTATTTTTTCCTCGCTTGCTTGTTTGCTTGATTTCTTTTTACCAATTACTGCAAATACTTGTATAGAGTTCAATCTTGGAAGGAAGGACCTCAATTATGAAGAAACTTTATGAAATATTCTGGTCCTTAATAATAGGATTCTCCTATTTTTTAAACCTCTCTTGATGGCTTATTTTTCTCTGACTAATTCTACTCTTCCTCAACCAACCAATCATTCTTAGTAGGGTTAACTGTGTGTAAGGTATGTGCCAGACACCACAGTAGAAACTTTTATGTATATTATCTTCTCAGCATACAGCCTCTCTTTCCATTTCTTATTACCTTCATCTTCTACTCTGTCCTGATTCTCAGTTCTAGTATCTCCAGGCCTGATCTTTGTTCACAGGTTGAGCAGCACATTTCCAACAGATTTCTGAGGGGGTTTTTTTCCATGTTGTCCTCACTTGCCCCTCAAACTTGACATGTCTGACATAAGAAGCATACTTTTATACTTTTTTACATACATTTATGTCATTCCAGCTGCCATTTTATATCACATCAGAAAATATGTGCTAAACAATTACCACAGAAAATATTATAGCTTATTTCAAGTCACTCTAAATATTGAAATAATTCTATATACCTCAAACCCCATAAAATTGTATTTTTAATGATTTGATATTTCTTACCTATTTTATTGATCATGCTGAAAGGAAAATAAAAGGCAGCTGAAAAATCATCACAAAATATCTTAAGTACCCTCTTTAATTTGAGGTTGTGAAAATATAATTCCCAAAAGGATGAATTTCACAAAATTTGGAAAAAGAGATTAATAAAAATCATTCTCTGAGTTAACTTTTACAATGTTCCCTGAAATTCCATCAGAAAGACTATAATTATTCCTTAATTTCAGAAAGAGAATAAATATCAAAAATCTTTGGGTATTTTTTTATTGTTGTCTACAATGGTATAATGCTAAGAAGCTGAAGTGTAAAGATCATTATAGGGTCTAAAATAAGAGAGTCAGGGCGCTTGGGTGGCTCAGTGGGTTAAAGCCTCTGCCTTCGGCTCAGGCCATGATCCCAGGGTCCTGGGATGGAGCCCCACATGGGACTCTCTGCTCAACAGGGAGCCTGCTTCCCCTTCTCTCTCTGCCTGCCTCTCTGCCTACTTGTGATCTCTGTCTGTCAAATAAATAAATAAAACCTTTTAAAATAAATAAATAAATAAATAAATAAAAATAATAAAATAAAATAAGAGAGTCAAAGAACATTGATTTCTCCGTATTTATCCACTTTATCCACAATAGAAGGTATCCTGATTGATCTGGAGAGCATCTGGGTCAGTCTTACTATGTCTTTACAGTAAGAAGCTATTGTAGTTCAATAACTACTTTCCACAGGCTCACTAGCCGCCTTTGCTTTTTAGTGTACCAAGTAATTTTTCCTACTGGGAAGAAATACACTCAAAAACCACTCCCAGATAACTAAAAAATTGAATTCTTATGTCTTGAAGTTAAGACCTGGGCCTTCAACCAGAGGTGACTGACCTATTTATGACATAGCCCCTTCCTGTGGCTAAACAAGCAGAATCTAGTTTCTAATTTCCCCCACCACATCCTACAGTCAGTTTCATTTGTATAAAATTTTGTTTGGTATGACCTAACAAAGTTTTTATAATTGGCCTAGAATTTTGTTCTTCATTCAAATAGTAAATCTGTTTGCTTTTGCCTGAAATACTTGAATCAATTTTTATAAAGTTTGTTTTAAGAAAAATTATCAAAGTCTTCTCTAAATACTTAAAAAAATTGTAAAAGCAGGGAAAATTCTGTAATTTTGTTATCTTAACACAACTATTTTCATTTTTTGGTTTTTTGTTCTGGTCAGATTGCTTTATAGAAGAGTGATAACAACTGACAACTCAGCAATATAGGTATACAATGGCAAGTTTTTGTCTGTTTTGTTTTGTTTTTTGTTTTTGTAAGGGGCCAGACAGTAAATATTTTAGGCTTTACAGCCCATATAGTCTCTGACGCAACAAGTGAACTCTGCTTTTGTGCACAAAAGCAACCAGTATGGTTTTGCTCAAAAAACAAAAATTTGAATTTCATGCATCACAAAATATTATTCCCCTTTTAGTTTTTGTTCAGCACTTGGAAAGGTAAAATGAAGTCTTGGTGTGTAGGCCACATAAAAGTAGGTAGCAAGTTGGATACCCATGGATCACAGTTGACCCACCCTGTTTAAGACTTTATCTCTAGTTTTGACCTATATCCTGAGCTCCGCAGTCTTCTTTTCAGCTTTTTCCTGTCCATCTTGATATGAACATCCCCAGGGCACCTCAAACCAAAATCATTCAATACCTAACTCAGAACATATGCCTCATTCAAACTACCTGCTTCCCTGAAATCTCCCACTTCTTTCTGTTCTTGGAATACCATATCTTAGTCATCTAGAACTGAAATTTAAAAATCACCCTTGTCAAGTCCTGTCCTATCTCAAATATGTCTTCAATATGCAATTCCCAAACCCAGCATCTCAGTTCATCTCTTCATTACTTAGCCTGCATTTTGGCTATGGCACTATAACTGGTTTCCATGTACACCAATGTTTCCTGTACTCCGATGTGCCTAATATATTGCTGTCAGACTAAGCTTCCTAAAATGCCTCTAATTATGTCACTACACAACAATATTTTAAAACCTTGTACAACTTTATTGCTTGCCAAATTATATGCAAACTCTTCAACAAGCATTTAAAGCCATCCAAAACATTATCCCAAATATATTTCTAAATTTGCCCCATCCTAAATCTTTGTTCATTCATTCAACAAATATGAATGAGCATCTACAAGATACCAAGGCAGTGTGCTGGATACACAATGGGATAAAATGATGAACATAAACCAACCGCATGACCCCTGCCTTCATGGAGGTTACAGTCTCTCTATGGAAAAAGACATTAGACAAATAATCACATAAAAGCTACAAGGATAAAGTTGGCATGCAAGAAGAACATGAAAAAAATATTTTTAAAATATTGAAATAAAGGAACTTTGAACTTAGGATTTTACATGAAACTAAACTAGGTATGTGGCTGAAATATACATTCAGGCAGATAAGGTATCAGAACACATCACATAAAGACCCATTGTGGAAACATATATTGGTTTTAAGGTTACTTAAAACTTTGATATGGCCTGATTGTGGTGGTACTTTGTATCTGTGTACCTATATCAAAGATATATAGAATCATATAATTTAAATATGTGCACGTTCTTCTACATTAATTATACATCAATAAAACTGGAAAATATTCAATAACAAAATTTTAAAGAATGAGTATATAAACTTTAAAGTAAAAGAATAAAAGATGGGGCACCTGGGTAGTTCACTCAGTAAACCATCTGCCTTTAGCAGATGAAACAATACATGAAAAGATCCTGCGGATGCGGTGAGTATGAGGGACCTAGAGGAGGCCAATATGGTTAGGGCTGAGAGGGGAGAGAAACATAAAGATACCTCTGGAGAGGATATAGGGACCCATCACACAGAACCTTCTGAACCAGATTGCAGAATTTATTTGTAGGGTGATGGAATGCCATTTAAGTATTTTAAATAGGGGGTAATAGAAACTTTGAATATGTTGAAGAAATTTTGAAATATTATTCTGGGTTTAATATGGAAAAGAGATTGGATAGAGCGCTAGGGTTATGTGAATAACTGCAGATGGACACACAAGATACGTTCATAATTGAACTAAAGAGGTGGCTAGGAAGATGAGGGACATGGACACACTCAAGAAATATTCAAGAGAGGGGCACCTGGGTGGCTCAGTGGGTTAAAGCCTCTGCCTTGGGCTCAGGTCATGATCTCAGGGTCCTGGAATCGAGTCCCGCATCGGGCTCTCTGCTCAGCAGGGAGCCTGCTTCCCCCTCTCTCTCTGTCTGCCTCTCTGCCTATTTGTGATCTCTGTCTGTCAAATAAATAATAAAATCTTTAAAAAAAAAAAAAAAAGGAAGAAAGAAAGAAATATTCGAGAGAGAAGATCAACAGGATTGGGTGAAGTAATTGAATATGGGACCGACATGGGGATGAAGGAGACGGGAGGATTTATGAATGGCTCCCTAAGTACCTATGCACTAAATTGATGGTGGAGCCATTAATTGAGAAAGGGGTCACTGGAAGAGTCACAGGCAAGGTGTGTATGTATCAGCATAAGCAAATGAAACCAATTTTAGCTATGTGTATTAGTTTGGCTTTCCCTGAAAGCAGGACTTGAGATAAGGACTTGGGTACTATTTATTTGGGAATTGATTTGGGTATCATTTATCTGTGAGTTAATACCAGAAAGCAGGATTGATGGAGGGGAAAAAGTGTGATAGAAAAAATGAAAAGCCAATTTAAAGGCATGTTATCAGGTCTTTACCATGGGACAATGCTCACCACCAAGACATCCTAAGAAGTATAGAGAACACTTCCCCACATTAGCTGCCTGAAGGTTAAAAAGAAGCATTTATCCATCTGCTATTTCCCTCAGTGGCTGAGGGTTACCCCCAGGAGCAATAATGGTGCACTTCTGAGCTGTGCTATATGAGAGTAAATGGACTCCAGCAGCATCAGAGAAAGCCCTTGGGCAGAAGTTGTAAGACAATTGTCTCCCACTTGAGGGATGCTGTCAGAGTGAGGAGAGTATGACCTTGCATAGAACACATGACCCTGGGGGTGCCTGGGTGGTTCAGTGGTTTAAAGCCTCTGCCTTCAGCTCAGGTCGTGATCCCAGGGTCCTGGGATCGAACCCCACATCGGGCTCTCTGCTCGGGGGTGGGGAGGACCTGCTTCCCCCACACTTCTCTCTGCCTGCCTCTCTGCCTACTTGTGATCCGTCTGTCAAAGAAATAAATAAAATCTTTAAAAAAAAAAAAAGAACACATGACCTTGTTCATGTCAGCTGCAGCTGAAATCAGAAATGGATCAAGGAGATGTAATACAGGGCACCAGGGAAACATCTATATTAGCTTAAGAAAAACAACCAAAGTAAAAGCAAAAGGATTTTACAGAAGGTATGTAAGGTTTTAAGACCAGACTTGGAAAACTGATATAAATCAAGGTCATTCCAGAAGGATAAAAAGCAAGATGCAGAGGCGCCTGGGTGGCTATGTGGGTTAAGGGTCTGCCTTTGGCTCAAGTCGTGATCTCAGGGTCCTGGAACTGAGCCCCACATCAGGCTCCCTGCTGGGTGGGGAGTCGGCTTCTCCCTCTGCCCTTCCCCCTGTTCATGTAATCTTTCTCTCTCAAATAAATAAATTCTTGGGGAAAAAAAAAGAAGAAGAAGAAGAAGAAGAAAGAAAAAAGAAAAGAAAAGCAAGAAGCACTACAACTATCTCTTAGTACAAAAAGTCTGACAAGTGAGCTACTGCCACCACAGGACACAACTGCTGCCACTATACTGCAAATGACTTCTCACCCTCTCTTTATCTTTGCCTTTAAATCTTATTCCAGATGTAAAGCACTGGCAGGAATGCCCTGATGGTGAAGTCTAGGTCATACGTCCATGTTTTGATTAGAAGAGGACATAAAGAAGGAGAATCTGGCCTCGATGGCTTCTAAGCTTACAAATAGTGAGGAAAAAAACCCAAACCTTGCCCTCCCCAAGAAAAGATGCTCACGGGGGGAAGAGCATGTGTTCAGTTATGAATATGCTGAGACTGAAACTTCCAAAGTAAGAGATCAAGTCGGCAGCTGCAGTTCAGGTCTGGAGAGTATAATCTCCTCAGTAGTCTCCTCCTGCTCAGGGACAACTGGTTCACCCATCACCTAGATAGTGCCTCTTACATAGCTGACAGTCATTAAATATTTGTTGAAAGAAACCAATAACCCTACCATATTACATTCTGTTCTCTGAGCTTCCTTCTATTTTATATGATATTCCTTCAACCTGGAATGGCCTTCCTTCACTCTTTCTGCCCAGTTAGAATATTAAATTCTATCCAACCTATATTGAGGAATGCAGTCTTCTTATCCCAAAGCTACCTCTTCATGAAAGTTTAGTGATTCCCCACACAGGTTGTGATTGTCTCTACTTTGAAACTCCCTTGTAGGTAATTTATAGATAAGGTACTTATCACATTCTTTTTTTCCATTTTATCCATTATTCTTGAACAAATGCCATTATGTCTTTAAATATACCTTCTTGTTTTATTTTGAACTACTTATGAATATGAAAAAAAAACCTGATGAGAACTTGTAGCTGGAAATAAAATCTACTCAGGATATGAATACTTATATATTTACCATTGAAACCTTGCATAAAGAAGGTAGTTTGGGGTGCCTGGGTGGCTCAGTGGGTTAAAGCCTCTGCCTTCAGCTCAGTCATGATCCCAGGGTCCTGGGCTCGAGCCCCACATCAGGCTCTCTGCTCAGCAGGGAGCCTGCTTTCACCCCTCCTCTCTGCCTACCTCTCTGCCTACTTGTGATCTCTGTCTGCCAAGTAAATAAATAAAATCTTTAAAAAAAAAAAGGTGGTTCATCATGAGATATCAAAAATTTTAAAAACTGCTGTGTGTAAGTTATCACAAGCACCTTCAGGCAAATAATACAATGATGTTGTAAAATTTTATTTGAAGCAACTGTATTATCATTGATAAGAAAGTTAGCAACTAGAGCACCTAGGTGAATCCATACTACAATAACATCAAAGTCTATTATATTGAAGTTCTGATAAAAGTCAGTTTGTATAATAAATAAGGCAAAGGAATGAAGAAAGTAAGACAAATTAGAAATAGAATGTTTTACTGCTTAACTCAGAATTTTTTTTCTAAATTTCATTACAATTAGAAACAGATCGATATTGACAGGGGATGGATCTCTCTGAAGCTTTCAGGGCATAAGACTCCAAAAACAGTAGGTGATAGGGAAGCCTGGAGAAGGCTTCTAGAGTGTCCTGCTCACCCTAATTGGAATTTTAAAGATAATTTATCCATGTGGAAAAGCAGAGAGCTTTTTCCCACAGAGAAAGTGCTAGAAAAACATAGATATACAGTACCTAGTGAATAAATTTTCAGTGGGAGCCAACTGAAATTTTATTATGTACTTGGTCTAAATCTTTTCCATAAGAACACATCCCCAGTCCTAGAATGGAAGTCAACAGGAAAATAAATTCCTACAAACATATAATTTGGAAGAGATATTAAAAATTATCTAGCCATGTTCTTTTTTATAAATGAGGAAACCTAATATAAGTAGTGAAGTTAATAAATTCACTCAATAAACAATAAAATAACTTGAAAAATACCTACCAGAACATAGTACACAGTCTCTCAATAGGTGGTATTTGTTAGTATTATGAATAATATTGCTATTTTTGATAAATACTATTATATTAATAATATTAATAATTCAATATATCTTTATTCAGTGAGTTCTATGTGCCAGATGTTTGTCTCAGCTTGGGATATAAAAATGACTAAACACAACCCTTGTTTTGAGCTTGAGATGTTCACATCTTACCAGATGATTAAATAGAATAAGTAAAAGGATAAATTGCAACATGGGGAATAATTGCAACATAGTAAGTATTGCAGATATTAATAAAGTTTTGTGGGAATCCAGACCTTGTTATTAACAGCCTCTCTGCTCCTTTCAGTCAATCATTTTGTCTGTTCCTATGGCCCAACACACACATGCACTCACACACACTCAGGCATGCAGGATCAGAGTCAGACTAAAAAAAGAAACACCTATATTCCAAATAAGAGAAGTACTGAACTGAAACTGAAATAAATCTTGTCACAGGTATTTTTCACAGCATGGATACTGTGAAAGTCAGTATTTGAAGCTTAAAAGTTCTGTGGTTCAAAATTCAACGAAATGTTGTGTACCTCATAGATTTTTCCATTTACTTTAAGAACTTTCTAGCTCAAAGAAATGTAACCCTTGTAATAAGCTATGAATCTAAATTCTATTTGCAGCTCTATCATTAATTGTGAGAATCCATCCTTATAAAGATTATTTTTATTTAGATTAAAATCTCAGCATCTTCACATTAAGCAAAGTGTTAAATACATTAAACCCAGAAAAGTTCCTGATACATGTGGTGGAGGACTTTTGTTTTTCTACTCAGCATCCTTTCTTTGGAGGACCCTCACCCATTCCATATTAATATTTTCAGTTCATGTGAAGGAGGTGGGATTGACTTGACTTAAGCAAAACCAAACAAAATATCTTTGAATCATCAGAGATTCCATATGTGGTCATTGGGAAGAAGTGGGATGTTTATTTTTCTGGAAAAATAATTTGTAGAGGCTAATAATAGTAGCATCTCTCCATTGTAATATTCTCTTTCTGAGAAGGAGGTCAGGCAGGGATCGGCAATCTGAGCAACAGACAGATACAGAGCCCTAAAGCATTTCAACCCTTGTCTTAAAGCTCTAGCTCCTCCTACAGATGTGAGAGAAATTTCCACAGATGTGACCCAAACCAATACATTTTCTGCTTAAGTTTGTATAAGCTGAGTTTCTGTTGTTTGCAACTAAAAGGTCCTGACCCCTACATGCAAGAAGTATATAACATTTATTGTTGTTATTAATTAACAATTATTCAACACCTGCAGAACATCGTACAAAGTATTGTATAATATAAAACACATGCTTAGCACCACAATTCCTAGCATCTAGGAACTTACCATTTAAGTTCCTAAGTTAAGTACCTAAAATCTATGTATTTAAGTTAGATGATGACAATCAGAAAGATATTATTCATTTGCCAGGAAAGAAACCAAGGTCAATAGAAAGGGAAAGATGGCGATACTACAATGATCTCCCTAAAGTGCTTTTCCTCAGACCTTTCCCTTGTTGGGAAGACAATCCTTAGAAATTTTGCTGATTAAATCACGTGTGAAAAGGTAGATTAATGTCCAACAGGAGGATAGTTAAATTACCATATGCTCATAAAACTAGAATATTAACAACAGTAAAAAAAAATGAACCATAGCTTCACACATTCATATTGCTGAATCTCAAAAACACAAACACAATGTTGAGTGATAGAGCAATTTCATAAACCCTTAACAATATACCATTAGAAAACATATTAATATCGAATATGTTATATATTAACATTTATAATAATAAATACTTGTTAAGGATATCATATGTTAACATGTAAATATTGATGGCTTATAATATATATATATATATATATGGTAAAACTACGATGAAAAGTGAGGAAATGATAAAACTAATATTCAGAATAGTTGTTACCTTTGGTAGAAAGGGAGAGGAATGTGACTAGAGAAAGGCATACAGGTGTTCTCAGAGGCATGGTTTATGTTCCATTGCTTAACTTAGGGTTCTGATACGTGGGCACATTAGTTCTCATTGTCACTATAACAGATTACCATAAATTTAGCAGTTAATACAACACAAATTTACTACCTTATGGATTTCAAGCTCAGAAATCTGAAATGGGTCTTATGGGGCAAAAATCAAAACGAAGGGAAAACTAAGATCTGTCTAGGATCTAGGGGAGAGTTTTTTGTCTTTTCCATCATCCAGAGTCTGTTGCATTGTTTGATTTCCGCCACATTGTTGCAATCCCTGCTTTTATCATCAGATCTCCTCTGATTCAGACCTTCCCTTATGATTACATTAGGCTCACATATCATCCAGGACAATAGCCCCATTTCAAAATCTTCAAGTGAATCATAGCTGCAAAGTCTCTTCTGCCTTGTAAGGTAAGATATTCACATGTTCCAGGGATTAGGACGTGGACATGTTGGCAGTTGCATTATTCTTTCCAACATATTGGCTGTTTGTTTTATTCTGTATGTTTCATTCATATGTTATACACACATATACATATATTTTAGGAGATCCTGTGATGTGCCACCCAAATTTGTTCACACATAGGGCATTCCAGGAAAATTGGGCAACTCACAGTTTTCAGTTGAGTTCTCTCCAAGAATTGCCCTTAACCAAAGAGAGTCACCTCACCCAACGCCTTGCCTTTTCCCCAGAATAAGCCTGCATCCCATGACTGGTAGATATAGGAGTACAAGGCATGGTCTTCAGAGCTACTTAAGTCTCCCCTTTCTTCAGCCTTCTTTTTTTGCGGGGGAGGGAAGTTTGAAGATTTTTTTAATGATTTTTTTATTAATGATTTATTTTATTAATGATTTAGTTTCATTGACGTACAGCATTACATTAGATTTAGGTATACAACACAGTGATTCAACATTTAAACATTATGTTATGTTCACCACAAAAGAAGCTACCATATGTCACCATACAATGTTAGTATAATATCATTGACTTATCCTATACCTTTTATTCCTTTGATTTATTCATTCCATAACTAGAAACCTGTATTCTCCCACTCCCCTTCACCCATTTTGTCCATCTCCCAACCTCCCTCTCCACTGCCAACCATTAATTTGTTCTCTATGTTTATAGGTATGATTCTGCTTTTTCTTTGTTTATTTTTTTTAGATTCCACATGTAAGTGAAATCACATAGTATTTGTCTCTCAGTATAACTTACTTCACTTAGCATAATACCCTCTAGTTCCATCCACACTGACACAAATGGCCTGATCTCATACTGTTTTAAGGTTGCTTAATATTCCATTGATATACACATATAAACATTTTATATCTTCTTTATCCATTCAAAGCTGTGGTAATCAAAACAGTATAGTACTGGCACAAAGATAGACACATTGATCAATAGAACAGAAGACCCATAAATAAACCCAAAATTCTACTATCAATCTATGACAAAGGAAGCAAGAATATACAAGGGGGAAAAGACAGTGTCTTCAACTAATGGTGTTGGGAAAACTGGACAGCTACACACAAAAAACTGGACCACTTTCTCACATTAAAAACAAAAATAAACTCAAAATGGATTAAAGACCTAAATGTAAGACCTGAAACCATAAAAATCCTAGAAAAGAACACAGGCAGCTATTTCTCTGACATCAGCCATAGCACATTTTTCTAGATATGTCTCCTAAGACAAGGGAAACAAAGGCAAATATAAACTATTGGAACTATATTAGGGTGCCTTCAGCTCAGGCTATGATCTCAGGGTCCTGGGACCAAGCCCCACATCAAGCTCTCTGCTCAGCAGGGAGCCTGCTTCCCTCTCTCTCTCTCTCTGCCTGCCTCTCTGCCTACTTGTGATCTCTCTCCACATATCAAATAAATAAATAAAATCTTTTAAAAAATTATTTTAAAAACTATTGGGACTATATCAAACTAAAAAGCTTTTATACAGTGGAGGCAACCATCAATCTGAAAAGGGCAATCTACTGAATAGGAGAAGATATTTGCAAATGATCTATCTCATAAGGGGTTAATATCCAAAATATGTAAAGAACTTGTTCAATTCAACCTATACACAAAAAGAAACAACATAAAAATGCTCAGAATGGGGTGCCTGGGTGGCTCAGTGGGTTAAAGCCTCTGCCTTCAGCTCAGGTCATGATCCCAGGGTCCTGGCATCCAGCCCCACATCGGGCTCTCTGCTCAGCAGGGAGCCTGCTTCCCTTCCTCTCTCTCTCTCTCTGTCTGCCTCTCTGCCCACTTGCGATCTCTGTCTGTCAAATAAATAAATAAAAATCTTTAAAAGAAAATGCTCAGAGGATCTGAACAGATGTTTTTCCAAAGAAGAAATCCAAATGGCCAACAAACACATGAAAGATATTCAACATCACACACCATCGGAAAAAAGCAAATTAAAACCACAGTGAGATATTACCTTACACCTGTCAGAATGGCTAAAATCAAGAAGACAAGAAATAACAAGTGTTGGCGAGAATGTGGAGAAAAGGTAACTTTTGTGCGCTATTGGTAGGAATGTAAATTGGTGCAACCACTGGAAAAAAGAATTGAGCTTCCTCAAAAAATTAAAAATAAAAATACCAGATGCTCCAATAATCCCATCACTGGGTATTTACCCAAAGAAAATGAAAACACTAATTTGAAAAGATATATGCACCTCCATGTATATTATACCATTATTTACAATAGCCATTGTATATTATAGCCATGTATATTATACCATTATTTACAAGATCCAGAAGCAACCTAAGAGACCCTCCCCCCAAGACACTCTTCACTCCCCTTAGAGGTGTTGACCCCAAGAGCATGTCCCAGTAAAGTCCCTGAACATAAGTCTCCTTCTCAGGGTGTATTTCTTGATCTAAGATAATATTAAATTATAAAGATAAAATATTTCATAATCATTTTAAAAATTGTTAAAGACTACTTGGCATACTTAGTAGAGAATAAATAAATTCAGAAACAAAAACAAGATGAACTGGAATAAAAAGAAACTAGATGCACAAAGTCCAATTTAAAATACTGTAGAAAAAATAAATAAAAATAAAATACTGTAGATATTGGGGTACCTGGGTGGCTCAGTCAGTTTAAGCAGCCGACTGTTGATTTTGGCTCAGGTCATGATCTCAGAATTGTGAGATCAAGCCCTACATTAGTCTGTCTGCTCTGCAGGAGTCTGCTTGAGGTTCTCTCTCTTCCTTTCCCTCTGCCCCTCCCCACACACATTTTTGCTCAAATCAATCAATCAATCAATCAATCAATAAAATACCATAGATATCCAGGAGTATTAAATGCTTGGATTGAGAAATTAACAGTGGACTTGGAAAGAATTAGATCAATCCAACATTTTAAAATAGTTTTCAATAGACTTAGCAACTGAATTATTTAGGGAAGTTGGGGTTAACATTCTTAATTTGGACTTCTGAATTTAGTTCTAACTCTACTTCCTCACTTCTCTGGGTTGTGGTTTTCTTGCTATGAAATGAGGGGATTGGCTGCTAATTTTTAGTATACATAGTTCAAGAAATCTTTTTTTAATTTAAATTCAATTAACTAACATATAATATATTAATTAATTTCAGAGGTAGAGGTCAGTAATTCATCAATCTTATATAATACCCCGAGCTCCGTTACATCACATGCCTTTCTTAATGTTCACACCCAGATATCCCATCTCCCCACCTCCCCAACCTCCAACAACCCTCAGTATGTTTTCTGTGATTAAGAGCCTCTATGGTTTGTCTCCATCTCTGATTTTATCTTATTTTATTTTTCCTCTCTTCCCCTATGACCCTCTGTTTTGTTTCCTAAATTCCACATATGAGTGAGATCATATGATAATGGTCTTTCTCTAATTTACTTATTTCGCTTAGCATAATATTCCCTAGTTTCATCCACATGGTTGCAAATGGCAAGATTTCATTTTTTTGATGGCTGAGTAGTATTCCGTTATATATATACACCACATCTTTACCCATTCATCTATCAATGGACATCAGCTCTTTCCATAGTTTAGCTATTGTGGATATTGCTGCTATAAACACTGGAGTGCAGATGCCCCTTCGGATCACTACATTTGTATCTTTGGGGTAAATCTCTAGTAGTGTCATTGCTGGGTCATAGGGTAGCTCTATTTTTAATCTCCTGAGGAACCTCCATACTGTTTTCCAGAGTGGTTGCACCAGCTTGCATTCCCACCAACAGTGTAGGAGGGTTCCCCTTTTCCTGCATCCTCTCCAACATCTGCCATTTCCTGACTTGTTAATTTTAGCCATTCTGACTGGTGTGAGGTGGTATCTCATTGTAGTTTTGATTTGTATTTCCCTGATGAGTTCTAGAAGTCTTTTAATCTAGTCACAAGAAATAAAATTTATACAATTGGACACAATTGTACAACAATTTGTATAAAAAATAGAATTTATACAATTTATACAAATTAGAAGCCTGCAAAAAGAGAGCAGAAGTAAACCAAACAATTTGACTTTGGAATAAATACTGTATCTTTTGGTCTGACAGCTATATACTAAATGGTTCTCAAGATCTGAAAGAAAAAGCATGGAAAAAGCATGGAGGGAAAAAAAACCTTCCATAGAGAGTCAATGATAGTTTAAAATCTGCATTTGAAAATATTTTCCTCTACTGATAAAAATCTGAACAAGTTCTGACTGTCATATTTTATACTGTGTAAATTTCAGATATAACATAAAGATTAACTCAACATAAACATAAACTCAATTTATCCCCATTATGTCTTTTAGAACACTAATATTGTTTTACAGATCCATGAATGAATGTATGTATTGTTTTATTTTTATTTTTTTTTTAATTTTTTATTTTTGATAAACATATATTTTTATCCCCAGGGGTACTGTATTGTTTTAGAATAGTAAGTTTCCTGGCTAGTATGTCATTACAGGTAGTAAGTTAAAATATTTTGTATTGTACATAGCTACTACCCACAACAGTGAGAATTCATTTGGCTGAGGACAATACATTATTTGAACTGGCAAACATGGGCTCATGTTCCCTGTAATTGCCGAAGCACTGATTTGGAGCCAGTCCTAGAAGCATAGATCTAACCATCATGAGCTCACAGATTGGAAAGAAGTCCACTGTGGAGTAAATGATTGTTCATTAGCAAGTAGGCCATGTGACAAACACTGGATGTGTATCTAGAAATCTTGCCCTGCCCTAAAGCCACATCACAATTTTAGAATTTACTAAGTACTCCAAACTCAAAATAACAAATCTGAAGCCTAAGAACCAGCTGAAAGTCAAACAAACCTCCTAAGATCATGAAAAGTATTATTTCAGACTTGTTCCTTAGTTTCCTACGTCCAATCTGTTGTTAGTCACCTAGAACTCTACATAAAGAAAAATGATTTTAGAATTCTAATTAATGAAGTTCCAATAGTTTACTTTTACACTTATTTCCCTTGCCTTGGGAGATATACCTAGTAAGAAGTTGCTACAGCCAATGTCAAAGAGGTCACTATCTGTTTCCTCCTCCAAGATTTTGATGATTTCCTGTCTCACATGTAAGTCCTCCATCCATTTTGAATTTATTTCTCTGTATGGTATAAAGTATCTTGGGCTTTGTAAGCCATATGGTCTTTGTAGCACCTAGTCTACTGGTGAGGTAGCAATGTAGACATAGACGACGCATAACACATGAGAATGACCCCGTTTGTTCCAATAAAATTTTATTTATAAAAAGAGGCAGTTACAGGGGGTATTTGCAAGCCATGCTGTTGAACAGTGGTTCTCTTCCTTGGCAACATATTAGTGTTACTGGGGAGCTTTTTTAAAAATACTCAAGTTGAGTACTGAGACTAGACTGATTAAATCAAATCTCAGAAGGTGCACCCTGGCACTGATGGCTCCCTCTCCTTTTATCAAGAAATTCCAAGATGCTCTTAAAAATATTTTATGATTGAAATTATCTAAATTAATATAGAAATCAATATATGGATTCACAAATTAAAAATGTACTTCACTTCTTCCCCAAATGAACTATATTGTAAAACTGCTTATTAGTAATATAAGTTGTAATGTGCATCATTCAATAAATCATTCTAGTAATTTCCAAACCATTTACTGAATTTTATAAGTTGCTATTGCAATCTTTTAATTTACATATGTGTCCCTACTTAAATGACACTTGTCTCTTCATTATAACTTGATATAGGAAACTACATCAAACTGTTATAATAAATTCCCCACAAAATTGAAAAAGACTTATAATCTCAATGCCAGAGAGGTCTTTTAATAATTTTAATTGTTAAAATACTGGCCTCCAGGGACAGTTGGGTGGTTCAGTAGGTTAAGCCTCTGCCTTCAGCTCAGGTCATGATCTCAGGGTCCCGGAATCAAGCCTCAAATCAGACTCTCTGCTCATCAGGAAACCTGCTTCCCCCTCTCTCTCTGCCTTCTGCTCTGCCTAATTGTGATCTCTCTCTCTCTCTCTCTGTCAAATAAATAAATAAAATCTCAAAAAAAAAAAAATACTGGCCTCCATCAGATTTTTTCCAAAGTCTTATATTCCTAAGATCTTTTCATAGTTCCCATTTCTATTATCTCTTACTGAAATATCATACTTAATTAGATTGGACCTAATCCTACAACCCAGAAAAAGAGCATAACATTGCAATGATTGCAACTGGCTCTGTGTCTAGACTTTCAAATCCCAACTCTTCAACCCAAGTTTTTATTATCTTAATATTGCCATTTGTAAAATGGTAATAAAAGTGGTAATTCTATTATCCAAATGCACTAATATATATTTACAGTGATGCCTGGCACAGAGCAAGCAGTACATAATTTAGTTCTGATTTTTATTATAAAGACAAATGTGATCTCTCTGATATGAGGAATTTGAGAGGCAGGGCGGGGGGTTGTGAGGGGAAGCAAGGGAAAAATGAAACAAGATGGGACTGGGGAGGGAGACAAACCATAAGAGACTCTTAATCTCAGGAAACAAACTGAGGGTTGCTGGGGGGTGAGGGTGGAGGGATAGAGTGGCTTGGGTTATGAACATTGGGGAAGGTATGTGCTATGGTGAGTGCTGTGAATTGTATAAGACTGATGATTCACAGACCTGTACCCCCGAAGCAAATAATACGTTATATGTTAATAAAAATAGTAATAATAAAAAAATAAGCAAAAATTTAAAATACATTAAAAAAAAAAAAGACAAATGTGTGCCTGTGAGGGAGGGTATAAAACAGGCTTTAGCAAATAAAACTGAACATCAGTATGGTAATAAAAAGGGCATCCTCTAGCTCCAAACCACCCATATGGGTCTGCCCATCCTCCACGGCCTCATGTCTGTCACAGAATGTCTCCTGTGCTGGAAGAACTTGTAGCACCTGCCAGGGGCAAAGGTGGCCTTTGTTACTGGCTGTTAACTGATTTCTCTGTTTCTTCATGGCTTCTCGGAGTCAAAGTCCTATGGAGATCACAATTCCTTTAAATGGCCATTCAAAGGTGAATCCAAAGGAGTACCAGCCTGCAGTAGGTGGCCACAGCATTGGGGACAGAGCCAGAATGGTCCTGAACATTTGCCCCTCAGGGTATGAGTGCTGCTACAATGGAATAGAGGCCCACTTTAGCTGGAGAACATTGCATAAAGAGAGCTAGCACATGGCCACCACAGCAACCTGGCTTGCAGGCCTACACACACTTTCAGTGACCCACAAGGACTACCCACCACCACCACCCGTGCCAAGTGATAGGCCTGGCGAGGAATAGGCCAGTTCTTCAGGGGTTCTCCAAACATGCAATGGTAGTACATAGGATGTAGAATTTGGCAGAGGCAGGGTCCTACCAATCAGGATAGACACAAGTTACAGGTCTGGAACAAGGTGCTGGAAGCCTCTTTACATGCTAGTCATTAACCTAATGGCTGGATTTTAGAGAGAGGAGAGGAAGTTCTTAAGGGATACCTAAAGCCCTCAGGGCAATAGCTATTTATCAACCATTATGAAAACATTCCAGTATCTTAACATTAAATGCCATAGTTGTATTGCTTTCTGGATAGTAGAGAAGACATTTACTTTGCTCTCACTGCTGAACAATATTTTAGTTGGTTTTTGGTTTATTTCCTCTCAGCACTTCGAATGCATTTTTCCATGATCTTCTGGTTTTTATTAATGGTGTTGAGTAGTCTGCTTAGAGTCATGGTTCCCATTAAATATAAAATGTTTTTTGCTGGGTTCTTTTGAAGATCTTTATGACTTGGATAGATGATTTTTAGTTTTGATACGATGTGTCCATATATGAATTTTTTAAAAATTTTCTGAGGAATTGCCTTTTATAGATCTGAAAATTCATATCAACTGTTGATATTACTTTAGATATTATTTCCTTGAGTATTTCCAAACACTATTCTTTCTTGCGTCTCCTTCTAGAACTCCTATCATACTTGCTCATTCCATATCCCAGTCTACTAACTTCTCTTTCATAGTTTCATATTTATGTACTAAATCTTGGGCAACTTCCTCAGAATTTTTTAGTAGTTCACAAGTTTTTTTTTCTTAAAAATATTTATTTGTATCAAAGTAATACATGCAAATAGTTTAAAGTACCAAGGAGGCAAACACGTTAAATTTTTTTTTACCAATTCCATAATTACAATTTTCATATCTCTAAATAATATGGTTTTATTGCTAGTTCTTGATTTTTCAGATGTAGGTAGTATTTCTATTATCTATTGCTGCATTAAAAAACACCCCCAAAATTAATGCCTTAAAGCAATTTATTTCTCACTATACTGTGAAGCAATAGGATGTTTCTTCTGTTTCATATGATATTAGCTAAGATGTCAGACAACTAGAGCGTCTAAATGATCTCACTTATATCCCTGGCTGTTTGTCCTGGCTGCCAGCTGGAGGCTTACAGGAACTGTCAGCTAGAGCATTTCAGTTCTCCTCCAAATGGTCTCTTTATGGCGGCTGGAGTCTGATTCAATTATTAGATATATACATAAGTTTGGATTATTATGCCTTCTTAATGAACTCATCTTCTCATCATAATGAAACATCCCTCTGAAAAGGCTCAGAAAGTTCTCCCAATATATGTCATTTGGGCATGGGGATTATTTTAAACTAAAGGCAATCAGTGCCCAGTGGCCTCAAGAAAAGCTCTTTACCTGTATAAAAGAAAGACAAATTTCCCTCCAGATTTCAGTGTCTCCCACAAACCCACACTGCTGTCTAAAGCTTAGTTGGTTTTTCCTGATCTCCATCTTTGGTGGGCCAATTCTTCAATAGCCCATATTTTGATTAGCTGCCAACTCCCAAGTATGAATTTGTTCATTAATGAATATCTCATTTCTTCCTGAGTATTAGTTCATTTAGGCATTCTTCTGTTTATTGTACTTTGCTGATCTCATAAAAAAATGATTTTAATTTTGTTAATGTTTTTGTTACCATGTGCCTTTCACGTCCTATATTTTAACTGGAAGCAGAAATCATTAATGTTTAATTTCAGTGCCTTTTTTTTTTCCTATTTCTATTAGTTGCTTTGTTTTAATTAACTTTTCTTTCATATTTCCTTGTTTTCCTTTTTATGACATTAACTATTTTAAACATGCTAATTTTATAGTGTCTGACTGCTTGTTTATATTTGGTCTATAAAACCCATATTGTTTTTTCTTTTTCTCTGCTATTCCATGTGTCTACTTTGTACCATGGTAGTTTGTTTGTAATATGTGATTGCAGGCTCATTTTCAGTGCTGTTTTTTATCTATGGAAATCCTGTGCAAGCTAGATGGAAAGTATGTGTGCCCCCTCCTCTCCTCCAGTGAATGTTTTTGCTTTACAACAAAAAAATTCTTTTTTTTTTTTTTAATATTTTATTTATTTATTTGTCAGAGAGAGAGGGAGAGAGAGCGAGCACAGGCGGACAGAATGGCAGACAGAGGCAGAGGGAGAAGCAGGCTCCCTGCCAAGCAAGGCGCCCGAT
>NC_081557.1:173852611-173918376 GCF_022355385.1 Mustela nigripes
TATTTATTTATTTGTCAGAGAGAGAGGGAGAGAGAGCGAGCACAGGCGGACAGAATGGCAGACAGAGGCAGAGGGAGAAGCAGGCTCCCTGCCAAGCAAGGAGCCCGATGTGGGACTCGATCCCAGGACGCTGGGATCATGACCTGAGCCGAAGGCAGCGGCTTAACCCACTGAGCCACCCAGGCGTCCCCTAAAAACCACTTCTTATGTTAATTTCTTACCCTGGGGTTCTAAGACTAAGGTTATTGTAAATCCCAATTCCTTAACAGAAAAAGAGTATTTTTTTTTTTTTCTAACCCAGATCACAACAATAATAACAAATTTGCTTCCTGTCTCCTACCCTTCTTAGCCCTACTTTACAACGCTAGAACACTTTCTCCTTTGTTAGCAGGTGCTATGTTGCGATCTTCCAGTGGGGGTACTGAAGGGACAGACAAGATTTGAAAAAGCAACTTAATTCTTTTTTTGCTACTTTGTTCTCCATATGATGGCAAATGGATCAGCAGCAAGGAGTCCTGTCAGTATTTACCACAATGGCCCCAGCCCTCCTGCTCCAGTGGTAAGTGCCCCCAGGTTTACAGAGGTGGGCTCACAGGCAGATAACTTCCATCCAGCTTTTCCATGCCCATAATGGCAGAGCATATTTCTATGGCATCCACAGTCTTTTCAGAGGTCTGAATATGTAGCTTGTAGGGCTGTCCTCTAAATGTCTAAAATCCTCTTTTGTTTACTTTTACTCAGTCCCAGGGTGATGGCTGCTCCTAGAAGTAGCTACACCTGTTTCCTTCTAGCACTAACCACCATTTATCTATTTAATAACTTCCAATGTTCCTTGTTCAAATTACTAGCTCAGTTTCTGACCAGGCAAAAGAGATCTGGAACAAATTCTGCTCAGTGGAAGAACTCCGTATGAATTATATAACTATTATTAATTCTTCTGTTTGTGAAATGTAAATGTAGGGTAAGCAAAAAGGGAAGCAAATCACTTAATGTGCATTGTACTCAGAGACACGACCAGCTAAGGAAGCTCATCACATACCCAAAAGTCAGAAGAAATGGGGCACTGGTGATTCAGCCAAGAAATTAAGTAATTTCCTCTTGACTTTCCCTTTTCTCTTTAAGCACATCTTTGCATGTCTTTGTTCTTGGAAAAATCACTTAAATGTTTTATTGAACTATTTAGTTATTCAAATGTAAAGTAAAAGACCATTGCAGAAATAAAGGCATTTGAGAGCAGCAATTTTTAAAAAGAGCTAAACCACTCTGCATAACAACACAAAGGTTTGCATTATAGGCAGAGTTAGTTCACTTGGGACTTTTTTTGGAGAAATATTTGGTTTTTACATATGAAATTTGGCTATGATGTGCTTGCAAAGTGTTATTCTTATGGAATTACGTTCGTCATTGAGCCATAGTTTACCACTTAGTTACTGCAGCCAGCCAGCCTTAGTGCACCTAAATTTCACTTTATAATGTACATAAATATGTACAAAAGAACTAGGCAATTCTGGATCAACTCAAACCTGGACTGGACTATAGTACTTTCACATATTACTTAAGACTTAATATATAAGACTTTAGGAACCATAATGATACTGGATTATTATATTATGAAGAGAATGTTCTATTTGTGTTTCCAAGGCCAATACTTCTAGTTGGCAGGGGTGAGGTCTCCCCATAAATCAGTGAATAATCTTATATTCAATCATCCTGAAAAGAGGCAGATCATGGGACAGACAATGCCTGAGAGATGGAGAATTCTTTGCTCCCTGTAGGCCACACTTTCTTAGAGCCTGACTTCATAAAGTGGTGTAAAGTATGCCTGAGTGCATGTGGAAGAGGTAGAATTTTTAAAAACTTACTGTTTTTCATAGGAAGCTAGAGATACAGCTATAAAAAATAAAATAACTTATTAAGATGACATCTCCTTCAATCTGAGGACAATAAAAAAACAGCTAATATTTATATTATACTTAGGGTATTATAGGTAATTCTAATATGGTATATAGAGTTCATTATGGAAATTATAGTATAATCATATTATACTAAGCAATGGTTTTTAATATTATGCTAAGCTCTTGATTAAATAATCATTTATCCTGACAACAAACTCAACAGGTAAATTTTATTATCTTATTATCTATATATGTTATAGCCATTGCATCTAGTATCCTGCTCCACGAATTAAAAGAATGAATTTAGGGGCCCCTGGGTGGCTCATTGGGTTAAAGCCTCTGCCTCGGCTCAGTCATGATCTCAGGGTCCTGGGATTGAGCCCCGCATCAGGCTCCCTGCTTAGTGGGGAGCCTGTTCCCCCCCCCCCACCTTCTGCCTGCCTCTCTGCCTACTTGTGATCTCTGTCAAATATATAAATAAAATATTTTTAAAAAATCAAAACATTAAAAAAAAAAAGAATGAATTTATGTCCATTCTTGGACCAAAGTGGTAAGAGAGAGCACAGAATTCTTCCCTTTGAAGAACCTGCTAATCCTGAGAAAAAACATGACTGTAGCAAAACGGATCTCAAGACAACAAAAAGTGATTAGTAGCCAACAGAAGAATTCTGAGCAAAAAGAGATTCATATTTGGAACCACATAATCCAGAAGACAAGTAGAGGTACAGATTGCATGCTGACTGACTTCAGAGTATTCATGAGAAAAACTCTTCATTTGACTTCAGAATAAATCCCTAAAGGGAAAGGAATTTTGCAAGGCACGGGGAAGGAAAAGGTCCTGCTACCTGGAAGGTGGGTAGGTGGGGTCTCTAGCAAGCTGGTATTAAGTGGCCATCACTGTAGATAAGCTCTGTGTCTCCTACTGGCAAATTGAATAGTCTACCTGGCAAACTGATGAGGGAGCAGGAGGCTGGCTGAGGACAAAGCAAAAGCTGGCGCCTTGCACCCCCTCTTCACCCACTCCCCTCCATATGTGTAGCATTCCTCAGGCACCCCTGATCGCCATAAAACGATAAATAGTTAACTTGCAGGGATTGCAATCCTGCAGAACAGGAATCTCCCTTGCTCTTCAAGATGTCCTAGAGACCTAAACAGGGAGGTTACCTTATCAATAGCACAAATTTCCAGAGGCAAATAACTCTTGGTTCCTGAAGCCCTAATGTCCCCCTCCCACCATAAACTGGAGGAGACTGGAGTAGAAAGGAATGTAAATGATAGCCGGATCATAATGCCCCACCAAGAATCCCCCATTATCTTGATGTTAGTGCCTGACCTAAAGACGACATTGATCAAGCCATAAGGGCAAAGACTCCCCCCGCCCCTGCACCTTGTAGGCCCTCCCTAGCATGTGAGAACTCTGTCAAAATCTCCCATTCCTTCACCACCTCCCCCCAACCGTGGGGTATATAACATGCCCACCTTCACAACCTGGGGCAGCAGCTCTTCCTGCCCACGGGTCCTGTCCCCGTGCTTTAATAAACCACCATTTTGCACCAACAACATCTTAAGAATTCTTTCTTTAGTCGTCGGCTCCGAACCTCATCACCCCACCGAACCTGACTTAGGTTCTGGGACTTCATCAAACTGCCATAGATATGAATGTGCTAGCCACGAATATATTTTTCCGGAATATACTTGACTATTGTCTTTAATGATTTCATAACCATGTCCAAATGTGAAATTGGTGACACAATACTGTGCCATGGCAGAAGCACAACAAGACTTGTTGTCCAGAGACCTGTGTTTTCTTCATCTTATACCTTTGATTCAGTGTGTGACTCTGGGAAAATCACGTAATTCCTCTAGAGGTCCTCTATCTCATCTGCTTTACAAACATCCCTTCCACTTATAGGGTTTCTCCCTGCTAATTCTGCTTAACTAATAGCAGATCATTCAACTGAATGTTTACAAACTTTTTTGTTGTTGTTGTTTATCGTGCTGTATGACCTTTAATTAGGTATAAAGACTTCCAATCACGTCACCTAGGGACCATCTACCCGCTGCTCTGTTTGGCCGCCAGTCTCTTGTCTCTCTCTTCAGCAATGGTGAGGCGGATACCCTTTCCACGGGGAAGAGAAATCCATGGTTTGTTGCCTTTGCCAATAACAAAAATGTTGGAGAGTCGGGTGGCAAAACTGTTGCCATTGGCGTCTTTCACGTGAACCACATCAAACGAACCAGGGTGTCTCTCTCTGTTGGTGATCACACCAATTCTTCCCAGGTTAGCACCCCCAGTCACCATACACAGATTACCAGTGTCAAACTTGATGAAATCAGTAATCTTTCCAGTTTCCAAATCAATCTGAATGGTGTCATTGACCTTGATGAGGGGATCAGGATAGCGGATGGTGCGAGCATCGTGAGTCACCAGATGGGGGATGCCTTTTGTCCCCACAAAGATCTTTCTCACTTTGCACAACTTGTACTTGGCCTCCTCGAGTGTAATCCGATGAACAGCAAAGCGACCCTTGGTATCATAGATCAGACGGAAATTCTCTCCGGTCTTGTCAATGCTGATGACATCCATAAAACCAGCAGGGTATGTTATATCAGTTCGGACCTTGCCATCAATCTTAATAAAACGCTGCATACAGATCTTCTTTACTTCATCTCCTGTTAGGGCATACTTAAGTCTGTTCCTTAAGAAAATGATGAGAGGGAGACACTCTCTCAGCTTATGGGGACCAGTAGATGGGCGAGGAGCGAACACACCAGTCAGTTTATCCAGCATCCAATGCTTTGGAGCTGCTACACGCTTCAGATGTTTCTTGGGACCACGAGCCATGGCTGCGCTAGGAACGAAAAAGACTGTTTACAAACTTTTTAAGCTACATTGCAGTGAAGATAAGATTCTTGATGTCAAATTTGGTAAAAAAAAAAAAAAGCATAATAAATTTCAGAAACAGCCTATATTAGCTTCATAATTTATTTCCAGAAAAATATTAAGTAGCTCCACTCAATTTATTAGAATCTACCCACACTTATATCGTAATCACTTTCTAAATGTCTACACTTGTTATAAAACTTAATTAAGCTGGTTATCAATTAATCTTTCCTGCTGATAGGCCAGATTAAAAAAATTTTTTTTTCTGATCATTTTAAAAAAAAACTGAGACAATACAAAAAAAAAAAAGAATCTCCCCAAATCTACATTGCTTTTTTTTTTTTTAAAGATTTTATTTATTGACAGACAGATCACAAGTAGGCAGAGAGGCAGGCAGAGAGGTAGGGAAGCAGGGTCCCTGAGCAGGGAGCCCAATGTGGGGCTCGATCCCAGGACCCTGAGATCATGACCTGAGCCGAAGGCAGAGGCTTAACCCCCTGAGCCACCCAGGCGCCCCGCAAATCCACATTCTTGATACAATATTATTAGTATTGTTATTTACCAACTAACTTTTATTTTCCCCTAGGAATATATTTAAGAAAGAAAGTATATGTGTATTTAAGAATGTATACGCTTTGTTTTAAACATGATTTGGAATACACAATATATAACTTTCTATCCTGATTTTTGACATTATTCAGCAGCATTTTGCCAGGCTATTACAGTTTTTTTCAAAATATATTTCAGATGGTTATGTAATATTATAAGACCATACCAGCAAATTTAACCATCTTTCAATTATTGAGTATTAAGTTTGTTTCTGGCTCTTGACAAGTTATTTCCAAATGATTTTTCAGAATGAGTTTCACTAGCCCCAGTTCAGGAGAATACTATTTCATTGTCCCCTTGCAAAAACTAAACATTTTATTTGTAAATTTTTGTTGACCTGACAAGTGAACAATGACTTCTCTCTGTGTTTTAATTTGCATCGTTTTGATTAGTTAAGTCAATTTTTTAATTAATTAAGTCAATTTTAAATGTTTTAATCATTTGTACTGATTCTGAGGATCATTCACATAGATCTACTTTTAACAGGGGTTTATAAGAACGCCTATAGCAAAAAGTATCCATCAAGTGTCCATAATTGTGGTGTCCCATGCAATTGTGAAAAATAATAGAGAAATCACCACATATACCCTTTACCCAGTTTTCCCCAATGGTAACATCTTGCAAAACTGTAATGTAATATCACAAAGAAGAAACTGACTTTGACACAACCCAGATACATGTTTTCCATCACAAGATTCCACTCCTTACTCTCCGACCCCTGGCAATCATGTAATCTACTCACTGTTCCTATAATTTTGTCATTTCTGGAACGTTATATAAATGGAATTATACAATATGAAAGCTTTTCAGACTGGCTTTTCAATTCTATATAACTTCCTGCAGATTTATTTAATATGTGTGTTATACCAATAGTATGTCCCTTTTGTTGTTGAATAGTATTCCTTAGCTTTCTTTATAACTTTATAGTTGAATTTTAAAGATTATTTCAGAATATATTTGCTTGACTTTAGGGGCTGAAGAAGGGATAGAAAATATAGCTGCTATTTAGGTAGTTATTCAGTCGTTTCACTAACATCCACTGATTGCAGACTACTGGGCTAAACATTCTTATGCACTTGGTTCCAAAAACGACTAAGACCCAAATACGGTCAAAATTATTTTTGAAGCAGTGCCAAGACTGAAACCCAGTTGGGCCTAGATTTCAGGAAACAAGAAAATGACTAGCTCAAGAACATTCCTTCATTAATAACAATTTTCTAAAATGTAACAACTGTCTAGGGTAAATTACAACTGGTTATAAAAAGACACAGTTTTGTTTTTGTTTTTTTTTAAAGGCATTTTATCCAAAGGACTAGGCGCTTATTAAGCCACCCCTTATATCCGATTTTTCCCCCTTATACTCGATTTTAAAGCCAACTACAAAAATCGAGTTTTACAGGAGCACTTGAGGATGTAAACCAAGCCGCGTCTGAGTAGCCATCTCTTCCCATCTACTACAGCACGCTTGGATCGGAAAGGCTGGTGTCCCTGAAAAACTCTAGCCTTTTACTTCCTCTGGATGACAACCACCTATCCGAAATTATTCGAAGGTTTGATTTTAAACAAAACAAAACAAAAAAGATGCCAGTAGGTCGCCATTAAAAAGTTTCTTTACAATACTGACAATACAGAGATAGAAACGCAAAGTAGAGACCGGAAGAGAAAAATGTGGGGGGGCGTTCAAAACTTCAACCAGTGCCTTGACACCTACGGTGCGGTATTAGCAAAACCTAAGCACACATTACACAAAGAAGTGCCCCTTCTCATACCCGATGACTCTCGGCCTTGGGCTCTAAGTAAGCCGCTCACAAGGCTTTGGTACAAAGTTCGAAGCCTGAGCCTTGACCGTTGCGACACACGGAAATAGTCGGCAGCCAGAGGCGGGAAATGCTAGGAGAAAAGGAGGTTGCTAGTCCGGTCAAGGTCCAACGAAACAAATGCAACCAGGAGTCAGACTAACCGCAAAGTAGAAGCTGCGGACAGACGAGCTTGTGGAAGTGACGTAAGAACCAGTGGCCGGAGGAGGCGGGGCCGCAAAGGGAGCGCGCCCTATTGGGGCCCGGGAGAGGCCGGGGGTGTGGCAGCGCCGGCCGCGAGGCGTCGGCCCGGGCGCACGGGAGGGCGGGGTCTGGGCGCGCGACGCGCGCGGACTGGCTTCTCTCAGGGGCTGGAGGCGGTCACTTTAGCTAGATTGGGGTCCCGAGGCGAGCAAGGGGCCATGAGGACGGCGAGGGAGTCCAAATCCCGCAGCCTCACACTCCTCCCTCAAGCGGCAGCGACTCGGTGGCCCGTGGAGTAACCGCTGCCTTTGTTCCGAGCGCCGGTCCCTCCTGTCACCTCAGCCCCTCACGCCGTCGCGCTCCAGCTGGCCCGCCCTTGGTCCCCGAAGCCTCATTCGGCTCGTGCCGCGCGGATGCGGCTGCCGGGCCTGAGTGTGGGCTTTGAGAGGGAGGAGGAGGAGAAGCGGCGCCTGGGCGGCATGCGATGGGGAACTGCTGCTGGACGCAGTGCTTCGGGCTCCTGCGCAAGGAAGCGGGGCGGCTGCAACGTGTAGGAGGCGGTGGAGGGTAAGCCCGCTGGGGGAAGGGCCGGGCTCCTTCTGGCTCCTCCCTTTCGGCCCTTGCGGGGAACCCTCTTCACTGTCTGAACTGCGACGGCTGAGAGTAGGCCGGGAGCCCCTCTGCCCTCACCACCTAACGGGCGTCGAGCTGGTGGTCATAGTGGAGGCCCTGGTCGAGGGGGGGCCCTCCCAGGGAAAGCTAGAGAAGGGGGCGGGCGTCGCTCTTGCCGCCTCCTGCAAGGCTTCCTCCGATCGCGCTGTCACGCGGGGTAAGAGCCATGGAGGGCATCCCCTCTGGGAAGCATGAGGCACGCTCCCACGAAAGGGAAGTGGAACGGGCTCCACAACAACCCGGACACACCCTACCTTGAGTTTGGGCTTGATGCCAAAGGTTGTAGCTCTGTATTTTGACCCTCCCTTTGCGCTGATGGAGCCGCTGAGAATCTGGCTCCAAAAAGTTGATGCCTCAGAGGGAATTTTAGTAAAAGGCATTGGGATGCTGTAGTCAAATAAGTAAGGTTCCAGACACTGAATAGCTCTTTGACAGTGTGCGAAGACTTGCCGAATTGCTGGGATTCCGGTGGGCTTTCGGATTCTTAGTGTTGATAATAAGAGAAGCAGTGTGTAGCTTTTCCGTATTAATATTTTGTTTATTTCCAGAGGAATGCAGTACTCTTGAGTGCTACCCATAATCTCTGTAATCCTAGAGAAGTAACAGTCCTTCTGAACCTTACTTCTCTTTATTAAAACTGGTATATGTAAAACTGACACGGGTAGGTTTTTCAACCCACACCATCCATAAGAAAATAGAATTTCATAATCCATTTTTTGTGTTTTTTTTTAATTTTTTAGGGTATTGAAAAAAAATTGAACAAATTCTTTTGAAGTTGGCTTTGTTGTAAAATACGTCCCAGGAATTCAAACTTAGAATCAAAAATCTGAACGAAGCCACTTTTTGTACAGAATAAGACTGCACTTTATAGAACAGATTGCTAAGTTTTCAGATCTCCCTCATTTAACCAACATTAGCAGGTCAGAATGTGTTCAGAATACATAAACTGGAGCCACATGATTTATAATCTGGATCTTTTGGTGATAGAGATCTTATATATGATTCAGTCATTGGTTCATCAGGCACAGATTCCTGGTGTTCATTGAATCACCTCTCTCATACAAAGTAGCCAAAATTATATATTAAGTATCCCTGAATGGAGAAGTAAGGAATTAAAGATTTTGTGCCTAGTTTAGTATTTTGATTTCCCTGACTTAAGGGCTGTTACTGTCAAAGGGGAACGTGACAGCTGTTTTTATCATATCAGAGGGAATCATCTAATTTACTTCTAATTTTTGTGTGCAGGTGCACCTGTGTAGTCAAGTCTGCTTAAATAGGTTTGCCTAAGGAAGAGATGCCACAAAGTCTCTGGCTTTGTTAATATTTTATTTGTAGTTGTGTTGTAGCATATTCAATTCTAATTGTGGAAATCTGGTCCTATACTCTAATTGGGTAGACAAAAATCACTTGTTTTTCATTTGTGAGTACAATGGGGTATCTGGGATTTTTGTTTTGTTCTTTCTTTGTGATTTGACAAACTAATTAAGTTTTCCTTAGAGGGTAGCATTAAAATTGTAGATTTTATTCCCTGAGCAGGTGAGGTTGGTAGCATAGGGAAGGGGTTTGGAGAGATCAGTGAATTAGTATGTTAATTGTCTGTAGATATGCCATAAAAACATAATAGTTGGATCTATATTCTTCTGTTATGGGCAAAACTTGAAAAAACAAATCTTGTTGAAGCAGTGAATATCTGTGGGTGTGGACACTGTCATATAAAACCTTATAATGATGATATTGGTACTGTTGATTTCAGTCCATAGACATAGGTATAGACAGTTTCCTTACTTGAATATTCTGAATAACTTATTGCTTTACATTACTTTTCACATTGTTTTAGGAGCTTCCTTCCAGTAAGCATGCAGAGACAGGTGGATATAGTTCATTGTTATTTACAGAATAAAGTTAAACTTTACCTCATTTTAGTTGCTTTTCTTTTTCTTTTTTAATCACCTGGGAATTCTGATTTTCTTTTAACTGTATGTCTAGAGAGTTAACTAATAGTTTATCTAAGGGCAAAATATTGAGGGGTGATCACAAAGATTTGATCTGATTTATATTTATCACTATAGTGGCCGCAGGTAGAATAATCCTGGGCTTTCTTAGACTGTTTTAAGCCAGACATCACAAGGGTGCTTTATGATATAGGGCCTTAGCCTGACAGATTTCTCAAAGGCATCTCAAAAGTCAGATCACTCAGTTTTCACTATCCAGTTTCAAAATCAGAATTACTAATGTTTTAGTTTATAAAATATTAGAGAATTCTAGATTTTATATTCTAGAATATCTGTCAATAGTCAAAATATTAATATCAGTATTGAGATATGTCAGAAACCTTTCTACTAATAAAATTATCTGGGGATTAAAGCAGAGGGAGTTAAATATCTTTAAGCAACCTATCTAAAATACCTAAGAAATATCTAGAATAGGTATTTCTCTCCCTTAAGATTTCTTCTTCCTCTGCTAAGGAGTCATCCTTTTCTACTACAGGGAGTTTTGTTTACCAACATGGTCTAGAGGGCTCCACCTACTGGTT
This sequence comes from Mustela nigripes, assembly GCF_022355385.1. Lineage (NCBI taxonomy): Eukaryota > Metazoa > Chordata > Mammalia > Carnivora > Mustelidae > Mustela > Mustela nigripes. The sequence continues at coordinate 173,863,205 of NC_081557.1, forward strand.
GGTTCTTGGGCAGTACTAGAAATCTTGTATAGATAATTTTGGTGTTTTTTTTTTTCCCTCAAACTGAAGACCCATTTATGTTTTGTTGTATTTTCTCATTTTTATCTTGCCATATAATCCCACACAGTGATTCCAGTTAAAATGTACTATAGTTTTATAAAAATGTATGATCATGTTTTGTATCCTTGATATTAACATTTGTTGGCTTTTTGGCTCCAGTAGCAAAGTTGCCTTCAGGCGGTAGTTTACGGTGATTTGCTATTTTCTTTCCTGGGAAGAAATATTTTAGTAATAGCTGCCGACATTCAATTACTTCCAATATGTGCTGGCTCTGTTATAAGTACTTTACATTATCTCATTTATTCCTCACCACAATCCTGTGAGGAAGATAAGTACTATTACATAGATCATAGATTAAAAACTGAAAAGTTTACCTTGCTCAAGACAGCTGAACTGGGATAGATTCCAGGTCACTCTGAATTCAGAGCCTTTACCCTTAACTTCTAATGGCTCGTGGCTTTTTATTTTGTAGGTAATGCGTGCGTACTTCTGAAAAATTTGACTTTATTCTGTGTGATAAAACTGTTCTTTTCTTGAAACTATGCACTTGACCTTGGCAACATTACTTTTATTATTTTCCTGTTTATCTCCTGACTAGTTCTTACTCTATCTACCTATTAAATACAACATTTTTCTGTCTTGTCTTCGCTTTATTTAGTTCTCTTCACACGTATACACAAACCTGAAGAAATTTTATCCATTCCTATGATTTCAACTACTGTGACTTCCAAATCTCATTTCTTCTAAACAAACCTCTTGAGGCGCCTGGGTGGCTCAGATGATAAACGTCTGCCTTTGGCTCAGGTCATGATCCCAGGGTCCTGGGGGATTGAGCCCTGCATTGGACTCCTTGCACTGGGCAAGCCTGCTTCTCCCTCTCCCTCTGCTTGCTGCTCCCCCCAGTGTGCTCTCTCTCTCCATCAAATAAATAAATAAAATCTTTAATAAATAAACAGACCTCCTTTCAAAGGTTCAGCACTATATTTTCAGTTGCCAACTGAATACACTGGATACACTTGGATATACGAAGGCTCCTCAAATCAACCTATCTAAAATACCTAAGAAATATCTAGAATAGGTATTTCTCTCCCTCAAGATTTCTTCTTCCTCTGCTTCATGTATTCTCTCATTCCCTTACCAGCTACATTAATAGTTTTCCAAGCTACTAACTCAACTTCATAGTCCTGTACCCCTCTCTTATCTGCTAAGTTAGTCTCTCCTTAATACATACTGAACCCATTTCCTTTGTTGGTATTTGTGCCTTAAGCCTTGTCTTTCAAATCACCAGGTTTCTCCTTCTTAACTGTTCTCCGCTCTTGTATCTCTCATACTTCAGTCCCATCTTCCCTTTCTGTCACTGGAGTTAGGCTTTCTAAAACCCATATTGGATCATACCATGCCCTTGCTTAAGCTACTTTGTGTCCCATTTCTTGCAGGTGACTTGCTCAGTCTTTTTTCCCTTCTGTGACAGATGATAAGTATTCAGGTACTTATACCATTCATGGCATTCAGATGTGCAACATAACATCCATTTGTATGCTCGGGATTTTATGCAGCTTCTGTGTTTGAGGGTGAAGAGTGTAATCTCACTCTTTGTTCTCTTGTTCAGAAAATCATTTTAGAATACAAATCAGTGAGAATAGCATTGAAAAGAAAACAATGAATCTGTTCTAATTTCAAAAAACTTAACTCATTCATAAACCTTAATATCTTAACTTTTTTGATAAATGATATCTTCATAGAGAGTATCAAAAATAAACGCCAGACAAAAATAAACTGACAAGGGCATCTGACTCTTAATTTCGGCTCAGGTCATGATCTCAGGGTTGTGGGATTGAGCCCCATCAAATTCTTTATCTCCCTCTCAATCTGTCCCCCCACCCTCCACATGCATGGTCTCCAAATAAACAAACAAACAAACAAACAAACAAACTCCTGACAAGATAACCATATCCATTTTACCATTTACTAATTGCGTTTTCTAATTATATTTGTCTTAGAGTATACAATTTAAAATTGTAGATTTTTCTTCCTGCTCACATGAACTTGGCAGCATAGGCAGGGAAGATCAGTGAAAGTATTCTCTGTCATTCTTTCACTTGCCATATCCCCAATATGCTATATACTAGATGGGCTATACGCATTCCTGTTTTCCTAAAATACAATGTTCTCTCATCCTTGCCTTTGTGATATTTCTTCATTTCCCATTCTTCGTGAGCTTTAACTTATCCATTGCTTTTTCTATGAAACCCACTCTAGCCCCCTAAGACAATATTGTCTCCCTGAGGAAATAATATTTTCTATAGACTTAAATCTGTTTTATAACAGATTGGCAAGCTTTTTCTGTAATGAGACAGATAATATATATTTTAGGCTTTGCAGGCCGTAAGGTTGCAGCTTTGTTGCAATTGCTGTACTTTGCTGTATTAGTGCAAAAACACAGGCAATATATAAACAAATGCATGTGACTGTTAAAATAAAACTTTGCCTTTCAGAAACAGGCATTGGGCCAGATTTGGACCATGGACCACAGTTCACTGACTTTTAGTATCTTCCTTGATAGAGGGTTAAGAGCTCCTCAAGGTCAGGGACTATGCTTTATCTTTATTGCCTCTACTCTCAGTGTCTCATGTTTGTTGAATGAATAGCCAGAGAGTATTATTTTTGAACTTGGAAGATTTAGAAAACAGAGTTTTCTCTTATGCTTCTTTTTCTTTTAGATTTTTGTCTAACTTTGGCAAAAATGTCACTCATTCACAGAGTTAAACATAAAACCTACCAGTTTAATGTTGATTTACTTTAAAAAATCATAGAGTACCAGTGAGCATTTAATATTTTATCATAATATATGTTGCTAAAATGGTAATCAGTAGTGTCATTATTGAAAGATTCAGTTTACTTTTCTACATCTTTGTCAGCTTTGAAAAATATTCAAGTTTAAGATGTTTCTTTTGAAATTTCAGAAATTAGGAAGGAAAACTGTAATAGATTTAAATGGATATGAATTTTCTGAGTATTCTGTATTTTACCTTAAAGACTTCCCAGAGCTGTGTTCTGAACCTTACTCTATTCTTCCTTAATATATTTTTTTCTTCTTTAACGTACTTTTCCTGGGCAATGGCATGAAAACACATGTCTTTACCTATTATGTGCATACTAATGAGCCTGGTCATGTCAGTGTTAGCTCTGAAATATCATATTGCCCACTCAGTATTTCCATTTGGGTATCAAACATAACTTCAAAATCAGTTTACAAAGCCATCCTCTTCTTTCTTTCCTTCTCATAGGCCTTTCCTCATTTTTTTTTTCTTTTGTAAAGCACCAACCATTTCTGCTACTTTGTGCCCTACCTTGTGAGTGGTAAACAATGTATAGCCACCTAAACCAGGAACCTGAGAATCATGTTAAACTCCTCCCTTTCAGTCACCCTCCAAATCCAGGCTGTTAAGGTTCTGAATGGCCTCTACATCTTTCCAACTTCTACATCTTCCCTGCCTTCATACAGATCCTTTCATCTTCTATATATTTGTAGCTCTACCCTCTTGCTGATACCTTTTTGAGCTGATGTCTTTCTAATCTGAAAACCAAAAAGAAACACTAAGCCTTACTTTCCCTTTAACAAACTAAAGAATTGTCTTGGTATCTCCATTTGCTCACTTCTTACTCAGTCTTTTTTTTTTTTTTTTAAACACATTCTTCTCTTGTTTCTTTTTTTTTTTTTTAATGTTTTATTTATTTGATAGAGGTCACAAGTAGGCAGAGAGGCAGGTAGAGAGAGAAAGGAAGGGAAGCAGGCTCCCTGCTGAGCAGAGAGCCTGATGCAGGCCTCGACCAGGACCCTAAGATCATGACCTGAGCTGAAGGCAGAAGCTTCAGTCCACTGAGCCACCCAGGCGCCCCTCTTACTCAGTCTTCAAGGCAAGCTAATGCTCATTATCCCTGCTGCTGCAGGCGTTGTTGCCCACTACCAGCATAACATCAAAACAGCCATCATAATCCTGTGGATATTAGTAATCCTTATTGTACATGATTTTTTAGCTGCATTTATTGCTGTTGGCTCTCCCTTCACTCCTGTAATTTCATACTTACCATATTTTCTATCTGCCTCCCTGGGTAGTGGATTTAAGTTGATCTGTCTTCCCTATCTTCTGTGAATGTTCGTTTTCATCACTTCAGTCATTGAATGTTAGAGTCATTCAAAACTGAATTAGACTCTTCTTGTACTATACTTTCCTTAAAGCATAGCATGCATGTTGTCACTAATCTAGGAGCATCTTTTAACTCTGTTCCCACATTTCTTAGTCCATCCCCAAAACCAGATTTTTTTTTTGTACCTCCTAGTTTTTCAGCCTACCCATTTCTCTCACCCCTGCCACATTAGTCCAAGCTAATTCTATTTTACCTCTGTTAAAATAGCACTCTTCCTCATTCATCATTTTCTGACACTGCTTTAGTCCGTCATAGCACTTTCCACTCCATGACTTTGTAAACTGTTGTCTGTTCCCCTTTAATATGGTATAAATTTCATGAAGTCAAAAACTTTTGTTTATTTCTATGAATCCAGTATAGCAATAGTGCTTGCCAGTATTAGGCACTAAATAAATATTTGTTGACTGAGTGAGTAGACTACTCACATGTACGCACATCTATTCTTGACCTATTTTAATTGGTCTTGTATTTTGGAGTCAAAGTAATCTCATGCAAATCCATAATACAAACACAACTTAAAATTCTTCAGTGGCTTATTGTACTTTTAGAATAAACACTGAAATCTTTAACTAGGTTTCAAGGCTTTGTATTATCTATTCCTTGCCTTCCGTTTGGGGAAGGGGTGGCCCTCATCTGTGTCACATTCTTCCTTGAATCCATTTCTTCTTTTTTTACTTATGTAACTTCTCTCATCTTTAGATGCCAGCTCAAGGATTATTTCTCACAGAAGTCTTCCCAAACCACCTCCTACTCTCAGGGGATAAGTCCTCATACCATCATGGAATCATCTTCCTTTTCTTTTGAGCACTTCTTCAGGTTTTTTATGATACCTAAAATAGTGTGATTAATTAATATCTGTTTTCTGCTTTCAGTGTAAGGGAAGCAGTCCATGCTTGTTTTTGCTGACCATTGAACACTCAGCTCCAAGTTATATGCCTAATATGTAGTATTTAGGCAATAAATACTTGTTCACAGAATTAATGAGTGTGTTTCTTAAATGTATCTTGCTCTTTTCATTCCCCCTTGCTTTTGGTACCTACTACTCCCTGAAACATTTTTTCCTCACTACTTGGGGCCTGGCTAATTCCTCCTCCATCTGATTTTTGATGCCCCTCATTTGAACATATGCCACTCAGAGTGTGCTGAGTTGTTAATGTAGTTTTTAATTTACCTGTGTATCTACCCCCATTAGATCCTAAGCCTCTTGGATACATGGGTCAGCTTTTATTCACTTCTGTATTTTAGCTACAAAGCTATATATGTCTGTCATTTAGTAATCCAGGGAACTTCACTTAGAATTAGAAAGTTCAATATCGGGCGCCTGGGTGGCTCAGTGGGTTAAGCCGCTGCCTTCGGCTCAGGTCGTGATCTCAGGGTCCTGGGATCGAGTCCCGCATCGGGCTCTCTGCTCGGCAGGGAGCCTGCTTCCTTCTCTCTCTCTCTGCCTGCCTATCCATCTACTTGTGATTTCTCTCTGTCAAATAAATAAGTAAAATCTTTAAAAAAAAAAAAAAGTTCAATATCATAGATACGTAAGTAGCAACAGTTTCTGAAAGAAGAAGGTGGTCAGCAATTTCAGATGCTGCACACAGATTACAGAGGATGGATGAGAAAGAACCAAAAGATTTCTAAGGCCTCTTCTGGTTACTAGTTTCTTCTAATTCAGGCCCCTTTAAATAGCAGTGACCTTTATACCATGCATCTTTTTGGGCACAGTGCTATAAACCTAGTAATCAACCACAAGAAAAAGTCTGGAAAGACCATAAATACGTGAAGATTAAATAGCATGCTACTAAACAGTGGATGAGCGAAGCAAGAAATCAAAGAAGAAATTTTAAAAATTACATGGAAACAAATGAAAATGAAAACATGATGGTCCAAAACCTCTGAGATGCAGCAAAAGCTGTTCTAAGAGGGAAGTTTATAGTAATATAGGCCTACCTCAAGAAGCAAGAAAAATCTCAAATAAGCAACCTAACCTTGCACCTAAAGGAGCTAGAAAAAGAACAAACAAAACCCCAAACCAACACAAAGGATTAATAAAAATCTGTAGAAATAAATGATGTAGAAACTTAACAACAATAACAAAAGAACAGATCACTGAAACCAAGAGATGGTTCTTTGAAAAAAATCAAAAAAATTGATAGGCCTTTAGCTAGACTTATCAAGAAAAAGGACTCAAACAAAATCACAAATGAGAGAGGAGAATTAACAGAAATACAAACAATTATAAGAGAATATTATGAAAAATTATATGCCAACAAATTGGGGCGTGAAGCCAGAAGAGATGGATAAATTTCTACCCAAAGCCAGAAGAGCTGGATAAATTTCTGGAAATGTCTAATTTACGAAAGCTGAAGCAGGAAGAAATTGTGAATTTGAACAGACCAATTACCAGGGAAAAAATTAATCAGTAATAAAATAAAACTCCTAAAAAACAAAAGTCCAGGGACCAGACAGCTTCACAGGGCAATTCTACCAAACATTAAAAAAAGAGTTAAGTGATAAGTTCCATGGCATTCAGATGTGCAACATAACATCCATTTGTATACTCGGGATTTTATGCAGCTTCTGTGTTTGGGGGTGAAGAGTGTAATCTCACTCTTTGTTCTCTTGTTCAGAAAATCATTTTAGAATACAAATCAGTGAGAATAGCATTGAAAAAACAATGAATCTATTCTAATTTCAAAAAACTTAACTCATTCATAAACCTTAATATCTTAACTTTTTTGATAAATGATACCTTCATGGAGAGTATCAGAGATAAACTCCTGACAAAAATAAACTCCTGACAAGGGCATGTGACTCTTAATTTCGGCTCAGGTCATGATCTCAGGGTTGTGGGATTGAGCCCCATCAGATTCTTTATCTCCCTCTCAATCTGTCCCCCCACCCTCCACATGCATGGTCTCTCCAAACAAACAAACAAACTCCCGACAAGATAACCATATCCATTTTACCATTTACTAATTGTGTTTTCTAATTATATTTGTCTTAGAGTATATAATTTAAAATTGTAGATTTTACTTCCTGCTCACATGAACTTGGCAGCATAGGCAGGGAAGATCAGTGAAAGTATTCTCTGCCATTCTTTCACTTGCCATATCCCCAATATGCTATATACCACATAAATTGCTTCTCAAATTAGCCCAAAAAAATAGAAAGGAAGAAAAACTTACAGATTTATTCTATGAGGCCAGCATTAACAGGATAGCAAAACCGGACAAAGGTGCCACCAAAAAAGAGAACTATACGCTAGTATCTCTGATTAACATAGATGCAAAAGCCCTCAACAAAATACTAGCAAACTGAATTCAACAATACATTAAAAAAATCATTCACCACAATCATGAGATTTATTCCTGGGTTGCAAGGGTGGTTCAATATTCAGAAATCAATTGTCGCGATGTATCACATCAAGGGGAGAAAGGATAAAAACCATGTGGTCGTTTTATAGATGCAGAAAAGGCATTTCACAAAGTACAACATCCATTCATGATAAAAACCCTTAATAAAGTAGAGTGAGAGGGAACATACCTCATATATGTTATGTATGTTAATATTATATGTTATATATATTAATAAAGGCCATATATGAAAAACCCCAACAAATAACATACTCATTGGAGAAAACAGAGCTTTTCCCCTATGGTCAGGAACAAGACAATACCACATAGTACTGGAAGTCATAGCCACAGAAATCAGACAATAAAAAGTATTAAAAAGACTCTAAATTGGTAAGGAAGAAGTAAAACTTGCACTATTTGTAGATGACATGATACTATATAAAGAAAATCTTAAAGACTTCACCAAAAAGCTAGAACAGATAAATGAATTCAGTAAAGTCTTGGGATACAAAATCAATGTACAGAAATCTGGTGCATTTCTGTATACTAATAATGAAGCAGCAAAAAGATAAATTAAGAAAAACAGTCCCATTTACAATTGCACCAAAAATAATAAAGTATGAAAGACCTGTACTCTAAAAACTATAAAGCACTGGTGAAAGAAATTCAAGAAGAAGATGAATGGATAAAGAAGATGTGGTATATATACACAATGGAATACTATGCAGCCATCAAAAGAAACGAAATCTTGCCATTTGTGACAACGTGGATGGAACTAGAGGGTATCATGCTTAGCGAAATAAGTCAGAGAAAGACAACTATCATATGATCTCCCTGATATGAGAAGTGGAGATGCAACATGGCGGGTTAAGGGGGTAGGAGAATAAATGAAACCAGATGGGATCGGGATGGAGACAAACCATAAGTGACTCTTAATCTCACAAAACAAACTGAGGGTTGCTGGGGGGGAGGGGGGTTGAAAAGGAGGGTGGGGCTATGGACATTGGGGAGGGTATGTGCTATGGTGAGTGCTGTGAAGTGTGTAAACCTGACGATTCACAGACCTGTACCCCTGGAGATAAAATATATGTTTATGAAAAATAAATAATTTTAAAAATTTAAAAAAAAAGAACCAAAGAAATGGAAAGATATTCTATGCTCATGGATTAGAAGAACAAATATCGTTAAAATGCTTTACTACCCAAAGCAATTTACACATTTAATGCCATCACTATTAAAAGACCAACAGCTTTTTTCACAGAACTAGAACAAATAACACTTAATTCAAAGAGATATATGCGCCCCTATGTTTATAGCAACATTATTTACTATAGCAAAGTCGTGGAAACAGTGCAAGTGTCCATCTATAGATGAATGGATAAAGAAGATGTGGTGTATATATTCAGCCATATAAAAGAATGTAATTTTTCTATTTGCAACAATATGTGTGGGATTATAGAGTATAATGGTAATTGAAATAAGGCAGTCCGAGAAAGGCATATGCCGTAAGATTTCACTCATGTGGAATATAAAAAACAAGCAAAGGGGGAAAAAAGACAAAGCAAGAAACAGACTCTTTTAACTATAGAGAACAAACATGGTTACCAGAGGGGAGGTGTGGGGGTATGGGTGACCTAGGTGGTGGGGATTCCTAAGGTTACTTATCCTAATGGGCACTGGGCGATGTATGGAATTGTTTAATAACTATATTGTATACCTGAAATTAAAATAACACTAGGTTAACTATTGCCATTAAAAATTAAAAAAAAAAAAAGACAGTGACCTTTTTAACCCATGTTTTCTGTCTTAAACATGTGTAACAGAAAGAGTTGTCGTCTTTCCTTTCCAAGGCATAAAATAAATTTTCTGAACATCCATTCTTCCTAAATTTGCCCTCATTAATGAGGGACTTAATAAACAGTAAATATTATTACTTTATTTTAAAATCAGTTAAGCATCTGTCTGTGGCTTAGGTCATGATTCCAAGGTCTTGAGATTGAGTCCTGCATTAGGTTCTCTGCTCAACAAGGAGCCTGCTTCTCTCTGTCTGCTTCTCCCCCTGCTTGTACATGCTCTCTCTGTCAAATAAAATCTTTAAATTAAAAAAAATCACCTATGTTGACACTATCCCAACCTGGAAAATCTATTGATGGATCATCCCTTGAGATTTGAATTCTTAAACCTTCATTGAAGCATTTGATAATAATTGAAAAATGATGTGTCTATCATCTTTATTGTAATAGTCTGAGAGACAACTGATTTGTTACCTTTCCAATCTTCTGTTCAGAAGAAAAAGTCTTGGGAAGCTTTTAATTTTTAATCTACTTTGAAACAATTTACCATGGTTCTTCATTATTTATTTATAATGTTAAACAGAAGATGTAGGGAAAGACTTTGCTATTTTATTCTAACATATAGAAGTGTATGAAAAAAAGGAACAATGCCAATGTAGGATTTGTGAAAAATTTTCAGTTATCTTTTAGTTAAGTCACTTTGGTGTAAAAGAGTATCTGCTCTGCAAAATAACATGTAGTAGCATAAAAAACTGCACTTTTGGTCTACTCTTTATGAGACTGATTTATTAATAAAAGATTGTGTTGATATCTGCTTTTGATAACATTGATAAAGATCTATACAAGAATCTTCATTTGTGTAATACATTTACTTTTAAACTCTCCCAAATTCTTTTAAAAGATTTATTTATTAGAGAAAGAGAGCGAGCCCTCAGTGGGGAGGGGAGAGGGAGATGGACAGAGAAGCTCAAACAGATTCCCTGCTGAGTGTGGGGCTATCGCAGACCTTGATCCCACAGCTCTGAAGATCATGACCTGAGTTGAAATCAAGAGTCCAAAGTTTAAGCAACTGAGCCACCCAGGTGTCCCACTTGTCTGTTTTTTATGTGCCACCATCATTCAGAGTATGTTAGCTTATCTTTTCTCCCTCTTTAATATCCTTTACATGTTTGAGTCCACTTTCACTTTTTTGGCAGTAGTAGAATAAATATACAGAAACTTTGTTTAGAGACATAAGGGATATAAGTATTATGTACAAATGAATGTCCATAGATGACTTTGGGGAGTTCTAGACTGTTATGGGAGAAGAAAAATAACCTACTATTTTCTTTAAGTCATTGTTTTTGGAGCCACTTTTTTTCAGCAGCTCAGTTTTCACCATAATTATACAGCTGAAGATATATGATCTTAAATAGAACAGTGGATTGTTGCCCACATTATTTCAAACTTCCCCTTTACCTTCAAGGCTTATGGCTGAATTCATAAAAATTAAATGCACACATGTTGTGACTTTAATCATTTTCTTTACAGTTAAGCTTTACTTTTTGTGATACTGTGTATTCCTAGCGGACTCTTCTAGCTTCTCATATCACTTAGTTCTTTATTTTCACCCCTGGCATTTAAGTCTCATACCTTGGATTTGCCATATTTTTTTTCTTTCCTCTCACACATTCTTGACTCCTGCTTTCATATTATGTCCCTATTAAGATTCTGATCTCCTCTCCATCATACCATTTTTCCAATCCATTCCCCATCCAGATGATTTTCATGTTCTAAATGTTTTTTAATCTATCAATTTCTCTCACTGACTCCACTATAGTACCTAGACTCAAATTTAATTGCAAACTTTATTCATGTATTCCCTTATTCTTTAAGCATTTATCTCTACTCATTTCTCTAGGAGTCACATGGTTCCTGACACTTGGAGGAGCAGCTTCTTATGTGGACCTAAGTTTACTCCCAGCTTGAAGGGAAAAGTGGTGTTTTTATTCCCCTGTAGTCATTCTGAATATAGTAAACATTGATGGATTAGTTCTTTGACTGAGGGTATTGATTTTACCTGGAGTATTTATTCAGAATTTCCACTTTCATACATGCAGTTCTGGTTCATTCATTCATTTATGTTCCTGTGTAGTATGTCATTGTATAAATAGGCTATCATTAATTTATCCATTCTCTTGTTGATGAGCATGTAGATTATCTTGAGGTTTTTTTGCTATTACTACTTCAGTTAACATTCTTATAAATGACTCTTTGTATGTGTGTATGAGAGATTCTTTAGGTACCTATACCCAGGAATGGAATAGCTTTGTCATAGCTGACATATATCTTCAAACTTAATGGAAAATATCAAACTTTTCAAAGTAATTTTACCAGCTTATACTTTTACCAACAGTGGTTTACATTGTTCTACTTCCTAACACCTGGTGTTGTCAGATATTTTTCCCTATCTGTTAATGTGAATGCTGTCTAATATTTACACTAAAATTTTATTGTATTCCTATATTCTAGCAACAAATAATACATATTTTAAAAATTATTTTCCATGTTAGCAGTGAAAAATAAACTAGGAAGTAGTCAGTAGTAGATGTGTGAAATCAAAATAGCATTTAAAAACAAAAAACAGATGGAGGATAGTGACATGTTTATGGATAGAAAGATGAGAATTGAGTGCAATTCCAGCAGTTGCACTGAACTTAACAAACTGATTCCAACAAATTTTATGAAAGAACAAAGAAACCAAAAATAGCCTGCAAGTTTTGAGGAAGGCAACTTGCCTTATCAGTTATGTCCTAATAACCAAAACCCTGTTGAATGGTCCAAGGCTAGATAAATAGATGAGTAGAACAGAATATAATACCTAGGCTCTGGAAATCAACCTGATGGGGAGCTCAGAAATCTTCATTTTTTAAGAAGGTGACTGTTACATGCCAAAGTATAAGAATGGCAGATTATTGAAACAAGATGGCATTGGGAGGGAGGCAAACCATAAGTGACTCTTAATCTCACAAAACAAACTGAGGGTTGCTGGGGGGAGGGGGTTTGGGAGAAGGGGGTGGGATTATGGACATTGGGGAGGGTATGTGCTTTGGTGAGTGCTGTGAAGTGTGTAAACCTGGTGATTCACAGACCTGTACCCCTGGGGATAAAAATATATGTTTATAAAAAATAAAAAATTAAAAAAAAAAGAATGGCAGATTATTGAAACAGCTGTTAGAACTAAATATGTATTATTGGAGGTATTTTTGTGTATTGTGTCTATTTCAGGGACTCACTTTTTTTCCTTTTCTTATTTCAGCTCTCAGAGGTGTACTTCAGTTTCCTGTCAGTAATAATAACTTAATAATTGATTTTTTCCCAAGGTAGGAATGGATGCCATTCCTAGATTTACTGTTGCCATTTTCTCATGTTGTTTTCTCTGATACTTCCAACATTCATTCCTCCAAAAATCTCTGGTCTGTATAAGCTTGGGAGTTCTCTCTTGGAGTTTTGTTATTATAAATGAATCAAATTAAGATTCTTTGAGATTCAGTAGCTTTAGTCAAGGGTTACAAATATGAAAGCAGATAATATGGTTTTTAGCTGCCTATTTTTATTTTTAAGCAGTTATATTTGCATAATGAAAAATCTTAAATTGTTTTCTACTGATTTACTTCAAATTTTTTAGTGACATTAGGGAACTTTGTACAACATGACCCATTTATATGCTAACAATAGGTCTACAAAAGTAGGATGGCTATTCTTTATTTTTAGATTCTTAAGAAGTTAATGAAAGTATTAGACCTGATTTTCTTATAATTTTAAGTGTCAGCAGGTTTATTTACTCCTAATATTTAGTGAAGAACTTTTTATGAATAATAGAACAAATGCTTTATGAATGCTAAAAGCATATATTGTAAGCAGTGTTATGTATAAAATCAACATATGTTTAGATTCTCAGCTGCACACAGTATTGGAACATGCACATCAGTGTTTTCAACTGAAGAATATGATCAGTTGAACTTGGAGGAGGAATTGAGGAAGATCTAAAAGATGTTTGTGTTTGCTCATGGATATATGTTGAAAAGAGCTTAGTTATTGGAGTTAGATCATTTTATTTTTGATTTTGTTTTGGTTTGGTTTGGTTTTTTTTTGTTTGGTACTAAGTCTTCAAAAATCCAGTATCTATTTGAAATATTCAGGCTGAATTCTTTTTTTTCTTTTAATTTATTTATTTTTTCAGCATAAGACTATTCATTGTTTTTTGTACCACACCCAGTGCTCCATGCAATCCGTGCTCTCTCTAATACCCACCACCTGGTTCCCCCAACCTCCCACTCCCCGCCCCTTCAAAACCCTCAGATTGTTTTTCAGAGTCCATAGTCTCTCATGATTCACCTCCCCTTCCAATTTCCCTCAACTCCCTTCTTCTCTCCATATCCCCTTGTCCTCCATGCTATTTGTTATGCTCCACAAATAAGTCAGACTGAATTCTTAATTCAGACTAGCCACATTTTAACTGCTCAATAGCCACACCTGGCTAATGGCTATCATATTGAACAGTTCAGATCCATAAGATGATAATATCTCATAGAATTATTGTGGAGAGGAAATGTATATAAAAATACATATAAAAACTAAGTTCATTTAAAAAAAAAAAAAACCCTAAGTCCATAATACATTATAATAGCCTGTTGTAGGTACTGAATAAATGTAAATTGCTGTTTGATCTCCATTACAGTAATAGCTTGTTATACTTTGGTTTTTGTAACATTATGTGTACCAGGAAGCTTCAAGTCAATAAAGCATTTTTTTTCAAATTGAAGAAAGCAAAGTGCTATTTCTCTAAACCAAGTAACAGTAATCAAGAATCAGGCCTTTAGAATAGACATTGCTACTTTTTTTTTTTTTAAGATTTTATTTTTATTTATTTGAGAGAGAGAGAGTACAAGTAGGCAGAGCAGCAGGCAGGGGGAGAGGCAGAAGCAGGCTCTCTGCTGAGCAGGGAGCCCGATGTGGTACTCGATACCAGGACACTGGGATCATGACCTGAGGCAGCCACTTAACTGACGGAGCCACCCAGATTACTACTTTTAATCATTTTGTTTATCTTCTAATTTTTAACTTTGATCAAATGTTGTTATAAATGTAGTTTAATTAGTTGATATCGAATCTGGTTTTAAACTGATCCAGTTTCTTTTTTCTCTCATTTTCCTCTGTTCTTTTTTAATGGTGCCATTTATATACAACTAAAACTTCATTTTTGAGGAAAATATTATCAACTAGGACCTATGTACTATAATGAAATATTACTGCACAGGACTTGGAAGGCCTGGATAAAACAAGTCCTGTGATTTTTTTCCTATGGCTAGCTTTGTTGTTTCATTAACACACAGCAATTTTGTTTGAACAATCACCTTGGTGATTTCTCCTTGTCCCAGGCTCTTGCCCTCAGCTTTATTGGATCAAACAGAGAAAACCAGAAGGCATATTTGGTAATTAAAAGTATGAGATATAACTGTCCAGGAACTGCATAGTACTTTTATCTTCAGATAAAGACATTCTTTCACTGTGAGTAAAGAATAATGGGGTGGAAGCTCTTAGTGAGTACAGATTTCGAAAAAGTTAGGCAGTTCAAATAACCTGTTATCCGGGAGCACAACCTACCACTGGAGCCAGACCTATCAGTTCCTTGGACCAGGGACTCCTCTACATTCAGGCTTTGGATTAACTCTGCTAACATTTGTTTCTGTTTCCTGTACTTCCATTTCCTCTACTTTAACATATGCTTCTTTTAGATGTTAACTACTTCTGTTTAAGTCTCAAAACCCAAAGGCTATTCTGTTTCTTTAAGGTAATTTAGTTTGTCAAGATAGCAGGTGCATTAATGGTATATTGCTTTTATAGTTTTAACTCTTGTTTTTTGGTATTTCACTTTTGGGGAAATAACTCATTCTTCCTCTCTTTCCCAGGAATAAGCTATATGTCTATATCTCCATATAGACATTGGAAGAAAAATTCTTAAAAATAATAGCCATGTGTATGCATTAGTAATAACATGAAGCAGATGTATGGGAGAGGAAAAATTGCTGGCATTGCCTCTTTGTTTATAGGAAACCTTCCTTGAGATAGGAAAACAAAACAAAGATGAATTTCCTGATGTTTATCATAATGTGCTAGGCTTGGAATTTGAATAGCGAACTCTCATCTAGAGTTCTAGAGAACTCTAACTATGTGTGGATGTCAAGCTTAAGGCATCTAAAAACACCAGGCCTCTCCTTTCCTAGCTTTTTTCATCTCAGTAAATGGCATCTTCTCATTCTTCTGGTTGTTCGGGACAAAAACTTAGGAGATTCTTCCTTTTTACATACATTCCTACAACTAATTCATTAGCAAATTCTGTCAGTCTTTTCTTCAGAACTGCTTCTTAGGACTTCAACTTGATGATCCATCCAAGCTACCATCATTTCTCTGTTGTGCTATTACAAAAGATTCCTAATTGTCCTCTTAAAACTTAGATCATCTGTTTAGGATCTTCCAGTGAAATGCTTATACAGCTAATAAATTCTTAAAGAATGGTAGGTTTAAAGTTATGATTTTGTACCTTCTCATGAAATAATGGAGCTAAGCAGTGATTAGTAGTGGATGCTGAAACCATTTGGTAAAATGTTGATGGGAAGCTTTATAATAGATGAATTAGGCTGACGATACCTGAACCTATGAATCATTCTTGGAGTCAGTAAAAGTAAGGCAGACAAAATAAAATCCCTCATAATTTGGTTCAGTAGCAGGTACCGCATAGGAAGGGTTCTTGTCCTAAAAAACTGCCCTCAATTTAAATCAAATTGTCGGTACATAGGAAATACAGAGAATAGAGGAGGCAAACAACACCAAGAGGAAAAAAGTCAGCCAAACCTAAGAAGTAAGGAATTCTACAGGACAAATGACACAATTTCTCCAAGAAATTGGGGCATGAAGAAAGGTTATGGCACAGTAAGGAGGGCTGTTACAGACTTCAAAAGAGACTTAGACGGGGCCTAACAAGCAAATGCAGTAGGTAGACCTTGTTGGAAATCTGATTTGACCAAATCATTTATAAAAAGATAGGGAGGTTGAAATATAGACTGGCTATTAGGGGATGTTAAGATTCGATTTTTAATTTTGTTAGGTGGTAATATGGTTAGGTTGACAAAAATGTTCTTAACAAATAGAGGTAGTAACTGAGGTAAGGGTAAGATAACATACATGTCTGGGATTTGCTTTAAGATACTCTACCAAAACAAAAGAAGGGAGTTGTAGTAATAGTAGAAAAATGGTAATTTTTTAAGTAGGGTGATGGGTACGAGGAGGTTTATGATGCTTTCCTCTCTACTTTATTGTATATTTCAAAATTTTCATAATAAAAGCTAAAAAAAAAAAAAAAAGGTGAATGCCAAAGACCAAAATATCTTTTGTGAATTCTCACCTACTGAGAAGAAACTCCAAAACCCTCTCCATGGCCAAGAAAGGACCAAAGACCCTGGCTGTTTCCCAGACCCTATCTCTTTCTCCTCTATTCCAGCCATTCAGGGCCCCTGCTCATTTAGAGTATGCCAAGCACAATTTTGCCTCCGAGCTTTTGTTTGTCTTTCTTCTGCTCAGAATTCTTTTCCTCCATTTATCTAGCTGGCTGGCTTTGTCATAGCCTTAGGAGTCTTTGTTCCAGTTTTTCTTTAACAGAAAGACTTGCCCTGACCACCCTATGTAAAATAACCTCCCTCTCCTGGTTGCTGTTTTTGCGTACTCTGAGGTATTTATTTTTTCATAGCATTTCTCACCACCTGATCATTTATGTACTTACAGTTATTCATTCCCAAGAACGTTAGCTGCAAGGCGGCAGGTTCTTTGCCTGTTTTATTGACAGTCATATTGCCAGCACTTTAGAGCTGTGCCAGGCACTTAGTTAGGTATTCAATAAATATTTATGAAATAAAAATGTAAACGCTTGAGGCCACATTTAATAAACAAGTACTCCCTACACCCCCCCACCCCCGTTGTTCTACTTACCTTTCACTTGTATTCTCATCTATACCCAGAAGTAGAGGAGGATTGCCAGGAGTATCGCTCCTTACTTTAGAATAAAACTGTGAGGTAGAAAATACAAAATATCAGGGCAGTTTATTACAGGAAACACTGAGAAAGTTATATTCCAAATGTATTAGGATTTTAAGGATCCAATAATATGAAAAGATTTTAGTTTTAATTTCTTTCATTTACTGCTTAAGTAATGGAGAGCTCTGTGAAATCTAAAATGCTTTCAAACAGCTGGCTTTCCAATTACTTTTAAAATGTGTATCACAATATTTCTCGACTTCCTTTCAGATAAATCCCAGGATAAAGCTCTTCTAATAAAAAATGTTGCCTCTGAGTTTGCCAAATTGAGTATTTACTTTAATCTATTAATATAATCTTGGCATTTATGATACTAGTAGCCCAATATATGCCCTTTGTGAATAATAAGGTCACAATCTAATCTATCTAAAAAAGGAAAGCTTAAATTTTTTTTCACATATTTTGCTTTTCTGTTTATCTTCCATTTTCATTGTTTTGGTTTTAGTAGGTTTTTTCCTACTAATTTGCTCTTTTGCCATTCTATTATATAGACTCATGTTTATTTATTAGTCGGGACTTTGGCTATGAGATGGAAATCTAGATCAAACAATCTTGGGCAAAAGGTAGAATTTCTTTTAAGAATACTAGGTTTCTTATCTACTGCCCGATCATGGGAAGATTGGGGATGTAACTGATTATTAGGGATGACTTCAGCAATGTCAGAACATTCATTTGATTGATTTCAGTCCTCTCTTTGCAGATTTTCAGAAGCTTAACTCCTAGCACCACCCTAGAGCTCTGAGGAAAATACTGTCTGTCTGTTCAGTTTCTGTATAACCCTGAATCAATCAAATGAGGTCTGGGGGTTGGCTATGGTCTCGATTGGCCAGATAATCAGAAAGTCAGTCATGCAAGAGCATGATCATCCTCACTATAGTTAGATGTTAATAAAAGGGACAGAAAAGTGAGACATTTACCACAGCTAACACCTTGGAATTCTAAGTTTAGTCATGTATCTGTGTATAATTGGAATAGAACATAGTGCTCTGCCATCTAATATAGTGTAGTGCAGTAGTTACTTCCTTTGGTTTGGACAATGAACCACTCAGCTTTAGGTTTTGCTTCAGCAGTAAAGTCACACTGATGGCTTATACTGAGATACTTAGTATTACTGAATTTTATTTCATTATCCAGCTATATCACTCAGTAAATCTGGAGGGAAAAATTGATTAATCAGAGACAACTTCTTCACTCAGGAAAGAGTGTAGTGGTTATAGGAGAGAGCATACTGTATTTTAAGCATGAATCCAAATGCTAGAACACAGTGCTATTCAAAAGCTCAACTCATTTCTGTTTTTGTCTCAGAAATAGGGAAAATAGAATAATGGGACAACTAGATGCTTAGAGAATTAAGGGTATTTTTTTAATACTAGATATGTTCTATAAATTATTAAATCTGGGAAATGACATTGCCGAATCCTCTTTTTTTATTAATGATCTCTTAATGGGCAATAAAACTGTTTTGCATTTGTTAGCAAATAAAGATTGTACTAAAAATGGGGCCTTTGATTTCATTGTTCTTTCTGTTCTTTATAATAATAAAAATTTAATCATGATAATATAACATTCTCTTTCAGTAAACCTATATGCCCCTCCATACAAACATATACACATAAAACTCACAAAGCATTCTGAACTGTCCTAATCCAGGATTCTTCTGATCTCTTAAGGGGGTACTTTCTGTCCAAGGATCCTGACACATCAGGAACCCTCATATGTGACTTTTGATCTCTATCGGAGCATGGAAGTCCTTCCATTAATTTAAGCAGTATAACAGGAATCACATTTTAAGTTAAAGTCTTATAGTCTCCTGGCACTTCTAGTACAAAAGAAATTTGGGTGCTTCTGCCCTACAACCAACTTTCATACTATAATAGAGGATATATAGTTAATAGAGTGCATACATATCTTTGGAGCAGCTATAACAAAGGTTCTCATTTGATTACATGTAAATTTCACTAATAGGCATGGAAGAGAATGATTAAAATTTGTATGGACATGGAAAGAATAGAAAGCACCTAGCTTTATATAAACATGGGATCCCAGCATCTGGAGATAACCACTCTTAGCATATTGGCATATATATTTTCAGATTTTTATTGTTTTGCAAATGTTTAAGAAAATTGGAAACATACTCTTACGCATTATTTAACACATTGGTATTTTAACATGATGCTTTCCTTGATGCAGTAAAAATAATGAGATACATTTTAAAACTTAATTATATTCTGTTCTGTGTAGTAAATACAACAAATTTATTATTACAGGTTTAGTAAATATTAAGATTAGTGGGAAAATATTGGTTGAATACTTATAAACTCATAACTTAGTTTGAAACTCTCAAAGATGTTTTTATGGAAATGTTTTTATGCTACTGTATTGGCTCAGTTTTGGGATTAATTATAGTTTTGTAAAGTTTTTCTCTTTTTCTTCCCAGATCCAAGTATTTTAGAACATGCTCAAGAGGTGAGCACTTAACTATAGAGGTGAGTAGCGTCATGAATCTGATTGGATAAAAATACCTTCAGGAGGACAGGAGGGACATTTTTCTTTTCATTAAATTTAGTATGGACTTTATATATTTCAGTATTATTGATGCTAGCGAAGAGGGAAGGAATTGGGGTGATGAAAGGAGGGGTGAATAGAGAAAAGTTTGTGGATTAAGGGTTTGTTCTTCCAATAGAATTGCTGTTTCTACTTGAGAAGTGGTGTGTTTTTTTTTTCTTTTTCACTCTACACAATTCAGAGAGGGGGTACTCTTCTTGCAGTTATAATGACTCAATAGGCAGTGATTCTAGAGATAGACAGTTGGCCTGCCCAGGAGAGAGGTGTAGCAGGATCAAAGCAGAAAGCTAATTTTAAGCAACTTTACGATTTGAGTCACTGAGTTGCTTATTCTGTGTATATAAAATATGATAATAGAATCTAGTCAGCTCCTGCTGTGTATTACCTGCTTCACCATATAGGTTATAAATGTCATCAACATAATTCTTGATACAGTTGCGTTGAACAGGCGGCAGTCATCCCATTTTAGGGATGAGAATCAGAGGCTTAGTTAGACAGGTGATGAAGAAGTTAGGCTTTGTTACACAGCCCCTTACGTGGCAGAACCTAATTCTAGTCCCAATCTGCCTGGCTTCAAAGGTTGAACACTGTACTTTACTGCCTTCTATATTAAATAAAGAAGCATATAAATCAGAAATTAGGTTTTTTTTTTAATCTCAAATAAAAAAAGCTCAAGATGATTTGAAAAATTTTTGCCATCTCTTTAAATTCTTGTCTTTCTAAACCTTTTGAATTCATTGTTTTCTTGATCTTTAAGTAATAAAACAATGTTAACAATAAAACTTTTTTCTTTCAGTGGTTATTTAGCAAATTATTTATACTTAAAATGTACATATATTTGTAACATAATTTAGTAGTAATGACTTTCATCCAATCATTTGACATACTCCTGTTTATCACATCATCATCTAATTGTTTACATTCTTTTATGCAGAAAGACACTGTATTTGGGAGTAGTGACGACGATCTGGTAGATATTCAGTAAATAGTTAAATGAATGCGTAGATGAATAAATATAAACATTATAAGATAAATTCTTATTTGGGTATCTTTGAAGTCCCTGTTTCTTGAGTAAATTCTCCTTACGACATTTCATTTGTTCGGAGCTCAAATGGAAACTGGTAGTGTGGGTTTAAAAAACCCATATGAAATAATTCAGGTGAAAGGGTGAAAGTTTTAGTTTGTAAATTTTAAAAAGTTTCTGATTGATGAAGAAAATTGCTGTAATTCTCCTTTTTTTCCACATAAAATCATAAATAATAGTATATGCTTACTGGATTATTGGATATATCAAATGAACTCATGTATAAAGGGGCACATGACTCAAATATCCTAAAAATAGAAAGGTGAAAAAAAGTGACAGTTTTTTCTGAGATATGTACCTTATACAAATATCCCTTCTAACACTTACTTTCTTATTCTTTCAGTTTGAGAATCTAGTAGAAAGTGATGAAGTAAGTATTTCCACAATAGTACAAAACCCATATTTGTTCTCATGAGTCATCTCATTAATTCTAGCAATTATTTTTGAAATGTTTATTTTACTCTCTATATTTTAGAATTTTTATCTTTTGGTTTTTATTTTGTCTTTTTAGTCCTTTACTATGTCCTTTTACTAATTTATATTAGTATATAATTCATAATTTTCTTAATATAACGTATATAATGCTATATATATGATATGTATATAGTTTTATTTATTAGTTTCCTGTATTCTATATATGTAATGTGTGTATGTAGACATACTTAAAATATGATTTTAATATTTTATATAGAAAATATATATTATATAAATATATAAAATATATTTTAAAGCATGCTGTAGAACTCCAGCAACTTTAAAAAGAGCTATTTCTAACCTCTTGACATTAGGTAAGTAAAATTCCTCAGCAATCCAGGGTAGATACATTCTTTAACCATAGTTTTCATAGATTTCTCAGGGCGGAATTTATACATGTCCATTCTACAATCACTTTCTGACCTTAGTCATTATATTTTTTAACAGTTATTCTTTTTGTTGGTTCTTTTTGTTGATGTTATTTCATCTCATCTAAACTGAAATATAAGATGCATTTCAAGTACAGATATATGAAAATAGGGAGAAAGTATGGTTTAGAATTATGAAATGTAGTGTGTATTTCTGATGCCCTGGTTGTAGTTAGAAGAGTTTTAGTCTATGAGCTAAGTTTCAACTTAACTAAACTAATTGTATGAATTTGTACAAGTTACTTAGTCCCCATTGGGCCTGCTCTATACAACTCCAAAATGAGTTCTACTGGAAGAACACTGCAAGCTCTGACTTTTTATCACTTTTATTTCCTAATGAAAGAGGAAAACGTATCAAGCAAATTTAAATTATTCTTTAGCCCAGCGTTTCCCACAGTGTGTATGGAAGAATACTTGTCTCAGAATGTAAATTAGCACATTAAAGCTTCTAAGAACTATTAAAGAAACTGTTAAGAAAATTATTTAAACCTACTTAACTTAGCATTTCCCAAATTAATTTGGGTGTAAATCCTTTTTAAAAACAATAGTACATGTTTCTTATCATCTGGTAGAACACACTGGAAAACTTGGCCTTTTGTTTCCCAGTAAAATTTCTGCCAAATATTTTAATGTTTCCTTGAACCTAGTTTTTTTCCCATTTCAAAGGTTACTTTAATTCCATGTATTTTTTAGAACTAGTATAAGCAAACACTTAATATAGTATTTTTAAAGTTTCTAAACTTCAGAAGTGCTAAATGTAAGAGCTCCTTCAGTCTTTATTACGGTTCATCCCAGCATCACACTGCTTTTTAAAAGAATATGGTTCCATGGGGCAACTGGGGGGCTCAGTGGGTTAAAGTCTCTGCCTTTGGCTCACGTCATGATCCCAGGGTCCTGGCTCTCTGCTCAATGGGGAGCCTGCTTTCTCCTCTCTGCCTGCCTCTCTGCCTACTTGTGGTCTGTGTCTATCAAATAAATAAAACCTTTAACAAAAAACAAACAAACAAACAAAAGATTATGGTTCCATGTATTTTCCTAAGGTGTTTTTTGTTTGCTTTCATTTTTACTAACCAGTCTTTTCCTCTTTCGTGTCATATTTTGAGTTTGCTTTAATTGAACATCGTCTTATTTTATAGTGCTATTCCTTACCATTTGGAGTTTTATTCCTGCTGTTACTTGGCCATATATTTTAACTATCACATATAAATAGCTTAAGGGTGTAAGAAAGATACATAAATCCGAATCAGTCTTGGAAGTAGTTACGGTTTACTTTGGAGGAAAAAAAAAAAGACTATAGGTAATTTCATAACCATGTAAAAAAAAAATTTGATTCCCATTATTTATGGTAGTTATGTCCTATAAAGTTGCCATAAGTGCTGAATTAGTGAATACCAACTGCAACATTACTCTCAGGGGGAATAGAGAGATTCCTGTAAGCTTTTAGTCATATTTTCATAAACCAATCAGTAAATAACCTTGTTTCATGTGTCTGTTTGACAACTTATTTTAATATATATTATTGATTCATTAACTTTGAACTCAAGGCCAGCAGCACTATAAGTCATACCTGAAGTCTGTCTAACACACTCATTTTCTCCCTAAGGCTTGCTTCAGCCTCCTTGGGACAAGGAACATTAGACAGCACTTCCAACACCACACAGGGGGTTCATTTTAAATAGTGGAATCACCAACAAAGAAGCACAAACATACAAAAAATATGGTCCTCAATAGTCTGTAAAGAGGACAATATGAGAACTGAAACGAGAAGGCAGAGCATCACCATGTTCTACCTCCACTGGGAATATGCATTTGTTGATCACAAAAGCATGGGGATTATTAATTTTGATGTTACATAGGTGAATTTGCAAATATGGAATTTATAAATAATGAGGGTAACTGTAAGTGATAAAGTCATAGAAGATATCTTGTCTAATACTATCCTGACCCCGGAAGTTCATTTGGTATAGAATATATATTAGTTAGAAAAAATTAAGAGGGGTGCTTCAGTGACTCAGTCAGTTAAGTGGCTGCCTTCAGCTCGGGTCAGGATCCCAGGGTTCTGGAATCGAGCCCTGTATCAGGCTCCCTCCTCAGTGGAGAGCCTGCTTCTCCCTCTGCCTGCTGCTCTGCCTACTTGTGCACTCGCTCCTCTTTCTCTTTGTCTTACTCTCTCTCTCTCTCTCTCTCTGTCAAATAAATAAATAAGTAAATACATAAATCTTTTTTAAAAAAACAGCAATTATTGGACATTTCTTAATTTTTTTTTCTTTAAAGATTTTATTTATTTATTTGACAGAGAGAGAGAGAGAGATCACAAGTAGGCAGGGAGGCAGGTAGAGAGACAGGAGGAAGCAGGCTCCCTGCTGAGTAGAAAGCCCAATGTGGGGCTCGATCCTAGGACCCTGAGATCATGACTTGAGCCGAAGGCAGAAGCTCTAACCCATTGAGCCACCCAGGCGCCCCCCAATTAATTGTTATATAATTTAGCTAGATATTAAATTTTGCTCTTAAGAAATAGTAAAATATTAAAGCTTTTAAAGATAGTTTTAATAATAGAATTTATTTACTGTAATAAAAATAAATAGGAAATATTTTGATTAAGTAAAAATTTTGTTGACTTACCTTATGTAACATTCAGCAAGTGAAATTTCTTTGTTTAATTTTTGCACAGGGGGAAAGCCCAGGAAGCAGTCATAGGTAAGGCTTTTTATTTTTTAAACAATGTCTGTGTGGACCATGAGAAGCTAAGAATCGAGGCTCTGTCATTTGCTCACTTTGAGGCATTGAATAGTTTACAATTCAGGACTTTAGTTTTCTCCTTCTATAAGTTTGAGGCAAATAATATCTCAAAGTATTATTTTGAACATTAAGGAATTTAATGTATATAAGTACCTAGTGCTTTCCTATTGAACCTAAGTCATGTATTTTTTAGTTTAAAAAAAAAAGCTTAATATCAATAAATACATTTCCTTGAATTTTTAAAATATTAACCCCCTTTTCCTTCCTCATGACATTCTAAAACTTGTTTTACTAATAGGTTAACTAGAACCTTGATATTCTAATTTATTTAAGCAACCTTTTTAGACTCTTTTGAAATTATATGAGCTACTTGAAAAAGAACCATCTGTCTTTAACTGGAGAGTTCTTCATATCAAGAGAATATTTTCATACACTGTTTCATATTTTGAATGCATATTCTTTACCTTTTTTAGTTTAGCATACATTTATTAGGCAATTATGTGGCACTGCGCTAGGCACTGGAATTAAAAAGCCAAACATGCTTCTCTACATTAGAAGAAAGAATATCCTGGTCTGGGAGGTAGTTCGTGTAAATGACTAATTTCAACATAAGATGGAAAAAGAGATTAAATAGCAGTTATAAAATATGCAAGGAAAACCTAAAGGAGAGAACATTTGCCCAAAATGTGTGAGAAGAGGTGTGTCCAGGTAGACTTTTTTTTTTTTTTTTAAGATTTTTATTTATTTATTTATCAGAGAGAGAGAGGGAGAGAGAGTAAGCACAGGCAGACAGAATGGCAGGCAGAGGCAGAGGGAGAAGCAGGCTCCCTGCTGAGCAAGGAGCCTGATGTGGGACTTGATCCCAGGATGCTGGGATCATGACCTGAGCCAAAGGCAGCTGCTTAACCAACTGAGCCACCCAGGCGTCCCGCAGGTAGACTTTTTTAAGGAGATGACACTTAAATTGATCCTGGAATGTTAGCTCATGAGAACTAACTAGTGGAGGAGAGCATTTCAGATAGAACAAATTGCAACAACAAAGTGGGTTGAATGAAAAGAGGCACAAGAGAACTTTGTGGAGGGATGGATATGTTTGTATCTTGCTTTGTGTGGCAGTTACACAAGTGTATGCAATTGTCAAAACTTAATGAACTGAATGCTTAAAGTTTTATTTGTTATACCTAAAAAAAAAAAAAAAAAAAAAAACCATAGGCAGAAAGGGCTAGAGGAACAGAAGTAGGGGACATTAGCTTATACTGGTGGTTAAAACCATAATTATCAAGTTAACCTACCTGAGATTGAGAACAGGAGGAAGTGAGGTGCCTGGAGCATGGAGGGAGGGTAGCAGTCTGAGGATTGAATAAGCAAATACTATAAGAGGATTCTGAAGACAACCAAGACTAAGTAAGCAAAAAGAAGTACAAGAGTATAGGAAACCCAGGGAAGTCATAGAGATGACTGGCCAACAGAAGGAATGGAGAGAATGGCCATCACTGTTGCATCAAACTGAAGTAAGAAGATGAGGACTTAAAGGTGTCTACTGGAGGGTGCCTGGGTGGCTCAGTGGATTAGGCCTCTGCTTTTGCCTTAGGTCGTGACCTCAGGGTCCTGGGATCAAGCCCCATATCAGGCTCTCTGCTAGTAGGGAGCCTGCTTCCCTCTCTCTCTCTCTCTGCCTATCTCTTTGCCTGCTTCTGATCTCTGTCAAATAAATAAATAAATAAATAATCTTTAAAAAAAAAAGTGTCTACTGTATTTGGCAACATAGAAGCCACCTTTGCTAGAGTTACTGGGGAGGAAAGCAAAGCTAGACTGCCATGAAGTAATGAGAGAATGGGAGGTAAGGACAGAGAAGGTAAGATAAGCATAGTAGTTAAGAGCAAGGAGCTAGACTACTTGGTTTCAGATCCGAGGTTTGTCACATATTATGTGACTTACTTGGACATAATCTTTCTTCATCTCATTTCCCTCATGTGTATTATCTCTATATCTACCTGATAGTGTTGGTGTGAGGATTAAAATTAGTTAATATGTGTAAAGTGCATGGGAGAGAACTTGACACAGTAAATGCTAGATGCGCTAGCAGTATACATTCAGTTTCATGAGTTTTAGCAGAAATGGGAAGGAGAGAGGGTGTAGCTAAAGATAAATACAGTCAAATGAAGGTTTTCCTCTCTTTTCTTTTTTTCTTTCTTCCCACTTCCCTTCAAAAGGAAGAGAGGTGAAGACAGAAAAAAAAAAAAAAAAGAGTAGGTTAAGATGAAAAAGAGGGGCTAATTGTTAGAGCAATGTCCCAGAGAATTCCGTGGAGTCAGAGAGGAAGGGTGGTATCAGTGGTGAATGAGTCAAGAGTATACGTGTAGCAGATGACCTTGAACAAGTTAAGCAATGCCACTTCTTCAGAGGATGGAGGGGGAAATGAAGATTGACTTTAGGTAAGAGGAGGAGGAGAAAGAAGTTGAAGGAGTTGCTGGTTGGTGCTCCCCATGTCTCAGAATGGGATGGAATTGACTTCTAAGAGAAAAGAGTTTGAATGAGGAACTTAGAGTACTTGAAGATTTTAAGTAGTTAGCTTAAGATGTGAGAAGGAGTTGACCATGTCTAAGAAAAGGGCTATTGCTAATTTAGATTTTCTCTAGCAGCTCTCAGGAGAAAGGGCTAATCATGGAATTGATCCAAGGTCAGAAAATAAGCTGGGTGAATGAGGTATCATGATAGGATTGCAAGAAGGTGAGTATGTTGGTAAGAAAGTACTTCAGATTTGCCATGTTGTCCACATTGGTTGTATGTGAAGCGTGGCAAGGTAATTAGGATAAGTAGACAGGGAGAAAAGGGAAGGATCTGGCCCTGGAGTAGCCAGAGCGACTGAGCAGGATAAACAGGAGGAGGGTAGTGTGTATGTGAGTTAAGAGTTCCAGAATGGTAAGAGGGCTATCAGAGCATAGTGTACTGAAGTTTATACTTTATGATGAACATTTTGGGATATGGTCAGATGGCCGAAGCAGAGCCAAAGTGATAAATGTAGTCTGCATTTCTTAAAAGTGGTTATAGTACTGAAAAATACTCTGATGATATATCATCATGTTCAATGTATATACCAAATTATAACAAATGTTAAAATGTATACCTTTTTACTCTTAACCATTAAAGTTATAGCATCAAGTTGCTTTAATACTTTTTTGACAATACAATTTTAGTATTTTTCTGGTTGATCAGTGTTTTATTTGGACTTGTTCTCACCAAAAATGTTTTTTTTTCTTTTCTGTCTTTTTTCTCCCTTATTTTTTTTCTGTAGGCCTCTTACTGAGGAAGAAATTGTCAACCTAAGAGAGAGGCATTATGATTCTATTGCTGAAAAACAGAAAGATCTTGATATGAAAATTCAAAAAGAGGTAAATAGTATTTTTATGTTGCTTAAGTATATGTTATCATAAGACCTCTCTATGTTATGGAGAAAGTTTTCATTAATTAATATGGTCCTTATGAACAGTCACTGGATCTATATTTAGATATTATACAGACAAAGATTATTTAAAATTTAAAAAAATTTTAGTATATTATAGTTTGTTTTATTTCAGTTTAATTTATCAGAAATCATATGCTGCCAAAAATGAAGATAATATGTTCTTTTAAAAACTAACTTCTTAATTCACAAATAGAGACTCTGACGAGATACATGTATTCTTATGTTTAAAAAGTCTGTTTAACAGTAAATATTTTTTAAGTCTTTTTGTTTGTCTTGACTTGTTTATTCTTAGTAAGGGAACCATAAACTATAATCATAAATATTATACTTACTTTAATGTGTTTATAGGAATGGTCTGTAATTATAGTTTTGCTATTCACTAAATGGAATTAGTCATATTCTATTATAGATTTAAGAATAATCTTTTAAGTATTAACTAGTGATTTCAGCAGCATTCATTTAAGCTATGCAATAGATGCTAATATTAGGCTAAAGAGAAAAATTGTTGAAATTTTTTTAAGTTTGATATGACATGCAATGGATTATCACTAAAGCAGTTAGTATGCTATTATGAATGGCAAGAACTTAAATTTGAAAGTAACTTTTGATTAACTGGATAGAAATAAAATTCAGAACACATGTACATCAATGAGACATGAACTTCGTGAAAGCTTACTTCACTTTGATAAATGGTGATATGATTGGCCTTAGTTTAAACACCTTAGACTTACGAAAGCCAAAACCATTAAACTAGTCAGGGTGATAGGCATTGGAACAATTGTTGAGAAGATCACTGCATATTCTAAAGGAAGACAGTTTTGTATTTCTGCAAATTATATGCTACTACTTCATAATTCAGCTTCTAAAGAGTTTGATAATATGTTTGATATCATTGGAATTATTTTATAAAAGGAGAAATTGAAATGAGAAATCACAAAAATTTTGATTCTATTATGCTTTGTAGAGATCATTTATTTTTTTAATAATTTATTTTTAATTTTACAAACAAACATTTTTAGAGCAGTTAGACAGGTTCTGATTTTTGTTAATCCTTACTGTTTTGTTCATGTACAGTTAGCCTTACAAGAAGAGAAGTTAAGACTAGAAGAAGAAGCTTTATACGCTGCACAGCGTGAAGCAGCCAGGGCAGCAAAGCAGCGAAAGCTCTTGGAGGTGAGGGGAAAAGACCCCAACATATATTAGGGCTGCTTTTCTCCCGATTTTCTCTGACAAATCCTAGTTGAGATTCTTTCCCCATCCAAGAATCAAGGGCTTCTTGTTGAACAACGAATGTATTTATGTATATACTCTTAGGAATTTTAAAGACAAATTGGCTTGTATTTAAAAACTAGAAATAACATCAAAGAATGTGCTTGATACTGAATGTTGTTTCGCTTTAAATTAGCAGAAGCTAATTCTTGTTTATCCCAAAGATGAAATGTAGTTTTTCAAAATCCAGTATACTTTTGGAAAAATAAACATACTCTTAGGTGGAAACATTGTAAAACTACTCTTTAAACATAATTTCTGCAGCATTTTTTAGTTTATTTTTGTGAGTATTTTTTTAAACAATTCCTTGAACTACTGCAATTTCTTATACTTCTTTGAATCTGGTAAGCTGGGCAACTTGCCTCTTTTTCAAATATTGTATATTTCTTGTCTTTATTCTTGTGTCTTTGGGAGATTTGGCTTTGAGTCTTGAGAAATCTTTGGCATATTATCAGAGAAAGCAAAAGATTTATTATATCTCAGCATGCTACATGCTAATATGGCATTACTATAATGCCAGACCATTATTAATAACAGGCACTTACGGTATTACTGTTTTAGTTAGTTTACATGTTTTACTTTGTTTAATACTCGCAACAATCCTAGCAGGTAACATTTTCAATCCTCATTTTATAGATGGGGAAGCCAAAGGACAGAGATGTTAAATAACTTGCTTAATAAAATCCTAGTTAATAAGTGGTAGAGCCAGCATTCAAGTACAACAGTGTTGAGCCAGTTATTCTACTTAGTATCTTCCTCCATATCTTGCTTATGTGAACTCTCTACTGTAACATTAACTGAAGTAGTACAAAGATCATGTCACATTATAATTATTGTAGCTTAGAGAAACTGAAAAATCGTGTCATACTGCTATGAGTTTATGTCACCTGCGCCGTTTTTCTCCCTCTCATTCTCCCCCTGCTCCCCTGTCATTTTGATTAATCTGTTTCAGCAGACTAATTAGATTATATGGGAGAGTGGGGGGGGGGGGTTAGTAAGTTCTAACTAGTGGGAAAGTTTAAAAATTAACTCCCTTCTACTAAGAAATAAAAATATTTTTTTGGTTATAATTTGTGTAACACTTTTTACTATAATAAATTCTCTACTGCTCACCTTTTAAAGACAAAAGCATTCCATATGCAGAATCTATTTGGGTCCTCTGAGTTTTTCCCAAATTCTCTGAGTTTTTTCTTCCCTGACTAAATACTGATGCAGGAACATATAGCACTCTGTGCAATATCCACTGGCACAGAAAAGATACACAGATATATGAAAGTTCATCTGATTTTCACAATAGCTCTGTGAGTTTGGGCAGTATTATAGCCATCTATAATTTACAGATGAAAAAAACAGAAAGTAAATTACGTGCCATGGGCACATAGCTAATAACTGTCAGAGCCTTAACTATCTGACAGGTCTTCTAAATCCTTTGTTTTTATTATTTCTGAGTCAGCTTAGCCAGTTCTTGTAGATCTTTAGTTCTTTTGCTACTTAATTTCAGCCAAAATAGAACTTCATCTACTGTTTTGTTTTTTTTCTTACCATTTGTTCTTCCGATTATTAGAAGTTCTTAGGGGTAAGAAGAATGTTCAATACACCAATATATCTGTTTAAAAGTTAGTTTTTAATAACATTATGAATATTCTGACCCTTAACAATCATACACTGAAAGATCGGGAGAAATTGCAACCATAAATAAGAGGATATAGAAATGAACAGTGATACATTTAAGGAAAAAGACTTAAGTAGAATAACTTTTAAAGTTTTTTTTAGGAACTAGAAAAAATATCTTTTGGTGTTGCATGAATGATTTTTTAAAGTATAATTTTGCAACAGAGAGTGATTTTGTATTGCATTATGTTTCCAAAGCAAGAAAGGCAGAGAGTTGTGCAGCGATACCATCCTTCAAACAATGGAGAATATCAGAGGTAAATAGTGAAACATACTACTTCCCTTTGCGGTAGAAAATGCAATTTCCAAAAAGAGTACAGTTCAGCTCTGGGTGTTTGTATACATATTATGTTTGTGTGTTCCCTAAAAAACATAGACACTATCTTGTAAGAATACTGAGAACATTTGCTTTCTTTACATTGGAAAGTGATCATTATTTAATTGAATTGATTTCATTGCATTTTTAAGAGTGGCCGTATCTTCTATGTAGAAAATAATGCAGTAATACTCTGAATGCTTTTGGATAAATTGCTTATCTCTTGCCTTGCTTGTGTTTTCCTAAGCACATCTCTCTTACAGTAAAGTTTATATGTGATCGTTTTTTAGAAGACACATTCCAGAGTCATATTTTCCACTCATTAAAAGAACCTTGTTCATGATTCATTATTATAAATTATGAAGATGGGCTTATTACTAAACATTGACTTCAGTGTTAACCAAAATCTTATCATTTTCAATTTACTGCTAGCATTAAGAAAATCAAGACCCATTTTCATTAGGTTACTCTAATTGTATAGTAATTATAAATTTGTGTGGGATAGACCTTCAGACTAAAATGCCATAAATTAACTTAAGCATGCATTATGTTGCATCTATTACGAATATATTTCTTTTATTTTACTTACAGTTCAGGACCAGAAGATGACTTTGAATCTTGTTTGAGAAATATAAAGTCACAGTATGAAGTTTTTCGAAGTAGTAGTAAGTCTTTTAAAATATATGCATACTTTTTAACTTCATGCCACTATAAACAGATAATTGGAGATCTTGGCTCTGTTTCGATAGAACTTTCTGCCCTCTAAATTTGTATTTTCCGGATAGGTCAGTTAACTAGTCCTTAATTATACAATTTTATTATACAATTATACAATTTTCCTTTTTATTTTTTATTTTATTTTTTTAAGTAGGCTCCACGCCCAGCATGGAGCACAACAGGGGGCCTAAATTTGTGACCCCAAGATCAAGACCTGAGCTGAGATCAAGAATTGGATGCTCAACCGACCAAGCCACACAATCACCCCCTATCTTTCCTTTTTAAAAAGGAGTTGGAGCAAAGAAAAATCTCAGGCTATTACTATAGATCTTGATGGAGAGTCAAATACTCATTTTTCCATTTCTACTGTGGTACCCCCCAGAGGATTTATCTCTCTGCCTCCCAGAAAAAGGGAAGGTGGGGATAAGTAGTACAAAAGTGTACTTATTTTACTTACTACAAATTGAGTTGTAAGATCGAGTGTTTTTCTCTAAGTTTCAAAAGTCAGAACTACTGTACTTCCAGTAATGGAAGCATAGTAGTGTTTCATTTTGAAAACAGATTTCTTTCATTTTTATTTTTTCATTTATTTTTTGTTCCTCTTTGTAATTGACTGTTACCTAGAGTTCATTGTATTGGAAGAGTTTATAATTCATTTAAATTTGCATGTTTATCGTGCCTATGGCAAAAAAAAAAAAAAAAAAAAGAAAAGAAAAAAAAGGGAAAAAAGTGCTATGTTGTTCCTAACAAAAACTTACCAGTGTGATGATTTTAATAATTGTTTCTTAAGATATTAAAAGGAATAATAATAATATATATTATTATATATTAATATATACTTGGTATATATTACATATTATAAATTATATCATTATAATAATATTATAGATAATATTACATAATAAATGATTGTGATAAAAGAGTACAAACGACCACATTTGTGGTATAGTATAATGACCACATTATATTTGGTGTATATCCTAGGACTCTCATCAGATGCCACAGTTCTGACACCAAATACAGAAAGCAGTTGTGATTTAATGACCAAAACTAAATCAAGTGGAAATGATGATAGCACATCCCTCGATCTAGAGTGGGAAGATGAAGAAGGTATTTTATATTCACAGTTTTACCTTAAATTTTAATCCATGTTAGCCTATAGAAGTCTACTTGGTATTTTACTTTATATTGAAGGGAGTGCAGGGCCTTAAAAATCGATATAAAAATTTCTTGATCTCTTACCTTATTAATGATTATCATTTTTTGATAAATAGTTTAGAAAATAGTGTAATGCTTAGTGTTTCTTGAGCTTTTAAAAATAATGTTAATTTTTCACTTTAATGTTTCTGTAATCCACCCATTTTAGATTACTCAGTAAGAAGAATTACTGCCCCCTTGTGGTTAACCTAAAGCCAAAATTTTATCTTTTGGTTCATTATAAATTTGGCCATTTGTTAGGAGTTTTTTGTGTAGTACAATAGCTTTAACATGAACATAGGTTTTAATTTTAGCTGGTATGTTTTCCTAGCTGTAGTATTTTAGGTAGATTTCTTACTCTCTTTAAGCTGCAGTTTGTTCATCATAAAAAGGGAATAATAAGCTTACTTTAAAGGATGATTATTCACCATTGTATACCCAGGGTCTAAAAATGCCTGGCACATAATAAGCAGTTAGTAAATATTGGACAAATAAACATATGAATGTTGTGAGGATGAAATGAAACTTATATAAAACACCAGTACAGGTGTGACAGATAGCAAGGCCTCTAATGTGGATTTTTTTTTTAAGATTTTATTTATTTATTTGACACAGAGAGAGAGTGAGAGATCACAAGTAGGCAGAGACGCAGGCAGAGAGAGAGGGAGAAGCAGGCTCCCTGCTGAGCAGAGAGCCCGATTGGGGGCTTGATCCCAGGACCCTGAGATCATGACATGAGCCGAAGGCAGAGGCTTAACCCACTGAGCCACCTAGGCGCCCCTCAAATGTGGATTTTTTTTTTTAAGGCCATTTCACTGAATAAGGCTCAAATTTTCATTTTTACTTTAAGAACTATGTAATCCATGAAAATGAAGAACCAATTACAGAATGTAGGACTTTAAGAAGAATAGTAAGCATGAAATATTTCATAGAATTTTGGGATGGAATACCTTAGTCCTCTAATTGACCCATTTTTTTTTTATCATAAAGAAACAGATACAGGAAGCTTGAATAACTTTACCAAAGATTGCATTAACTTAATTAAGTCTTCTTCTCAGCCAGTGTCACCACAATCCTGTACTTACGTTATTTCCTATCTGGATCCCAATCAGCAGACTTTAATAAAATATATTTTTATTGTAGCATCTTGTTCAGTTTGATCTAAAGCCTTTCAGATCTTTTAATTCCTGATTCTGTCATCCAGACTATCCGTATGCTAATTAAATTTGTAGATAACATGACTTTCAAGGTTATTATTAAAGTCATTAACACAGTTATTAAACTAGACTATGTAGAAGACAGAACCCACCAGAAACCTTCCCATAACATAAGGCCTCCATAGGACTGACTCTTTAA
The DNA here is from genome assembly GCF_022355385.1 of Mustela nigripes. Taxonomy (NCBI): domain Eukaryota; kingdom Metazoa; phylum Chordata; class Mammalia; order Carnivora; family Mustelidae; genus Mustela; species Mustela nigripes. The sequence goes on from NC_081557.1 coordinate 173,898,026, forward strand.
GTAAATTTACAAGTCAAGTCTGATTATTAAACAAAAACTACATTATTAAACCGTAATATCTTTTAATATAGCCTTTAAAATGTTCACTGAGATTTCTAATAACTCCTTCCAAATAACAGGAATGAATCGCATGCTTCCTATGAGAGAACGTTCCAGAACAGAGGAAGACATTCTCCGAGCAGCACTTAAGTATAGCAGCAAGAAGACTGGAAGTAATCCTACATCAGCCTCTGATGATTCCAATGGCCTGGAGTGGGAGAATGACTTTGTTAGTGCTGAAATGGATGATAATGGCAATTCCGAGTATTCTGGATTTGTAAATCCTGTATTAGAACTGTCTGATTCTGGCATAAAGCAGTCTGATGCAGATCAACAGAAACGATAGGGTAAAATTGTATGACCCTGTTTATCAGTTGTGACCAAATGTTAAAAACCAACTAGAATGTATCAGTGGTTGTGCTGAGCCTTTTTGTAAGAGGGAGATAAGAAAACATGTTGTAAATGCTTATTACAAAGGAATAGGAATGATAGGCTATATCTGAGTTGCTTCAGAATTAAGTGCAATTTCATCATCTGCCTTCTGCTTTTCAAAAACAGTATGATGGTTCTGTCATGTTATCAGTTAAATTTATTTTAACTCTTCTTTATAGCATTCGTGTTTACTATTTGTAGATTTTCACTTTTTAAAATAGTTTTATTAGTTTTACTTTGAATGCTTTCTTAAGCCTATTTCAGTAGTTAACTATGAAAATATTAAGACACTTTGTGTTAATTCTCAGCAGATGTGAAGGGAGTATGAGGAGGGACTGCCAGAACAGATTTATAAGTGTTCCCTTTTCCATCATTATTTATTCCTGTGACTTATTTAAATTTTATTATCTAATAGTAAGCACAATTAAGTTGATGACCCTAAAGAAATGCTGAAATACCAGTTTTTTTCTACACTTAACTGCATTTCGTAGTATAATAATGTTGATTCAGCCTGAACAAAGGATATGAGATGTTCAAATAGGCTTTCAGAGTTCAGACACTTGAAGTTAGTATTCAAAAGTAATATTTAAGAAAATACATATATTTAGGTCTTCACTTCCTTTTACATGCTTCCACTATAAATAAATATTGACTTTAAGTTAATTGATATATTAAATTTCGAGGTGTCATTTTTTTAAATTCTATATTTCCAATGAATGGTCTTAGAAAGATTTTACACAGAACATATTCTCTGTGCATGATTTATAAGAAAGGAAAACCTAAAAAGGCAATACGGGTATTTCGAAATAAAATCCTTTCTGGGGTGAAAGGATTCGTTGATTTTATTAAGCTTTCCTTTGCCTTGTAATACAAGGTACTTTAATGGGATGGAACTAAGCATATCAGTATAAATAACTGCATTTGTGATATACAGTGAACTCTTCTTTTCCCTAAAGCGTGTGTCTCACTTTGAAAGGCCAAGGCTATAAAGCACTCCCTAATTGCTTGTCTTAATTTTGCTGAGGATTGAATATGATTTTAGTAAGCAAACTCTTTTCTGATTTTTCCTTGGTGTTTTTGTTTTTCTTTTTTTCTTGCAGCGATGACAGTGCATGTTCTCAAAAATATAGGAAGGTCCAGATATAAATAGTAACTTAAAGTTCTTGCTGTACTTAAAAAAAAAAAAAATCATGTGGCCCTTTCAATATTTGAACTGCTAGGCAATGACATCTATAGTTTCATCTTCTTTTTATCTCATAGAAATAAATTTGATGCTTTAAATATGTATATATATTAGGTAATGCTATTATTTATGACTATCTTAACATAATTTAAGTTGTAGCTTTGTCACTGGAAATATTTTAAAGGTAATCTATATTCACATTGCCTGTGTTATGCTTTTTAAAGTTTGTATACATCAGATGTATATTTTTGGTTTGGCATAAGCTACTATTGTAATTTTTCTTGGCATTTTGTTCATAAAAAATTTTTTGAAGGAATGGTAACTTCTCAAGGATTGTGAATAAACACATTTTTACATTTAAAAATAATAAATTATTTGATCATTACTAGTTTTAGTCTAAAAACATAACCATAATTATGTCTCCTTAGGTATAATTACTTTATTAAATCTGCTGTGAAGACAAAAAGGAGTGAGTTAGGAAAGCAGGATTGAACTAAATTTGAAAATGTTTGTGTTTTAACTGCTTAGAAAACATTAATTTTCTTGTTTTATGTATTTACAAAAAAGACTGGAAATAATGTTTTTTTATTCAGCAGATATTTGAGAATCTATTGAGTCTGATAGCTTGTTGGGGACAGAGTAGTATAAAAAGACTTACAGTGCCCAAGCTCTTGCCTACATTCTGATGAGAGAGACAAGACAATAACAAGGAAACATGTAAATAAGAAAACAACAGATCACAGTTAGAAAATATATGAAATGATAGGATGCAGGATAGCTGGGGACCAAGTGACTGCTTTGGTAGTTCAAGAAAGTCTTCTCTGAGATGATATTTGAGCTGAGACCTAACTGTTGAGCAGGAACCAGCCAAGTAAAAAGCCTGTATATCAAAAGCATGTTTATAAAACTCCTGAGGTGTAGGAGAACGTTTGGTATGTTCTGAGAATGAAAAGGTCACGGGGACTGAAGCATCATGAGGTAGAATAATATATGATATTGGAGGGGTATTTAAGAGCCAGATCATGTAAGGTGTTAGAGACTATGGTTAACAGTTAATTTTATTTGATGTATAAAGCCACTGACTTTCTGTAAGCCAGATTGGACTATGATCCAATTTGCATTTTTTAAAAATTCCGCTAGCTGCTGTGTAGAGAATGGGCTATAAGAGGACAAGAGTGTATGTGTGATACTTGCCATGAGACATGATGTGACTTGGGTTGATAATTATGATAGGAATGCAGAGCTAATAAACTTCAGAGGTAGAGTTAACAAGATTTTCTGATGGGCTAGATGGGGGGGGGGGGGCAAAAGTAGAGCTGGAATCCAAGAGAATCCAAGAGAACTGTAGGATAATGCATCTAGCATGGTGCTCTGGCTACCTTGCTCGCTGCACATCTGTATAGCAACACTCAACCACACTCCTACTGAAATCTTAACAAAGCCCTGTGGTCCTCCCCAGAACATGGCAAGATAGGCAGTCTTCCAGGAGATGGGACAAAGCCATTTATCATCTGCTCCCCTATCTTGCAGAAGGCTGCCATGAGGTAACTTCTCATCTCACTTCCTGGTTCTAGTGAAGCAGAGATTTCCACCTCACTCCCTTCACTACAGATATAGGCTAATAGGCTAGAGTTTAGAGTTGGCTCTTCAACAACAGAGCTGCTCCATTTAGGTGTCATTTGGCCTCCCTGGTCCAATGTCTAAGGGACCAGGGATGTGGAACACTGACTTCATGCTGATCTTGCTTTTGCGGGTATGTTGGAAGTAATTAAGTCTATTTGAGCTTATTCTCTCCCAGCTGGTTAAATCTGGAAATATGACAGCCATCCTAGCAGCTACAACTACCCTTCACAATAACTCTGGTTTCCAACTTGACAATTGTAGTGGAAGGAACAGATTTAGGAAGGTGAAGGAAATTAAGAGTTCTGTTTTGGAAGTTAAATTTGAGGTGTTTATGAAGAATTTATATCAAGACATCAAGAAGGTGATGGGATGCATATGTCTGTAGTTCAGAGAACAGGTCGAGGTCCAAGTTTAGAAGTCATTAATAAGTAAATGGTATTTTAAGTCATACTAGGTAAGATCACCGTGGTGCAGCATATTGGCAGAGCAGCCCAACTAAGTGTTGATATTTAGAGGTCAGGGGTAGAGAAACTGGCAAAAGAAGCAGATTTAAGATGGACGCAGGAAACCAAAGAATGTGTATCACAGGAACTACCAGTGGCCATGCGCCACCATGTGGAGTGATGTATGGAGATTTGGAGCCAATATGCATTGAGGGGCAGAGCTAGAGCCATCTTAATCCCCAGTCACAGCCTCTGCCTGAGGCCTCTGGCACTCCTTCCTTAGAGTAAGCAGTCTAAGAACAGTTCTTTCCCTTCTCCAGAATGGGTTTCAAAGAACATGGTTACAGAATTAAACTTTGACTTTATTATATGCATGAATGTTGTTAAAATTTCAAATTCATGGAATTTAAAAATGAATGGGACCTAAAAGTCAATGTTTGGCAAGAAAACTGAAAAAGAATCCTAAACACAGCAATGGTTCATTAAAATGTCCAAAATACTGGTTTTAGATACTGAACATATATATAAGGAAAATTCTATTTTGGGGAATAAACACTATTTTTCTACAGAAAGGAAATCATAGAAAAGGTATTATTGCTCAGATAGGGCTTCCTATACTAAAACCACAATGATGCACTGACAGTTCTCCAAAACACATTAGGCTAGTACTCTCGTACTGCAGGTACCAACAGGCTAAACCACCAGAAACAACACACCCACAGCCTTGACCTTGAAAAACGGCTACTTGTGAAATAATCTGACCAAACCAAGAGACTGTTCCTTACAAAACAAAACATAGGACTAAAAACAAGCATAAAAAGAAGATAATCCTACTGAGAACACTATCCCTTCATCAGCATGGATACTTCTTGTACATTAACCCTCACAGATGTACACTTAAATATGCTTAATAATTCTTAATAATACACAGTAATTCCAAAATACATCTAGGTATGTAACAAATGATTAAATGATGACTAATACAATTTAAAGACTTCAAAATGATAATAAGAGATGCCAAATTTGACAACAGATGACTGTAATATACTAATAAACTGTGAAGTATCCATAAAATGTCTACAGATTTCTTCATCCTTCATGATTCTCCTCTCAGCCCTCCGTCTTCACAGTTCATTTTCATCCATTTCCGTAGGAGAAGTGTTTTGGGTGGAGCAGAATGAGTAACAACCATACTCAGGTATGGGCCTCCGGAGCGGCCAGTTGTTTTCTTGCAAGAGTGATCTTGGAGACAAAATAAATTGAGTCTCAAAAAACTCTAATGACTCTCCATCTTCCTTCTCGATCAGGAACTGATACTCACCAAATCTGACCATGCACTTGTAAGGCAGGTCTATTTTATTTAGATAGCACAGCTCCTTGTTGTCCACAAGCAGACTGGTCTTCTTACTCATGTTTTTAATTTCAAAAGAGAGAACTGAACTATCAAACTTCTTAAACAGCTGCAGAGAAAACTGAACTCGGGAAACCTGTTTGTCCTGAAAGGTATAATGACAGATGTTGGAATTTCGGCCAAATTTCACCACTTCGCTGGAAGGAAGTTTATCTCGGTTATAAAACCTTATTGATTGGAATACTCCACTTTGCTGCTGGCCAGGATGGTAAACAGTTATCTGGAGACAAGTCACTGTCTCTTCCGTATCAGCACCTTCGAAACTGGACATGATGCCTCTCGGGATATGACTTGCCTGCAAGAATCAAACCAGCATGTTAGTGCACTCCCATTTTTTAGGCACTGAAATCTTTAATTCTAATATTTTGATGAAAATCTGATAGGGATTTATTTAGATTTTGAGAAAATAATACATAGACTATGGTGAGTGCTGTGAAGTGTGTAAACCCGGCGATTCACAGATTTGTATCCCTGGGGCTAATAATACATTATATGCTTATAAAAAAATTAAAAAAATAAACTATGCTAAAAAGAAAAGATAATACATAGAATACTCAATTAATTAGCACATATGTGAAATTTTATACCAAGTCCCATGAGATCTGGTGTATTAGTTTTTTTTTTTTTTTTAAGATTTTATTTATTTATTTGAGAGAGAGAGAGAGAATGAGAGTGAGAGAGAGAGAGCATGAGAAGGCGAAGGGTCAGAGGGAGAAGCAGACTCCCTGGTGAGCAGGGATCCTGATGTGGGAATTGATCTCAGGGCTCCAGGATCATGACCTGAGCCGAAGGCAGGCGCTTAACCAACTGAGCCACCTAGGTACCCCTATTACTTTTTCTATCTCTTTTTCACTTCTAGTTTGACAACAGACCATACACACAATCTAGACAATAACAAGAAACATTTGTTAATAATAAAGTTATTTGAGAGGGGCATAAAGAAACTTCAGTTCCATTCTCATTTAAATATAGTGACTTGGCCCATAGAAAATATGACAGCTATATTTTAAAAATCAGGAATAAATAATCCCCTTGGTTTGAATGCCCTCAGAGGATATACACATAAAGAAAACCTACAGTTTATTAATTAAATTGGAATTAGATGTTATGAATTATAAAACCTGATTAAAGAAATTTAAAAATTATAAACAATTGCAATATTTGTTATTTACATACTTATATTTCTACTAGGTAAAGGGTTAAATATAATAAGTACTTAGCTAAGATAGGGAAGCAAGCTAAGTGTCCACTGATAGATGAACAGGTAAAAAAGATGCACACACACACTACTGGAATTATTTATTTTTATCAATTGTTCCCTAATGACTGAACAAACTGTCATTAGTCACATTCTAACGGCTAATAAGAGCTAAATCTCTCTAGAGCTCTTGGCCCTGTGGTGCCCCCCCATCTACACTTGCCTACATGCACCTTTGATAATCAGTGGAATAAAGCAGTATAACAGGACCGGAGAATTAATTACCAAACTCTTGGAGAGATTATTCTGACACAGAACTGCCATTTTAAAACTAATTTATTTTAAAAGAATTAAATGCACACAATTTAAAAACTGATATGGTAAAGAAAAAAAAAAAGATTTTTAGAGTATCTTCCCTCCACCCTAATCCTTCTAGAGTCAACCACTGTAAAAGTTGCTCTTATCCTTACAGAAATTTTCTTTATACAATAAACATAACTATGTGTGTGCTCATACACACATAGTTCTATGTAGAACATAGAACTTACGTTCTACACATAGAGAAAATTTTTTCTGACACAACAGGAACAAACTGTATTTAGTTCTAGACCTTGCATTCTTAAATTAATAATACAAATGGGTGATTTGTTTCCATATCCACACATATACATAGACCTTATATTTGAATTTCTACGGAGAATTCATTTAATCCAGCATGGTGATAAATTACATCAACAGAGTGATGCTGACTGTTCCCTGCATTCCTTAAAAACTGTTCAGTTTTGGAAATCAATGATCTTAAGTGAAGTTGACTTGTGGTTTTGTTTGCCATCTATATTAGATGTTGGTATCAGAATTATTATGCTGCTTAAAAAAATAAAACCAAAATGCTTTCCTTTTCTTTCTACACTTGCTGCTATTTATTTCTAAAATAAAATCTTTCCTCCTGTTTTGCAGCTATGGCGCTATTTTTTTTCTATTATTAAATTCTTTATTTAAATTCAATTTAGTTAACATATACTGTATTATTAGTTTCAGGGAGAAAATTTAGTGATTCATCATTTTTATATAACTCCCATTGCTCATTTACGTCAAGTGCCCTCCTTAATGCCTATTACCCATTATCTTCTCTCCACCCACCTCCCCTCCAGCAACCCTGGGATGGAGCCCCACATGGGGCTCTCTGCTTGGCAGGGAGCCTGCTTCCCCCCCCCCGCCCCCGCTTTCTCTCTGCCTGACTCTCTGCCTACTTGTGATCTCTGTCAAATAAATAAAATCTTTTTTTTTTTTAAGAAATTTTTTTACTTGTTAACAAGAAAAGAACCTAAAAAGGAGGGGCAAGAATCTGTCAGTGATCTTGGCCTTGTCTAGGACACACCACCATCATTCTGGTTCGTTCTGGGACTTCAGACAATAACAGTTCCAAAGGGAGAACTGGATTAAAAACCACTGTGTATTCTGGGCAATCCAAAAACAATGTATGACAAGTAAATTTAAAATTAAAGATATATTTCCAAATCCATAAGAAAGAAATTTGGGGGCGCCTGAGTGGCTCAGTGGGTTAAAGCCTCTGCCTTCGGGCAAAGAAATTTTGCTTTGCTCTATCATTTGTTGAAAATTGAATAAATTGGGAATTTGATTTTTAGCACTCACTCATATGTGGAATTTAAGAAACAAAACAAATGAACATAGGGGAAGGGAAGAAAAAAATAAGACGAAATAGGGAGGCAAAGCATAAGAGACGCTGAACTCTGAGCAACTGAGGGTTGCTGGAGGACCCTGGGATCATGACATGAGCTGAAGGCAGAGGCTTTAACCCATTGAGCCACTCAGGCACCCCCAAAATTTCTTTCTTATGGATTTGGAAATATATCTTTAATTTTAAATTTACTTGCCATACATTGTTTTTGGACATTATTACATCATATCATACTACCCAAGGAAACAGGATGTGCCCAGCTATCAGCAACAAAGTGAGAGGAACCCTCAAAATCATGGACCAAGGATAGTAAAAATTACTATAAAACCAATGCAGCAAGAATTAACACACAATGGGTAGAACTGTGATTTGAAGATGACTTCAATTTTGATAATAAAGTCTCATTATTCAAGAAGCTGACAGCATTAAAGAAAATAATTATAACAAATCCTCAGATGATACAATTAGTGGTTGACAAGAAAAGAATTAGCTGTTAACAAGTAAAGAACCTAAAAAGGAGGGGCAAGAATCTGTCAGTGATCTTGGCCTTGCCTAGGACATACCACCATCATTCTGGTTCATTCTGGGACTTCGGACAATAACAGTTCCAAAGGGAGAACTGGATTAAAAACCACTGTGTATTCTGGGTACAATCTTTTGGTAACACCCAAATTTTGTTTTGTGTTCTTCCTATAACGAATTAGCTTAGAATTCATGCTTTTGAGCAAATCTACCAAGAAAAGTTTGCCCCATACAAGCTCTTACGCCTAGTTCTCAGTGTAGATATGTTATTCACTGCAAGGAGGGAAAATTGGCATTCTGGTTTATCAAATCAATGGCTACTAGTTTCTTGTTGTGAATCAATTCTTAGGGTTTGACAAATTTTGGGATCACAATGTGACTTTCCAAAAATACTGAGGTAGACATACTACTGTCAAATATTTGCTGCCCCTCCCTACCAGGCCTTGCCCCTTCAGAGAGATGATACTTCCCACTGCAGTGACAACCATATTAATGAAACATGAATGGAAGTGACATAGAAGCTTCTTTGCAAGCAGAAGCTTTAAAAGCCACTGTGTAGTTCCACCAATACTCTTGGCCTCTGCCACCTCAGCCGTCCCGCAGAGCAGCTCAGCTTCTATCCCAGAGGGGAGAAGGGCCAAAGACAGAGCCAAAAAGGATGTGTAATATGAGCACGAAATCAAATCTTTGTTTAAAGTCATTTATTCCTGAGCCCTAATATTGCCTGGGCTGACATGCACCCACCTCTCCAGTGAAGGTACGAAATGACCCTAGACGCTGACAGTTAACAGGGTTAACTACTTACTGTATGCCCTCCACGTGCCAGTACCATGCTAGCCATTTACACATATTGTCTCATCTTCAGAATAACTCTACCAATCACCCTTCACAGATGAGAGAGCTAAGTCTCAGAGGGTTTAGCTGAGTAGCCCAGGTCACAAAGCCAGTATCAAAGGCAGGATTCAAACAGAAAAGAAATACACCCTCACTGACCCACAACAAATAACTGCTCCCCATTACCAGTTACTCCACAAATGATAGCAGTTAATCTGTAGAGAGGACGGCCATGGAAGTGTACTAAAACCAGCAAGACACCAACTTAGACTCTAGTGTTTGGGAGGGAAATGTGCTGTTACATCAAGAGGCTTTGAAGCAGCAGGTTACTGAGAGTACTAGTTATCACTAAGTCTGCTTGTATGGCTATTTGCAGGGACCCAGTACTCACTAGGAATTGTGGTGGGTTGTTTGTGGAGCTCCAAAGTTGAATAAATCATGGTCTCTCAGTTCAAGGAACTGAGAAAGTAATTTATTTGTTCATTTCTAGAGTGGCAAGTTCCCTCTACCAAGTGGCCTGTTTCTCTGCCATTTCTGAGTGATCAGTAGAAAGACAGGAAAGACTGAAACTAACAAAAACCCTAAAGTAAACTAAAATAAATTGGTAGGGGTTTTTTTTCTTTGTTTGTTTTTTTAGATCTTATTTATTTATTTGGGAGAGAGAATGAGTGAGAGAGAGAGCATGAGCAGGTAGCGGGGCAGAAGGAGAAGCAGATGCCCCACTGAGCAGGGAGCCCAATGCACCAGGATCCTGGCTGGGATCATGACCTGAACCAAAGGCAGACGCTTAATTGACTGAGCAACACAGGTGCCATGGTAGATCTTTAAAAAAAAAAAATTACTAATGTGCAAATGCTCAAAAGCAGCTTTTTGAAATGCCTGGCATAAGTTGTCAAAGATAGAAAAACAATGAGCTTATATAGTCATAAAAGTGGTTATCTCTGGAGGGAACCTGGGTTCAGAAGTGGAAAGGAGACTTTTCATTTTGCACATTCTATACCTTTGAAATTGTATACCATGTGTACTTAATGTCTAATCAAACATTTAACAAATACTTTCTTTACAAAATTACAAACCATCTGATTCTTATGGAATTAAATGGAAGTGGAGATCAGCTAAGTATTAAGGGGGCTAACTGTGATGATAACTGGTATTAAAAAATTATAAAACAGGGGGTGCCTGGCTGGCTCAGTGGGTTAAGCCACTGCCTTCAGCTCAGGTCATGATCTCATGGTCCTGGGATCAAGTTCCTCACTGGGCTCTCTGCTCAGCAGGGAGCCTGCTTCCCTCTCTCTCTCTCTCTTTGCCTGCCTCTCTACCAACTTATGATCCCTTTCTGTCAAATAAATAAATAAAAAATAAATCTTTAAAAAAAAATTATTAAACATGGTTTGCCTGGTTGGCTCAGTCAGCAGAGCATGCAACTCCTGATCTCAGGGTCATGAGTTCTCACTCCACGATGGATACAGAGCTTAAAGAAAAAGTTCCAAAACACTGTGGTGATACACAGTAACATCTATATTCACAAATGAACCACAATAAATAGATAAATATATAGAAATGAAAATGAGCAAATGAGCCCTGCTATCAAGAACTTTATCACAGAAAGCATAATACATCAGGTGAGGGCCCTATTCTTGAGTGTCAGAAGAGTAAACCTCTCCTTTGCTGGACAGGAAGAAGTATACATACTTACCTGGGAGTCTCTGAGCTGTCAAGAGAAGGGTTAGACTCTGAGGTTGCCTTCTGACTCCTCTCAAAGGAAATAAAAATAGATACGTATAGAGGTGTTATGAGCAAAAATACAGTCTCTAGGGACCTGCTCACACTCCCACATCCCCACCCCTGCCCCTCTCTCTCTCTCTCTCTCTCTCTCTCACACACACACACACACACACACACACACACACACACACACCAGCTATCCCTCCCAAAGTTGGGCAAAGCCAGTAAAGAGACATACTACTGACCTTGCAAAAAAGCTGTTTGGACCTCAACTGTCATGAACAAAAAGAAATTTCTGCTCAAAGGAGGAGCCAGGTGTCCAAGCAGTTTAACAGAAATTTGGTGCCCCTGGGTGGTCATGCATGCCAAGAGGATTCTCATGCTTTAAGTTTGTTTTATAAGGTGAGCTGTAGTGAAATAATGGAGTTTGTTCTGGGCCATAGAATACCTTAATAAGCAAGGTATTCTAACAGTTTTATTTTCATCCCTCCTCAGCTCCCATCCTATGGATAATCTCAAGACAAAGTATGTCATCGGTCATTGCAAGTACCCTTTTTTAAAGGCTCTCTCCCTCACCAACACCAACATTGAGCTAACAAGAGGGAAGAGAAACCCGAAGCACAGCCAAAGGCAGGGTAATCCCCGCGACGAACCTCCCTCGCCGGTCCTCACCCCCAGTGTGTCTTCGAAGACATCTGTGAACTCTACTACCGTTCAGCAGAAGCAATTCTTCAAGAATAGGTTTCTCAAAAGGGGTGGTGAAAACCAAAAAAAGCAAGAGGAAAACCTTAAGAGAGCTCACTTTTGCTTCTGAGAAAGGGTCCTCCTTCTCCCACTCGACCTGATTAAACTGTTACCCTAATTAGGTCTGCAGAGTCCAGCTTCTCGGTGGCAGTGGACATCCGCTACGGCGTACAGCGTGGGTTCTGGCTTCCGGAGGCTTTGCGAAATTCCTCCTTTCAATCTGAAAGCTGGGGAAAGTCCCAGAAAACAGGAGATTACTGTATTTTCCTAATGAACCACTGAGGCAAGAAGGGCAGGTCCAGAAGAACCCTCGGCAGAGAACCGGAGTTCCAGGGAAGCCGAAGCCCCGCGGAAAAGTCCCGTGGGGGACGCCGAGGGGTCCACGCACAATTGCTCTGTGAGCTCCGCTTGATAAGTTGACTTCTTTGTTCTCTGATTAGGAAAACAAACAGAACTCTCGCAAAGCACATGGAAAATTGTAAAGAAAACGCATCCCATTTCTGGTATTTCCTTTCAGTACGCCCCCCCCCCCCCGCATTTATAAATACTCCTAAATTTTATAAAGCTGGAGCCGTGCCGCATCGAATTGTTCGAGCGCGCCGTGCGCTGAGCCCGCAGGAGCAGTAGGTGTGACTTTCCACCGAGCCCCGCGAAAGACTCGGGGACAAAGCTTCCCTCTGCGGCGAGGAACAGACAAGACACCCTCCCCACTTCACCCCCAGCCCGCAGCCCGCCAAGTACCTTGGGGCCCGGGAGTCGGTGCACTAACTCCCCAGAGCGGCTTCGCTTTCGGGGTTCCGCGCGACACTAATGGAGGCCACCCCGCCGAGGCCGGAGTCGGGAGACGGTCCCCGCCCACCGCCCCGAGCCCTCAGCCACCCTAGAAAGCGCCAGCCGGCCGCGCCGCGGCTCCTGGGGGAGGGACAGAGCGGGAAGGAGCCGAGGGGGCGGGGCCGAGCCGGGAACCGAGGGGCGCAGACGCGCGCGAACCCGGCGAGCGGGCAGCTGCGGGCCACGGGTCGTCCCGCGCGCGCCACCCTCCTCCCGCTCCCGGCTGACTGCGCCTCCTAGCCGGCCCCGAAGCCTTCCTAAAGCCCGGACGCAAGCCCCGCGTCCGCACCCTCCCCACTCCGCCGGGTGCCTGCGGCTGCCGACGCCGGATCCACGCGAAGCCCAGACCCCCGACCACCTTGCTAGGCTTCCAGACCAGGTCCGAGGCGCAGTAAACTGGTGGGGACCTCACCGCCCCAAACAAGAGGCCCCTCCCAAGAGGATGTGGCTAGTAAGCTAGATTTTTGAAAACGAAACAGAACCACTTAAAAGTTGAGGACCCCTCACCTCTCCCCGCCCTTCTGCCTCCCCACTTCCAGTGGAGGCCTGGGACCGGCTAGGGGCAGGCGGGGAGTTGAACTTACTTCCTAAATTAGCCAGGTGCACGGCTTGTATTATCTCATTTAATCCTCACAGTAGGGAGGTTAGGTCCCCCTTACAGGTGACTGAACTGTGGACTTGAGAGTGGCTAAGTGTCCTGTTGAGCAAGAGCAGAGACGGGATTTGAACGTGCCCCAGAGCTCCAAATGAGCCCGTGGCTACCCGTGATGCGCTCACCTTGCCCCAGACCACTCCAGGGGCTTCCTCTCCCGCCCCAACCACCCGACGGTACCCTCACTCAACATCCAGGCTTTGGGGTTCCACAGGTACAGGCTGGTACAAGGTACATTGAGAAACACTTAACGTCCCAGGAGTCCTTTACAGCCTCCAGTGAAATAGGTAATAGTATATTTCCTGTCTCAGGGAGAAGGTTTGAAATGAACTAAAAGTGAAGAGAACCTCAGGACAGTACGTGTCAAGAGCAGGATAAGAGTGAAACTCAGTAAGGAGTAGAACACGGAGAAGGACGTGACTGACATGGAACGGGCCCACTTAACGTCAGAGCGTGGGACTCTACCCGCCAATCCTGGTAGGTGTCAGAAGGAAGCCGTTTATCTGTCTGGATTCTAGCCCTGCCTTGCAGAACAGTTGCTCTTTGCAGGTCAGTTTCCTCGACAATAAAATGACATTAATACTGGCTGCTTCCCCATCTGATGAAGAGATTCTGTGGGGTTAAATTTTGACCTCTCAGTTAGATGTGATCAGGAACGGTAAGCCTGGGGAAGGTGGAGTATATAATTACATATGAGGCTGATTTCCTGTAAGGCTGCAATTTTGTTTGTTAATCATCAACATTTATTATCTCTTCTCTGGAGTGGGGATAGCCAGAGTATCTTCTGAAGAACATTAGAGCATGTAGAAGGTAAGATATGTAACTTGTCAATTCCGATAAACCTATACAATAAAATATTTTCAGAACTGGAGTTTCTGATCTCCAGCCTTTAAAATTAAGTAAAACTTGGAAATGCTTTAAAAGCTATAAAGGACTGGTGTAGTGGATGTTATTAATAATATTAATAAAGAAAATGAAATGAAACCATTGTCAAAATTTAAGATGCTGAATATCATTTCAGTTTTCTGTTCCCTTTAAGTAAGTATTCCTAGGCTACGGATTTAGGAAGAGATTAAAAGGAACCCTTCAGAGAAGTGAATACCCCAAAAGTCAGGCTAGGATTGTTTATCAAGGCAAAAACAGAGGAAAACAGTAGGCAGGTATCTTGTTGATAGAAAAAAAGAAGTATTTACTATTTGAAATATCAGTGATGAATCATTTGGTGTAAAAATAACATAAAATGCCCACAATCTAGTATATTTTTCCATGGAAAGATATTTTTCCATGGAAAGATTCTCAAAAGTAGTTTTTGGATATTTTCAGTAGCCCGTAATTAAGCAGATATACCTGAAAGGCTATTGTATTTCACTTAAGACCAAAAACAGAGGAAGCTAATTTGTGATAATACAATCACACCTTATAGGAAAAAAAAAAAAAAAAGAAAGAAAGAAAGAAAGAAAAGTGTTGCTTGTTTGTGTTGCTTGCTAGTAATTGGATTATATGAAACCCACCTTCTGTTCAATGCACTCTATGCCCATTGGATACACATTCATCCAAGTCACTGCTCAGCTCAGATGCTCAGATTTGGGATAACTCAGCTCCGGAGTGCCTCATTTCGTGGCTGATGTTTTCTACCAACTGGTGAAAATACTCAAAATTACTTGAAATTTCTCATTTAACTCTTTTTCCATTATTCTCTAAATGGGAGACAAGTGGAAGCCCGAAGTGTTGGGATTGGGACAAAGGAAAGCTAGTGTGGACTTCTCTTCCTCCTCCCTATTGCTGGAGTCACGTGACTACAATTAACCTGAACAGCTTAGATCTATGTGGAAAGATCTGCCAGATGCACTACGAAAGAAAAAAACCAAAGCGCTGAACAAAGATGCTGCCATTTGTAGAAAAAACAAAAAAAAAAAAACAAAAAAAAAAAACCTGTCTGTAAATGAATGAACTATCTGCAAAGAAATCCAAGGAACAGAATAATTAATCTGAGAAGAAGAATTTGGGGGAGAGAATGCAGAAGATCCATGTGGGGAGATATTTTTCATTAGGTACTTTTTCACGCTGTTCAGCATTTTTCTTATTTGCATGCATTGTGGTTACACACTAAAAAAAAAAATCAGCTTTTAAAAGAAGAACCAAGTAAGAGGAATCTCCCAGGAGACAGGTTTCAATGCTCTAATGCCTCAGTATTTCTCATAAGATAGAAGACTACAATAGAATTCAGGTTCTCAAGAGAGTGGTCAGATGGTGAGATGAAAATTAGAGCCTGTAAAGGCAGAGGACCGGAAGGTGAAGGAGGAGGAGTTAGCCTGTTTGGGGCCGTCTGTTCTGCTTCTTCCTGGAGGTAGTTGTGGGAAAGTTCTGTGGTAAGATAGCTCCCAACATACCCACCCACTGGGGTACATAATTTATATAACCTCCAGCCTTTGAGTGTGGACAGAACCTATGACTCTGGTGGGATATCACTCCTATGACTAGGTTTCTAATCATTTGTCTTTGTGATAATCCAAAGGGAAATTATCTAGTAAGGCTGGACCTAATAACATAAATCCTTAAAAGGGACTGAGCCCTCCAGGAAGGCAAAGACATATGCCGATGTTAGCCAGGAACTGCCTATGGAGACCACGTGGCAAGTAACTATTGGTGGTATCTAAGAGGTAGGAGTAGTCCATGGACAACAGCTAGCAAGAAAATGAGGACCTCAGTCCTACAACTAGAATTCTACCAACAATCGGAATGAGCCTAGAAGGAGACCTAAGCCTCAGATTAGGATTGCAGCATTCTCAACTATAATGTGCCCAGACTTCTGACTGCTGGGAACAGAAATAACAGATGGGTGCTGGGGTTTTTTGCTTGTTTTTCTATATCATAGAACCTTTATTATTTTTTCTTCTAAATTTTTAAATATTACATAACATCCAACTTTTAGTTATGATACCATTTACTGACATCTAAAATGTATCTTCATGGAGCCCCTGGGTGGCTCAGTTGATTGGACGCCCATTCTTGATTTTGGCTTAGGTCTTGGTCTCAGGGTAGTAAGATCGATCAGTGAATCAGTCTCCTTGGTGAGCAGGGAATCTCTTTATCCCTCTTCCTCCTACTGCTTATGTGCATGTGTATGTGAATGTCCTCTCTCTCTCTAAAAAAAAAAAAATAAATCTTTTTAAAAAATAAATAAAACATATCTTCATTTACAAATATTTTATGTTTTGTCTATGGAACAGATTATTTAATGGGTGCTGCTTTATGCTGCTAAATTTGTGGTAATTTTTTAATGTAACAATAGAATAGTCTACTAACAGAGTTTTTTTGTTAGAGGAGCTCAGTGGATTATGAGAACCCCCAGTAGATCCAGTCCTAATAACCCATAATGAGATCTAGAGGCTTTGTAAGAAAGGAAAAAAGGGTCAGTCTTTGGGGGGGGGGGTGCATAATTTCTACCTATCACATGGCTTTTAAACCAAATAACTTAATCTTTCCCTTGTTGAATCTAAACTTTGTCATATAGTACTCCTCACTGGTATAATTTTTAGGAAAAAACTAAAACAAAACCCAAAAACCTCACCTCTCCTTTATTATACTTACATATTTACATTACATTTGTTAGTGTTTCTTATTAATTTTTAAAATCTGAAGAATCACTAGCATCTAGCAAATAACATTTTATACTACTGAGAGATCAGAAGCTATACATTAAATAATGTATAACACAATACTTTTATTTTCTCATTTTTTTTTAAGATTTTACTTATTTGACAGAGATCACAAGTAGACAGAGAGGCAGGCAGAGAAAGAGAGGGGGAAGCAGGCTCCCTGCTGAGCAGAGAAGCCGATGGGGGGCTTGATCCCAGGACCCTGGGATCATGATCTGAGCTGAAGGCAGAGGCTTAACCCTCTGAGCCACCCAGGAGCCCCTTATTTTCTCATTTAAAAAAGAAAACATAGCCTTAGAGAAATGCCATACCTGGAATAAGTTCTCCATCTGGCCTCCATCTCTAGTTTTCTGTTTATGTTTACCATAATTGTGCTGCCAACTAAGTGCATAATTGAGGGGGAAAAGTTCCAGAGTAATACTCTGGCCATTAACACCATAGAAATATCACTATTCCTTGCTGTTGGTGGCCCTCAAGTTTATTATATATTTAATTATAGGATATAATAAAAGGATAAAGTTAGTCTTCAGATCATCTTGCTCCAACCCAGAAGTAACTTCAGAAGTGTCACCCCTTCTGAACACGGGCTCCATGTGCACACTTCATGTAACCTAGGGTGGAAAGACTTATCTAATCCAAGATGGAAAGACTCTTTATACGCCTACTTAGTTATCTTCTTAGGATTTAAAAATATTCCACCTGCTTTCTGCCACCACTTTACTGAATTTGTACTTGTTAAAGCTATCTTTGACCTACTTGCCAAGCCAGTGGACCCTTCGTGTCCTCATCCTTTGACACTTCCCGGCACCTTTTAGTACTGTTCACCACCCCCACTTTGAAATGGAGCCCTAACATGAGTTTGTTTTTTGATAATAGATCAAAAACAACGTCATGTTCATTGTTTCTTACTGACCTTCTTTTTCCTTGGCCCTCAGGCAACTGACTCCATCCTGACTTCATTCAAATAAGGAGTTTCCTTGCACTTTGTTTAAGAGGAAGCTTCTCTGTAGTAATACAACTCCCAGAATACCTCTCACCAAAGCCATCCCTAAAGGGGTGTGTCTTATGGTGCAAAACTGCTGAAAGTCCCAGAGTTGAATTACACAGTCAGATTCTGGGACAGTGACAGACTGCTTTCTTTCAAATTCCTACTTCCTGAAACCGAGGCTGTTTATGAGAAACAGTGTATTTCAGGGAGATTACACTAAAATTAACCTTTTTCAGAGTCAGATTTGCTGGTCTTAAAAATGTTTATTCTCTTCTTCGAGACAAAGGTGAGTATCCGCCTTTAAATGACAAAACACAGTAGATATAGATACAAAAGATGGCATAATGCATAAGAAAGTATTTTTTCTGAACTGTGACCTTGTTCCTACTTCCTGATCTTGTCTATATTTAATGACTTTAAAGCTCTAAGAATACTTGCACTTCCAAAAAATGCCACAGAAAGGAGGTGAGGGTTGGGAAGGGGAAGGAGCAACAAACTTCGGTTACTGGGGAAAGAAAAAAGGAACCCGTTTTTTTAGAAGGTTTTTTGTTTTGTTTTGCTTTGTTTTTTATAGAAAGTTTTACTAACAAAGTCCCTATGTCAGGTAGCTTGCTATTGAACATCTGGCTTTGTCACTGAATTGAGGTGTTTGATTAAAGCATTAAAAGAGATGGGATTGGGACACCTGAGTGGCTCAGTCGGTTAAACGGCTGCCTTTGGCTCAGGTCATGATCTCAGGGTCCTGGGGTCAAGCCTCACATTGGACTTCCCTGTTCAGCGGTCAGCCTGCTTCTGCCTCTGCCTGCCTCTCCCTGCCTCTCCCTCTGCTTGCTCTCGTCCTCTCTCTCTCTGTGGAATAAGTAAATAAAACCTTAAAAAAAGAGAGAGAGAGAGAGGTGGGATTACTTACATGAAAAATTAACCCCAGGACTTTTGCCTGGAGTACGTAGGTAATCAGAACAGAAACTATCACTTGTACGATGACCTCAGTGATTTTGCCAGGAAACAGATAAGAGTGGAGAATTACTCTTTTTGTTTGGGAAGAACCGACGGGAATTCTGGGTGTGGTAAAGCATTATATAGACAGAAAGCAGCTAGAAAAATTAAATTACTTCATGCTTTATGCAAAGGAGTCTTTTCATTAACAAACTTTATCATTTGGAATTAGGGCTCTAAGACTCATTTGGAAAGCCACAAATTATGAGCTTTAGAATAGTTTGGGACTTGCAGGTGGGCAGAAAGGAGGGGATTTATGTGGCAACATAATGGCACCACTGTAATATTTGCTTCTAGCTCCCTCTGCCTTTTCTTTTCTTTTTACTTAGTGCAGCGAGTGCTTTTATGAGAAGCAATCTCTGCTTTTAGCTGATACTTCATTGTTAAGAACCTTTTAAATTCCTTACACATAATCACTGCTGCTGTTCAAGTCTACACAGGATACTGCAGCATAGTCTCCACGCTCCTTTGTTTCTCCTGTTTCCTCCTTTGCCTCAAATACATTTTTAGTATTGAACTATATAGAGCATTTGTAATTGTACTACGGGAGCTGTGCAGCCCTGTCACCAGGGGGTGTCAGCAGATTACATGTGTGGTGAGCACGATTTGGGGTCGGGCTAGGTGTAGGTTCACTTACCACCTGAGAGACACACCAGACCTAAACAAATGCCAAGTCAAGTCTTTATATCCAGTGACCAAAATCATTTACTTCTCTCTTTCCACTTCCCCCTTCCAAACTCCGTCAACTTGCAGCCTCCAGAGAAACAAAGCGCTTAAAAGTATTCTGGCAATAATTTTACTTTCCACTTCAAATATCTTTTGAATTGGAGTTCAAGGAATTCAAGTTCTTCCCTAACAAGACACCAGAATTTTATAGTACCCTTCACTGGCATGAGTAATGTTAGGGTAGCTGGTGATGGGGGCAGCAAAAAATGTACAAAGAGTAGAGCAACAGGCAGGAGACAGTTTATTCACTCTCCAAGGGAAGACAAGGGCCGGACGTCAAGAGAGATGTCAGCCTGAGTTTCTGTTAGATTGGGCTTTTTGAGGGATTTTAAAGAATGTGTGAGGGTTTCAGCTATGCCCATGCGGGCAGGGTGTGTGTGAAATGACTCTTGGCCAGGTAGAGCGGGAGGTGACAGGTATCTCCAGAAGTTCTCTCCAGGGCTTGTCCAGGATGTGCATTGTGGTCAGGCCAGAGAAGAGTATGTTTTGTAGTGGGGTCTGTTTTCTGAGAATAAAGGGTACCATGACATAGAAAAACAAAGAGTGAGGGCCAGGTAGAAACACCTATGAGTTTTGTCTGTAACATTGGCTGGGGAGGGGGCTTTAAATAGATTCCTTTCCAGAAAGGAGCCAATAATTACTTTAA
>NC_081557.1:173918386-173927580 GCF_022355385.1 Mustela nigripes
ATATATATATATATATATATATATATATATATATATATATATATATATAATTTTTAGAGCCATATGTAAATCATGATGGATGTTATAAAATCTCACATGAAATAATACTGTATAATGAGCATACCTGACATATTAAGCTCTAACAATCTCCCCTTGAGTCCTATGGGATCTAAATTTGGGTTTAGAACCTGGAATTTTCTTTAAGAATAAGTGTATTCATTTGAAAATATTTTCTGAAACTCTGTGGTTCCTCCCATTCCAAAAGAATTTCACTGACCCCTTTCCCTGAACATAGTACACTGACTACTTTTACTGTCCCTTAATCTATTTCAGAAAATGATGGCTTTTTTAGCATAAAATGTTCATTGAAAATGCTTTCCTGAAATTTTAAGCACCTAAGTTTTGGAGAATTTTCATAGGAATGTGCATTCAAACTTTTGATGTAAATTCATGCCATATTTTTGTTATTGTATCTGTTGCCTCTCTATATAGAGGAGTCCGTTTCTTGTTATTGACAGTGGTATCAATTTTTGCAGGGTATTGTGGTTTCCTGTGTTTCTAGAGTTCTGTGAGATAGACAAATTAAAAAGTAAGAATATTATCTGGTGCCACCATTGTATGTGTAAGGAACAGAAAGAGATGATCATAGCTTTAATATCAGTTATATATTAATACAGTTTTCTCAAAGTATGGTGTACAAACTACTGATTTCAGCTGGCACATATCCAAACTTCAAAAATTTGAGTTTTATCTTTGGTTTAATGTGAATTAAAACTATAATTAGCTCAGGACATCTAGGTGGCTCAGTCAGTTAAGCATCTGACTCTTGATTTCGGCTCAGGTCATGTTCTCAGGGTGGTGGGATGAATCCTGGAGTTAGGCTCTGTACTCGGGGCAGAGTCTGCTTGCCATTCGCTCTTTCCTTCTGTCTCTGCCCCATCCCCCTGCTTGCATGTGCTCTCTCTAAATAAGTAAATAAGTAAATAAATACATAATTTTAAAGACCAAATAATTAGCTCATAAAATTTATGATTTAATGAATATTATTGCTCAGGAAGATGTTAAGTGAAAAGAAAGTGAGGTGTTTACTACTGATTTTAAGGAAATGAGGAATTACTCTCACAGGTAATATGCAGATATGGTAAAAATTATAAAGGTGGAATGTAAATGGCTAAAGTTTTGGAAATATTGAATGAATGTGTTTAATAAGTGGATATTTTCTGAATCACTGTAGAAACTTGAACCTCACTGATGCTTGATTACACAGCTCAATTAATAATAACAATCTGTTAAATTTCATAATTACAGATGTACAAAATAGTTGATAAAAAATGCTTTATCATTTTATCATATCTTCAGTCCTCATGAATTGCCATAAAATTGAAGGAATATAGAAGGTAACCAGTATTTTTTGAAACAAGAATCATAGAGAGGTTAGGGGATCTGGGTGGCTCAGTCATTTGGGCAACCAACTCTTGATTTCCACTCAGGTCTTGATCTCAGGGTCATGCGACAGGCCCGTGCTGGGCTCTGCACTCAGCAGGGAGCCTGCTTAGGATTCTCTCCCTCTCCCGTTGCCCTTTCCCCCAGCTTTCTCTCTCTGTCTAAAATAAATAAATCTAAAAAAAAAAAAAAATTGGAGAGAGGGTGAATCAACCCCAAATAAGCACTAGAGTTCTATTCTGCCTGTTTTCCCTGATATCTTTGCAGGGCAGAGAGGGGTGGTGTGGGCTAAAGGGTGGGAGAGGAGGAGGGAACCATGAGCATCATCTAGGTCAAGGGTCATTAATGTATCATGAAGTATGCCAATGGTCTCTTTAAAAATGATCATATTAGTCATTTCTTTTAGGGAATCCATTCTAGGGAGGATATAATTCTTAATATGGAGAAAATTCACAAAGATGTTTATTATAAAGGTATTTATGGTAGCAACAAATTGTAAGCGTTCTAACAAAAGGGAAAGGTCAAGCAAATTATAGTACAGTAGTCCCTCATTTAGCAATGGTTTTGCACTGTCTCGGTTTCCCACAGTCAACAACCACCAGAAGCAGATGATCTTTTCTGACGCTTCATCACATGCCTGCATCATTCACCTGACTTCATCTCCTTACACAGGCATTTTATCAGCTCACACCACCACAAGAGAAGAACGGTGAGTACAGTATAGGCATATCTCTTTTTATTGTGATTGCTTTATTGCACTTTACGGACACTGAGCTTTTTATAAACAAAAGGTTTACGGCAACCTTGCATGGGGCAAGTCTGCCGGTGCTGTTTGTCCAAGAACATTTGCTCACTTCATGTCTCAATGTCACATTTTGGTAATTCTCGCAAATGCTTCCAACTTTGTTGTTATTGTTATGTGTGTGCTATGGTGATCTGTGATGAGTGATTACAACAACTTACAGAAGCTCAGATGATGATTAACATTTTCTAGCAATAAAGTATTTTTTCGGGCGCCTGGGTGGCTCAGTGGGTTAAGCCGCTGCCTTCGGCTCAGGTCATGATCTCGGGGTCCTGAGATCGAGTCCCGCATCGGGCTCTCTGCTCAGTGGGGAGCCTGCTTCCTCCTCTCTCTCTGCCTGCCTCTCTGTCTACTTGTGATTTCTCTCTGTCAAATAAATAAATAAAATCTTTATAAAAAAATAATAAAGTATTTTTTCATTAAGCTATGTACATTTTTTAGACAGAATGCTATTCCACACTTAACAGACTAAAGCACAGTGTAAACGTAACTTTTATATGTACAGGGAAATAAAAAACATTTATTTGACTCACTTTATTGCAATATTCACTTTATGGTGGTAGTCTAGAACTGAACCCAAAATATCTTCAAAGTATGCCTGTACAGGAGTGCCCGGGTGGCTCAGTTGGTTAAACATGTGCCTTCGGCTCAGGTTGTGATCCCAGGGTCCTGGGATCGAGCCTTGCATTGAGCCCCCTGCTGGGCAGGGGGCCTGCTTCTCCTTCTTCTCCATACGTGTGTGTGTGTGTGTTTTCCCTCTCTCTCTCTCTCTCTTGCTATCTCTGTCTCTATCTCTGTCTCTCTCTCTCTCTCAAAAAAAAAAAAAAAAAAAGGTATGCCTGTATAATAAGGTATTTTGAGAGAGATACTACATTCACCTATGTTTTATTACAGTATGTTGTTATTAGTATTTTATTATTATTGCTGTTAATCTCTTCCTGCGCCTAATTTATAAATACATACTTTATGTATGTATATATGGAAAAAAAATATGGTTTATATTGGGTTAAGTATGGCTTCAGACGTCCATGGTCTTGGAATGTATCCCCCTAGGATGGGGTGGGGAGGGCTATGGTATATCTGTAAAACAAGGTGAAGAATAGTACCAGCATAGAAAATACTGAGTGAAAAACAGATTCAGGATCAATTAACTATTATACTTACAACTACAGAATTCATGTACAAAATATAGAAAGATATAAATTCACAAATATTCTAAAAGTTTGGTTGTTGTCTTACAGTGATAAAATAATTGTTCCTTTTCCTTTATCTATGTCTGCATATTTATTTTTATATTGACTTTTCATATTACTGTATAAAATAGTAATATAAATATATATAACATAATATATATAACATATAATATATATATTATATAACATACTTGTATTACTTTTTGACATAACTAATAGAATGTGTTAAATAAAACTATGCTGCTGCCTAGTTAAAAACAACTGTGCAGTTTTTGAAAGATAAATCTTACCTTTCCTTTATTTGGCATACAAATAACTAGCTGTCTGAAAAAGAGAGGATTGAGTCTCAGTGCTAGAGAGAATGGGCATAGCAGAGTCAGAGAACATAGATGGACATACCCATTGAAACACTACTCTCAGTTGATTTTTCTTGCATTGATTGCTTCAGTCTCAACCATGGTTTTTACTGCAGTCAACTTATTCTTTTGAAGAAAGGAAAAAAGGAAGGAAAGAGACATGGAAAATTTACATGATATGCATGCTAATAATTTCCTAATTAGCTTCTCATTCCTTTGGATTCCCATAAGCTGGAGTTGTACATTTATGTCTATATGTGTTATACTTAACATTCACTGTTGCCATATCTTTGCATAGACTCCTAGCACCCCTCAAAGTATACTGTGTCGTTGGCTTGCCCAGGAAACTTTGCTTAGAATCTTAACCCTAGCATATCTAGTTACTGTGATACATTCCCCATGAGTGCATTATAAGCACTAAAAAAAATGAAAAAATTTCGACAAAATTCTTGTCTGTTCATAAGTGCTTTTCTTTTCTATAAAAAAGAAAACGCTTAGGTCCTCATCACATGTCTTTTTATTTGACCACTTTTTCAGAAGAATTTAATCTCTGATTATAGTTTGGATGCTGCAGCTCATCATTTTCCAAGATAACTGTATCCCTACCCGGAAATTTGCTTCCCTAAATCCTGCCCTGTGTTATTGTGAGGGATAATAAAATGTGAGTGAATAGCATCTCTTCCAAGATATTACTCAACCAGGTTTGATTCACATCTCCAAAAGTTGTAGGTTCTTTAATAAGAAACATTTGAAGCCTTTTGAGCCCAGATTCCCCCTGCCACCTCTCACCTCCCCTCTTCCCCAGTGGGCCAGAGAGGTGGGTGGAGGACACCAGGAACTAGGTGGAGCTTCTAAAGGCACAGCCTGCCAGGCAGCTAAGAAGCAGACAGAAACACCCCTCCCTACACGGTCAATTCCAGGCTGCAGGTTCCAGCCTCTCAATGTTGATGAGGTAAAGCACTTCATCTTTGTAGCTCTCCTTCAGGACTTTTTTTTTTTTTTTTTTAAGATTTTGTTTATTTATTGACAGAGAGAGACACAGGGAGAGAGGGAAAACACGCAGGGGGCGTGGGAGAGGGGGAAGGCAGGCTTCCTGCAGAGCAGGGAGCCCAACCTGGGGCTCGATCCCAGGACCCAGGGATCATGACCTGAGCCAAAGGCAGATGCTTAATGACTGAGCCACCCAGGCACCCCTCCTTCAGGACTTCTGGAAGCATATTCTTTTTTTTTTTTTTTTTAAGATTTTATTTATTTATTTGACAGACAGAGATCACAAGCAGGCAGAGAGGCAGGCAGAGAGAGAGGAGGAAGCAGGCTCCCCGCTGAGCAGAGAGCCCAATGCGGGGCTCGATCCCAGGACCCTGAGATCATGACCTGAGCCGGAGGCAGCGGCTTAACCCACTGAGCCACCCAGGTGCCCCTGGAAGCATATTCTTTAAGTATATATCCACTCAGTAAAATGACCTCTCATTACTTTACTCAAAGCCAAAGGTGATTTTTAGACTTCATCTTTCTCTGTCTTTGCAATTTTGACACTGTTGACTTGTGTGAATTTTCTTTTTTCGTTTCCATATCACCGTGCATTTCTGACTTCTTTCCTACTTCTCTGGCTGCGCTTCCTTTTTATATGCTTTTTCTCTGCCCACGTCATATACTGCATTGTGCTCTCTGCCTCCTCTCTCTCTCTCTTGCGTGTTCACATTGGATGAATGCCTGTTGCTGCACTTGTACCAGTTTTCACTAAAGGTCCTGCGGTTCTTCTTCCAGAGTTCTGGACTCACATCCAGGTGTAAACGTCTATTAGTAAGTATCTGTACTCTTCATCCGACAGGCATCTCACATCAAACATTTTCAACACTGGATTTATTTACCACCTCCATGAATATTTTTTTATATTGATATCTGGCACTAAAAGCCATGTACTTGCTCAAGCTAAACACTTGGGGCTCTCCTAGACCCCTTATTTCTTAATCAACAATATCTAATCAACTTTGAAGTGACATTGATTCCATTTCTTAAATGTCTTTGGAAACTACCCGTATCTGCGTATTCCTGGTTTAGGCCCTCAAGATCACACAGTATATCCTGATCTCCTCAGCCTCTAGCCTTTGTCCTGTTGGACAGGATATTTCCAGGGGCCCAGAGCATTCTTCTACCCCAGAACTTTTTTGCAGTAACCATTTTGGAAAACTAAGTCTGTACCTTTTATCTCTGAATTCCCATTACCTAGCCCAATGCATGACACATTGTAGATACTCAATATGGATTTGCTATATAAGTAAAATTTCATGGGTTCCTACTTCTCTGCCCTATTTCTTTTGTTTAAATGAGACTTACCACAACTTGAAGCTCTCTAGCTCACAAAGGACATAGTTTTTCTCCAGAATTAAATTTTTTTTAAAAATCCATCAACTCAGCACTTGAAGAATTACATCTGCTTTCCCACACACACATAATGATGTCTACTCAACTAGAGGCAGTAGAAGGTTGAGACATTTGAAGTTGTGAACCCTGCCAAATGTGTCTTCTAATTTGTTTTTTTTTTTTAATCTGATAATAGCTCTTCTGTGTGAGATGACATACTTGTCAGACAAGATTTTCCTCATCTGTGTCTATAGTAGCTATAGTGTGTCCGCCCTTCAAGGAGGTTCTGGCCCTACTCCAGTCTCTTCCATCCTGCTCTATCTGCATTATGCTTGTCCTAGACACAATATGAGGGACATTTTCCTTAGATAAGGTGTGATAAAGGTGAATACACCACTGACGAAGTTTGGTTACTGGGATTCATCATTTGTATTAGGTGGGATTAAAGAGGGAGGCAGAGAGGTGAGACTGTCTAGTTCTAAAGTAAGGCTGAAAGAAAAGCAGAAGATAACACAGGCAAAAAGCATCCCTAAGTTAACCAGAAGACTTGAGTGGAAAGGAAGTGCCACTAATATATGTACAGTGTCACGATGTTTGGTTAAATCACTTCTGACTACACCTAGCTACCTCAATTGAGAGGCAAAAATCAGACTGCTCAGTAATTGTCAAAGAATACTTAGTTTAATTTTGAAAAATTACACTTTTAAATACTTTATTATAAATATGAAGATATATATAATAAAATATTTATATAAACATATAACTATGCAAAGAAATAATGATATCAAAATGTTTATAGTGCTTATGTCTTAGTGGTACTTTGGGTAATTCTTATTTTCCTTTTTACCACATTTTTTTCTCCACATTTTAAAATAACATCATTTTGTGCTCATTATAATGAAATGTTTCAAAAAATCTAGATCTTCAGGGGCACCTGGGTGGCTCAGTGGGTTAGAGCCTCTGCCTTCAGCTCGGGTCATAATCCCAGGGTCCTGGGATAGAGCCCCACATTGGGCTCTCTGCTCGGCAGGGAGCCCGCTTCCCCCTCTCTCTCTGCCTGCTTCTCTGCCTGCTTGTGATCTCCATCTGTCAAATAAATAAATAAAAATCCTAAAAAAAAAAAAATTGGATCTTTAAAAATACATCAGAGGTGGTGGCTTAGATGGTTAAACATACATCAGAGATCATTATGGTACAATCTTCAAGATTTTCATGACTTAAATACTTCACGACGGAGTCTACTGGAAGACATCCAGTAGACTGGTAATACCTTTCACTTGCAAGCCAGAAGCTGCCATGTATGAAAAAGCAAGTTACAGTGAAAGAAAAGAAAAGCACTAATTATTATGCAACATAGATTACAGAAGTCTTACAGTATCTCAAACACGGTCTTTCCCCAGATCACAGTTGTCAAGGAAAAACTTTTGACCGCAGCTGCACATATACAATGTGTGAAAGTCTGAGGGAACATGAAGGAATTAGGGAGTTCCCCCTGGCCAAGTTTTCTCCAAAAGATATATCCCTTCAGGGAGGGGGGGAAAAAAGAGTGTGGTGGGGGGGACAAACCATAAGAGACTCTTAATGGTAGAGAACAAACAGGATTGATGAAAGGCAGTGGGTCGGGGGATGGACTAGAAGAGTGATAGGTATGAAGGAAGGCACTTGTTTTAATGAACACTGCGTATTGTATGTAAGTGATGAATCACTGAATTCTATTCCTGAAACCAATATTGCACTGTATGTTAGCTAACTAGAATTTAAATAAAAATTTGTAAGAAAAAAAATATATATATATCCCTTCAGGTCACCCTATCTGCTCCCATTCAGCCTGTTCTGAATGCACAGCTCAACTAAGACCTGGCCTTTCATTTCACTTTCTCGGAAAGGTAGAGACCTTAGCTGAGACCCGTTTGGAGTTTAAAGTGGACAGGTTGAGAATGTGACGCTTACTGGGTATCCAAGTGCAGATATCCAATAAACAGTTGGAAATATGCATCTGAAAATTTCAAGAGAGAAGTCTGGGACTCAGGAACATGAGTTTCCTCTATTCTCTTATCTAGATGTTTCAAGGAGCCGTCATGCAACAATGCCTATGACACAATGCAGGAAATAAAGAGTAGAGATTATCCCTTATTCTGTTCATTCTCTTCTTAGAATAAAGTCCTCTGTGTTCGATATTATTTTAAACTGGGAAGTTCTAAATTAGAAATGGATCAGAATCTATGAAAATCTATTTTGGGTGGTTTCATATGAAGCTTTTGAATTAATTCTTTTTCCTAATTATATACCTACACGTAGTCATTGTAGAAATTATGAAAAGAAGAGGAAAATAATTGAAAAGTATCACTGAGAGCCAAGACTCTTAATATTTTGGTGTAGTTTTTTTTCTGATTATGTTTCTGCCATTTTTAAAAATTATGGTGAGGTGCACATAAAGTTTGCCATCATAATCATTTTAAGTGTACCATAGAGTGGTGCTAATTTACATTCACACTCTCGTGCCCCATCACTCCCATCTATCCACAGAATTCTTTTCATCTTGCAAAACTGAAACTCTGTACCATCAAACCATAGTTTCTCATTCCCTCCCTTCACTCTACCCTTGCAAACACCATTCTACGGTCTGTTACTATGAATTTGATGACTCAAGGTACCGTCATGTAAGTAGCGTCGTGCAATATTTGTCTTTTAGTAACTGGCTTATTTCACTTTGTATAATGTCCTCAAATAGCATGTGTCAAAATTTCCTTTTTAAGGCTGAATAATATTCCATTTATATATATACCACATTTTGTTTATTCATCTGTTGATGGGGGCATAAGTTCTTCTACCTTTTGGTTACTATAAATAGTGCTGTTATGAACATGGGATTCAGATGTCCCTGAAAGTTCCTGCTTCGGGTTATTTTGAACATGTTCTCAGAAGTGGGATTCCTGGATCATATGATAATTCTATTTTTAATTTTTCTGAAAATACCATTTCTTCCATAGCAGTTGTGCTAAGATTCCAATTTTCCATATCCTGGCCAATACTTAT
>NC_081557.1:173927590-174073728 GCF_022355385.1 Mustela nigripes
TTTCTTTCTTTCTTTCTTTCTTTCTTTCTTTCTTTCTTTCTTTCTTTCTTTCTGTCATGTAGCCATCCCTGTGGGTGTGAAGTGGTTTCTCATCGTGATTTTTTATTTGCATTCCCTATTAGTGATAATGAGCATCTTTTCATGTGCCTATTGACCATTTGTATATCTTCTTTCAAGAAATGTCTATTCAAGCCCTTTGCTATTGATTAAATTAGGTTGTTTATATTTTTACTGTTGAGTGGTATGAATTCTTCATATATTCTGGATATTAACTCTTTATCAGGTATATGATTGGCAAATATTTTTCTATTCCATGGGTTTCCTTTTCACTCTGTTTAATATGACCTTTGATGCACAGAAGTTTTTAAAATTTTATGTAGTTCAATTTATTTGGGTTTTTTTGTTTGTTTCTTATCTGTGCTTTTGAGATTATACCAAGAAATCACTACAAAATTCAGTATCATAAAGATTTTCCTCTTTTTTCCCCTAAGGCTTTTATAGTTTTAGGCTCTATGTAATTGAGTTAGTTTTTTTCTTAAGATTTTTATTTATTTATTTGACAGAGATCACAAGCAGGCAGAGAAACAGGCAGAGAGAGAAGGAGGGGAAGCAGGCTCCCTGCTGAGCAGAGAGCCTGATGTGAGACTCGATCCCAGGACCCTGAGATCATGACCTGAGCCAAAGGCAGAGGCTTTAACCCACTGAGCCACACAGGTGCCCCAAGTTGGTTTTTTAAATGGTGTAAGGTAAGGGTCCAACTTTATTCTTTTGCACATGCATATCCAGTTTTTCCAATGCCATTTATTGAAAAGATTGTTCTTTCCCCCATTGAATGGTCTTGACATCCTTTTCAAATCATTTGACCATATAATGAAGGTTTATTTCTGGGCTATCTCTGCTATTTCATTGGTCTGGGTATCTGTCTTTATGCCAGTACCACACTGTTTTGATAAGTGTAGCTTTGTAGAAAGTTTTAGAATTAGGAAGTGAGACATCTCCAACATTGTTCTTCTTTTTCAACATTGTTTTGGCTATTTGGCTATTCAGCATTTTTTGAGATTTTATATGAATTTTAGGATGGATTTTTTTCTATTTCTGGAAAAAACTTCATTGATCTTCATTGACTTTTTTAAAAACATAACAGCTATCACACTGTGTAGACAATGTTATATTCTGCTTTTCTTCCTTCACATTATATTTATGTTATTATTAACAATAAACATTACTTCTTAGGGCACCTAAATGGCTTAGTTAAGTGATCGACTCTTGATTCCAGATCAGGTCTCGATCTCAGGGCTGTGAGATCAAGGCTAGCATCTGGGCCTGCAAAGGGTGTGGCGTCTGCTTAAGATTCTCTTTCTCCTTCTCCCTCTGCCCCTCCCCCCTCTTGAAAAAAAAAATAAATAAAAATAACCATAACTTCTTTTAATTTAAATACTTTGTAAACATACTTTACAATGATTACATAAAGGAAAATGTACAAATGGAAGTATAACTGAAAGATTAGAAAAATTTATACCTCAAATTATGTGACTTATATATGCATTAGATACTATAAACATAGAAGTGGGAAAAATTTGATTCAACATTGTAATTCTTATATTATTTTTGACCAACTACAATTCTGGGATTCATTTATTTACTTAGCAAACTTTACTGAGTCTTTATAGTTTTTCAAGCCCTGGAAACCTAGACATAAATTCGGTATGATCTTCACCCTCAGCGGAAGGGAACAAATACTAAAATTTTGTGAAAATCTAGTATGTGTCATGAGTTTTCACTTTCTATTTTAGTGTTTGCTTTAATCTAATTGGGAAGTGGTGTTAATCCCATTTAGAGATGGGGAAAATAATGTTCATTTCAGCCGAAGCCACCCGTCGGAGGTGACACAGAGTAAGTGGCAGGGCTGGGACACAGCTCAGGGCTAACTGCTTCCAAAGCTCATGCCCTTTTCCCTCTCCCTAGTTGCCTTTTGGCACTTACGACCTTGAACAGGAGAAAATACATACAGCAAAATGTAACGTGAACAGAACGCCGTTATAGCTATTAGTTGTGCTGGAAGGGGGTAACAAGGGCTTTAGAGAAATAGCATTATAATTTAAGACTTCAGAACTGAGAGTTTCATGAGCTATGATGGGGAGAGCAGCATTCACTGATCCATCCATTCACAAACCTGCACTGAGCTGCTACTGTGTGCTAGTCCCACGGGTAGCTCCCGCTGTGCTCCAAAGACTTGAAAGAGAATGAGTGTGACACTGACCACCCTCAGGAGTCAGTCTCTTGGGAGACGAGAGAGACGAGTGGGTAACTGACAAATGACAGAGCCTTGTGAACAGTTCTGCTACAGAGTCAAATGCAGAGTGCTGGGGGCCACGCTTCCAGGGTACTCAGGCCAGAAGCTATGCTGTGTTGCAGCCGTGCTGGGCACGGCAGACTGGATGCTCCATGCCAAGTTCAGATGCTTGCACTTGATTTGATAGGCAACAGCAAGTCAGCAGACATTTTTAAGCGGGGGAGTGACAAGGTTAATTATGATTTTAAAAAGCTATCTGGCAGCATGTGAAGTACAGAGTGTAGAAACGTGGGAAGAGACAGGTGGCAGGACAACCCGTCTGGAGGCTAACGGTGCCAACTAGAGATGGAGAGGACCCCGTCCAGATAACAACAGAAGAGACTAGGAGAGTAGAGACCATATTTATAAGAAGAAGGCAGAATTCATGGACTGTAGGATGTATAGCGAGAATCAAGAGAACAGCATATACAAAAGCTTCAGTTCATATATATGTTCAGAACCACTGCATTGTTTACAAGTGAAGGACTCATTCAGCATTTTATAAATAAGTAATAAATTCTCTTTGTAAGAGATTGTACTGATAATTATCAGAACTCATTTTAAATATTAAGTCATTCTAAAACACTAATAGTTTAATATTTGTTTTTTTTCTCCCAAGCAGTTTACACATAGCCTGCAACGCTGTTTACACTGTTAATTCTGTTAGCAAACTCTTCCTACATGGATAATATAACTGAAATTTTTATCGCTGTTATATTGAAACATAAATTTTGAGAAAATGGATTAGACAATCTTTTTCTATAATAAAATTCAAAAGATTAATGGACTTTTTTCTGAAATACGGTTCAGAAAAGGTCAGAAATGGTCAGGTAAGTAATGTGCAACACTATTTTAATGTTTCACAAAAGTTTTCCATTTTCTTGGTCATTACTGAGTCTTGTAATTTATTTGGTTCTTTTTCGTTTTGTAGAGACACATTTGTTTTCATTAATAAGCAAAGATATACATCCTGTTAAAAGTGGAATCTCTTGCGCTGTTATGTGTGACCAGAAGAGGGCGGCAGTGAGGCACTACAAAGAACGAACAGGCCCTTAAATTGCAGAGGTGTTATGCCCATCCTGTAAATGACCTAAACATCCGTTTGGGCTGACATCTTAATTAACTGATTCATTTTCTGAGCCAGAGACTATGACATAAATATTGTCACAGAATTTTCAGAACATCAGATGATGTCCTTATAATGCAACAGAGCAATAGTTTTGTGGAAATTTCTGTTAAGATTGATGACAACGCTGAGACATATTCTGGAAATTTTACATCAGAAGGGAAAAGATTAGAGGATGGATTAAAAGTAAACATGTTATTTCTTGTTCAAGAGTATAGGCAGAGAATTTAATAATTTACAAAGACAATAAAAGGAATCTTGTTGAACATTGCAGATACTCCTGAAATAAAAAAGAATATTTCCAATTTATCAAATATATGGTAAGCAAGGCATAGGATTAAGCAACTAAGAGATTCAGTAAATAGCTCCTCTTATAATCAATTACTGAAAACAAATATATTTTGAGTACCTCATATGTGCCAGGAATTACTCCAGGCTATAGAAGGGAATAAAACACAATAGGCCCTGCCCTATTGCAGCATGTATTATAGTGGGGAAGAAAAACATTAAGCAAAACCACAATTAATTCCTAGTTTTACAACTGAGAAAAAAAATGAAAACCAGTCTACCACAGGGTCCCAAGTAAACTAGTTTACTTTCATTCTCAAAATTGGAAATTAAATAAAATTTAAAATAGGACTTAAGAACAACTCACTTGAAGTTCTTAATACCAATTTTTATTATGTATTTCCCTTAACAATAAATAAAGGGGGTAAGGAGGAATTTACATATTGATAAAAATATCATTGCGTAAGAGTTTTTGGGTAGTTGATGTACGGCAATAAAAAACTGTCAATTAAGTGTCATAAAATGCCGTGAGCCTTCTGTGGTGGCCTGAATTTGATTAAACACCATGTCAATCATCAGGCTGGCTCCAGCTGCAACTGATAATCTGTCCTCACTTGATCCGCTCTAAATCCTAGGTCCCAAACCTGGAGAACATTTATTCAAATAGAATCCTCTACCTCCTCTTTTTCATTCATCTTCATTGGCATCTCTGACATCCCAGATTTCCAGTTTTCCCAGGCTATGAGCCCACTTGCAGGCCTTCCAGCCTTTCTCTGAGCAGGGATCCATTGGCTCAAAAGGTTATCTATATTTTTAAACGCACTTTCGACTTTTTTAATGTTCCTTCCCTCCACTGTATACCCTTTCCAGATGTGGGTTGACTGAGACAGCCAGCCCCCTCAGCTGACTCTGACTGGATCCATTACTGATGAACCATGGCTGGGCCCTCACTGATTCTTTTATTCATCCTTAATTGATTGTCTTTCTAATTCTGTACAGTCCCTGTTTCAATCCAGGATTCCCCTTTTCAAGCTAAACTCCCTCCTCCCGCCCTACCTCACAGATCTCCATCTGTTTGACTTAGGATATTGGGTTATCTATCTTTAACTCTCAAATTTTCTTCTTCCCTTCTGCCTCACAGAGACAATGTTCTCCCTCTGACCTCTTAAACCAACCCTTTTCTAACTTGTCTTGTGATCTCCTAAGCCATCTCCTTCTGACTTCTTAAACCAACCCCTTTTTAACTTGTCTTGTGATTTTTCTCATTCATATTCCCTCTTTCATCTTTTTTTCTTTTCTTTCTCTCTCTGTTCCGCTTTCTTTCTTTCTTTCTTTCTAACCTTTTCTCTCTCCTTTTTTTTTTTTTTTTTTTTATTTTGCCTTCTGACATCTTCTGGGCCTACACACATGTTCAAATCTAATGATTCTTACGAAATACTCATTTCTCCTGAGACCGTATTCCATCTTTCTCCTTCCCTTAACAGCAGTGCTTCTCAAAGTAGGAGCCTGTATTTATCCCTTTCACTTCCTTGTTTAACACTTGAGCATCCATTTCTCCTGGTCTTGCCTCTTCTGAAATGTGTATTTATGTGATCAACGAGAACTTTCCCATCACTTGATCTAGTCACCTCTTCTTAGTGGCTACTCTGGGTCTTCCTGTGGAACTTGTTGCCCATTGTCATGTCTCCACTGTTCTTTGTTCTCACATTTCTAGCTGTTTCTTTGGAGGCCATTATATCACTATCTGGCTCCCGGGTAGAGGCATTCTCTAAAAGGCCTCGTCTTCTTCAGATTCTACCTTTGCTTCTTTTAATCTAGTGTAATGACTTCTATAATTGCCAAACCCTTCCCTTGTGGATGCACCCCAAATTCCTCTTCAGTCCTAATCTTTCTCCTTAGTTTGACTCACATTTCCCACCTCTTACAGAGAGCTTCATTTCTCTACAGGATTCATGGCTACATCAAACAGACTGATCTGAACTCATCATCTCTCAGTAATGTTCCATGCACCCTAGACTACCTACCAGCTGATTCTGATCATGATCTATGAGGCCCTTCCTCTTGCTCTTTGCTCCCCACTCCGCCCCATCCATCTGAAATGCATCTCTTTGTACCACTCTCCTTTTCCCCAGACCCTGCCTCTCCCGTTTTCTCCATTTGTTAGAGTCCTATCCATTCTTCAGTTTAGTTCCTATTTGGCCTTCTTAACAAACACTAGCTTAGGAGCGCCTGGGTGGCTCAGTGGGTTAAGTCTCTGCCTTCAGCTCAGGTCATGATCCCAGGGTCCTGGGATTGAGCCCCACATCGGGCTCTCTGCTCAGCAGGGAACCTGCTTCCCCCTCTCTGCCTGCCTCTCTGCCTACCTGTGATCTCTGTCTGTCAAATCAATAAATAAAATCTTTTAAAACAAACAAAACACTAGCTTAACTGACTCTCCCCGTCCCCATTTTTCATCCATTCTTTGCTTGGAAGTCAACTATACCTGATCCCCGTCACTCTTATATTTGAGATACACATTTGTGTTTGTCATCTCTATTAAGCCCTGAGGCCTGAAGCTGTTGAAACTGTGTCTTATTCATCTTTATATCCCCCTGTAGGACCTGACACATAGGAGAAGCCCTAGAAATTTCGGTTAATCTGCATTGTTGGAAGGAAAGTTTCACAAACCTTAATTTTTTCCAAGATTTTATTTATTTATTTGACAGAGATATAGAGAACACAAGTAGGCAGAACGACAGGCAGAGGGAGAGGGAGAACCAGGTCCTCCTCTGAGCAGGGCACTTGACATGAGGCTTGATCTCAGGACCCCAAGATCATGACCTGAGCTGAAGGCAAATGCTTAAGTGACTGAGCCACCCAGGTACCCCACAAACCTTAATTTTTTTTAAGAATTGTGAAGAACATGATATTTTTAATATGCAGGCTACACATTTGGGAGACTATAGGAAGTTTAAAAAAGGAAATTTACATCAAATATGGTTGACATTCTTGTCTCTGTCCTACTTCAGTTAAGGCAGATTTTTAGAGCATTACATAAAATTTCACTTTGTAAGGGAGTTTTTTTTTAGGAGTGAAGAAATTCCTGGAAATTAAGATTAAGTTTCAAGCTCTGGGATTTTATTTAACTGTCTTTGAAGTTAATAAATTGACCTGCCACTGTTTCATGGATACTGACAAAAGACATGAGACTCTTGGGTCAAAGACAGAGGATGTTATTATTCCAGAGCACAGCAAGAAGCATGAGCATCACGTAGACATCAGTTTCTCATGTCCTCCAAGTCTCCAAGGAGTGACACTGAGCAGTCCAGGTGAATGTGGGTAGGTTTGTGTTGCAGCCAATGAACATGGATCTTGAGGAAGCTACTGCTTTTATAACAAACCTGTTTTTGTTCCAGAGGGAGACATTATCTCATCCCTCAAGGTTGCTACAAATACAAACCCTGATTAATTGCCCACGAGAGGAGGAATTTGGTGGGTATTCTTGACACACTCAGCAAGAACTTGTAGTGATGCCCACAGACCATGGTGGAAGGCCTCTCCCAAAGGCATTCTGTGAGAATAAGACTTTTGGTTATCTTAGTGCATCAGAGGGACTTAACAAATATTTGTTGAATCAAATTAATTAATTAGTGAGAAGAAGTGAAACCACTGAGGAATTTAAAAAGTCAGAAAGAGTGAATCCCTAAGGGAACAGTTCTAGATTTCAGATCTGATTAGGAGGAAAAGTCAGAAAGAGGAATGAGAACTAAGACCACATGACTTTATAACAAATAAAATTTCTAAAAACTTTACATCATGGGAAGTGGGAAGGACTCCTGAACAAAGCAATCAGATTAAGTCCCAACAGCCTAAGACAATGCCTGTAGCTTGCTATTAGTATTACGGTAACTACAGTCCTTTGTATCTGCAGTGTCTTGCCACACACTAAACTTCATTAAAAGTTTAGATACTATGCTCATTTAGGAAATGCTAGCACACATTTCTTAAAATGGTGAATTGAACTACAAATCAACGTAGATTACGCTAATGAATTTGATCAGAATTAAATACTCACTTCGAAAGTTGCAGAGAAACAAATGAAATATCTTAAAATCCCATGATTCTTTTTTTAATTGAAGAATAATTAACATACAGCATTCTATTAGTTTCAGGTGTACAAGGTATTGATTCAACAATTCTACATATTCCTTAGTGCTTGTCATAGTATGTGTAGCTACCATCTGTCACCATACCGAGTGATTACAATATTATTGACTGGATTCCCTATACTGTACTTTTCATCTCTATGACTCATTTATTTTATAGCTGGAAGTTTATCTATTAATTCCCTTTATCTATTTTGCCCATCTCCCCACCCACCCACTTGCCCTCTGGCAACCACCACTTTTTCCTCTATATTTAAGAGTTTGATTTTATTTGTTTTTTCATTTGTTTTTTTTTTTTTTCTGGATTGCACATATAAGTGAAATCATTGGGCATTTGTCTTTTTCTATCTGACTTCTTCACTTAGCATAATACCTACCCGGTCCATCTTTTGTTGCAAATGGCAAGATCTCATTCTTTTTTATGGCTGAGTAATATTCTGTTACATATACCACAACTTCTTTATCCATTCATCTATCAGTGGACACTTGGGTTGCTTCCATATCTTGGCTATTGTAAATACCACTGCCAGTAGACATAGGAGTACATGTATCTTTATGCATTAGTGTTTTCATTTTCTTTGGGTAAATGCCCAGTAGTGAATTATTAGATCATATGGTATTTCAGGGTTTTTTTTTAAGATTTTGTTTATTTGACAGAGAAAATCGTAAGCAGGCAGAGAGGCAGGCAGAGAGAGTGGGGGAAGCAGGCTCCCAGCCGAGCAGAGAGCCTGATGTGGGGCTTGATCCCAGGACCCTGAGACCATGACCTGAGCCGAAGCTTAACCCACTGAGCCACCCAGGTGCCCCTCAATTTTTAATTTTTGAAAAACCGCCATATGTTTTCCACAGTAGTAGCACCAATTTATATTCCCACCGACAAAGCATCCCTTTTCTCCACATCTTCATCAATACTTGTTATTTCTTGTCTTTTTGATCCTAGCCATTCTGACTGGTATGAGGTGGTATCTCATTGTGGTTTGATTTGCATTTTCCTGATGATTAATGATGCTGAGCATCTTTTCATGTGTCTTGGCCATCTGGATGTCTTCTTTGGAAAAATGTCTATTTAGGATCTCTTCCCATTTTTTAACTGAATTGTTTGTGTTTTTCTGGTATTGAGTTGTATAAGTTCTTTATATATTTTGGATATTTACCCCTTATTAGATATATCATTTGCAAATATCTTCTCCCATTCACTAGGTTGCGTTGTACTAAAAGTTTGTCTTTGATCTAAGGATGCTGAGATCTAGTTAGTTTCTGTTGAGGATCTCAATCAGGAGGTCATGTAAAGCCATGGTAAGTGGATCAAATAAGGATGATCTATAGAGAAGAATAGAACAGACCTTGTATGTTCTTCTATACTCTTACAACCTGGTGTGGTACCTGATACATAGTAGGCTCCCAGTAAGTCTTGCTGGAATGAATAAAACAGACTCTGGAGGAGAGAGAGAGAGAGAGAGAGAGAGAGATATTACTTTTGCTCCCAACAGTTTTCCATACCTGACTATAATCCCTCAAGAGGACTATCTGCATTTCCTGTCCTTATGTCCACGAGAGATCCCTGTGCCTATCCAATAAATTCCCCTTTCTGCTAAAGTTAGTTTGGGCATGTTATATTCCTTGCAGCTAAATTAAACCTAAGAATCTCTGAATATAAGATTCCCAATCATTAGACTTTAAAGTCTTTTCATCCCCAGGGAGCTGTGGTTCGCCCATGCACATCAGAAATCTTGATGACTTGTCCAGAAATCACTAAATTCCAGAAGTAATCGTGCCTCTGCTTTGCTTAAGTGTACCTCACATTTTGGGGACAAAGAAAAGAATAGAAACTCAAATTCACCTGAAAATAAAGGATTACCTCCAAAAATAGAGCTTGACAATCTTTCTTAAAAAGGCAACTTCTCAGGGCACCTGGCTGGGTCATTCAGAGAGGCCTGTGTCTCCTAATCTTGGGATCATGGGTTTGAGTCCCATGCTGGCTATAGAGGTTACTAAAAAAGATTTTTTTTAAACTTAAAAAAAAAAAAAAAGTAACCTCTGAAGAAAAACTCCAGAAACTTCAACTTGAAGACCCTTTTGTAAAAAGAGCCAGGCCTTAGGCATTATTGATTGAATGTGACTTTATTTAAGGTCCACAGGGAAGATTAGGCATGACCTGGAGACACCTGCCAACCTACGTTCTGGGAGAAGAAGTAGCAGGTCACAGCTTCACCTCAACTTCTGGAATTCTGTTGGAGTAAACTTGGTGATGCAGGAGACTTCTTTACAGTTTCTGGTTGTACTCTCAATTATTGTGTAGCACGTGGAGAAGAAAAGTTATTCTTTCCCACTCAGTGAAGTAGCAGGGAGAAAATGCCTATTTGGGAGGGCACATATAAACCTCTAAAATGGGAGGGAGGTAGTTGAAAAAAGCCACAGGCAATCATTCTCAGTTTGAAAAATAGAAAAATGAAATACCTGGAGGCAGGGACACCTGGGTGGCTCAGTTGTTTAAGCATCTGCTTTTGGCTCAGATCATGATTCCGGTGTCCTGGGATGGAGGCCAGCATCTGGCTCCTTGCTCAGTGGGGAGTCTGCGCCTCCCTCTCCCTCCGCCCTTCCTCCTGCTGGTGTGTGCTCTCTCTCTCTCTCTCTGTCAGATAAATAAATAAAATCTTTTAAAAAAATACTTGGAGGTAGTTTGGTGGGTTTGCCAAGAACATTGGAAGTGAGACAGATCTCCAGAAACATTTATCCAACTTACTAGCTTAGCTTTATGCCCTGGGTTAAGCTGTCCAAATGCTTATAACTTCAGATTTCCCATGTACAAGATGAGAATAGTAATTCATATATTTGCTATAAATATTAAGTTAGATAATGCCTGTAAGATTCTTGGCCAATGGTACCAAGCTAAGTGCTCAGTACACGGTAGGGATGATTAGGATTGTTATTGCTTAGTAATTCAAGCATTAGTGAAGAGTGTGTTGCTTTTTTGTTGAACAAAAGGGAGATTAATATTTTTTTTAAAGATTTTATTTATTTGACAGAGAGAGAGAAATCACAAGTAGGCAGAGAGGCAGGCAGAGAGAGGGGAGAAAGCAGGTTCCCCGCGGAGCAGAGAGCACGACGTGGGGCTCGATCCCAGGACCCTGGGATCATGACCTGAGCTGAAGGCAGAGGCTTTAACCCACTGAACCACCCAGGTGCCCCGAGATTAATATTTTTGAAGCTGAAGAAACACGGCACTAAAACATATGATTAATAGCTCTTCGCTATTGCTTTTATAAATCTCTACATGATAGAGAAATGGAAAAGAGACAGGTAAACATCTTAACAAGATGGTAGGTGTTCAGTAAACAACCCTTGATTGTGGTATCAAGCAACAGTTAGAAGTATAAACTTCCTTTAAAAAAAGGAAGAGGGAGGAGAAGAAGAAAGTCCCTAAATAGGAGGCACATGTGAATTCTCACATGCAATCTTCTGACCTTAAAAGCAGTTGCGAACTTTATGACCTGTAGATGGCGAACTTGGATAGGGTGAATAGAATAGAATGACTACCTAGAGAAGAAAGCTATGGTTCTTGTTTTGTTAAAGGAAGGCCTAAGTAAAATTGATACATTAATAAAGGCTGCACACTACACCAAGCCAAGAGAATTCTTTGCTGACACATTCTGTTCCTTCTTCTAAATGGACTGTCCATCTACTTGTCCAAGTGAGTCTATCGTCAGTCATATGTGCTGTTGAGGGACAAGACTGTTAGTGTCTGAAATAAATGTTTTGGTTCAGCATTCACACTGGCTACTAGTCACTGATACAAGAGAACAGAGTATCATGTAGGGGACATAAATAGATTTCTTAAAGTCTCTTGAGGAATACAGAAATGTTACCCTCTCAGAATATCCATATGTAACATTTTAATTATCTGAACCCATTGTACATGTCCAAAGTATCCACATCTTTTGATCTATATGAATAATTATATCCTCCCTTGCTTCTTTATTGCCACTCTTGAGCACTTGTTCTGTACACATCCCAAGGCAATCCTTTAGGGACCAATTACCATCCTTTATTGACATCATCTCACTGGCTGATGGAGATTTCTATGGAGTACCACACTGGGCATTCAGGAGTCCTAAGGGAGCTTTGTAGTACTTTACATATCTATGTGCCCTGCTTGAGAAACATATTTTCTTACTTAAAATTCTACCCTGGGTACTAGTTTTATCATATTTACTAGTTTTACCAGATCACAACTACATATAATATGTGAATTTGTGGGAAAATTCATGTGACTTTCCAAAACTGTGGTTACTCATGCAGTGGCTTGAGATGTGTTGTTGGTTCTTTCAGTTGTGTAAAAGCCTAGTAACTCACCCAACAT
This sequence comes from Mustela nigripes, assembly GCF_022355385.1. Classification (NCBI taxonomy): domain Eukaryota; kingdom Metazoa; phylum Chordata; class Mammalia; order Carnivora; family Mustelidae; genus Mustela; species Mustela nigripes. Next base: position 173,939,842 of record NC_081557.1, read on the forward strand.
GATAGATTGATGACCTTTTGCTGCCTTATAAAAGGGTCACTGTCCCCAAAGTGCCTCTCAGCTTGTGGGTCAGGTGAAGGGACATCTTTAGACTTCTATGGTGCCTCTGTCCTGTCATTTATCATAAGGTTGAAATTATTGCCCACACATTGGCCTCCCCAAAATTGTGTACTTCTGAACTTCAGAAACTATACCATATTCATCTGTTTCTTATTAAGCAGACTGTGTCAGGCACATAGTAGGTACTTAGGAAAATGTTGAATGGATTAAAGAATAAGTATATGGCTTTGGAAGAACAAGAGAAGGCAGGATAGAAAAAAGATCAATTTAGGGGAAAAAAAAAGAGGAAAATAAGCCAACCATCCATGAGGAATTGTACCTATGATCGACAAATATTATTCCAAAAGTACAGAAAAAAAGAGAGAACAGCAGTAGATTGTATCCAGCCCAATACATTTATTTTTACTAACCAAACTCTCAAGAGGTTGATTTATAAACTAACGTGCTATTTTACCATCTCTGGAGAGAACCCATCCCTTCAGAGATTACGGTGTTTGTGTCGAGCTTACATAATCACTTACCCAATCCCATCTACTTCACATCTGCGTTCATTTCAAAATGAAGAACGTTCTTAACTTTTAGGATGGGACCGTTCTGGTTTTCCAGTAGCTTCTAAAAGCTTCTAAAAAGTTGCAGGTGCTCTAAGATATGGTAGAAAGAGAAGTTATCAGGAAGTTTAGAAATTGTAAGATCTTGGGGCGCCTGGGTGGCTCCGTGGGTTAAAGCCTCTGCCTTCGGCTCAGGTTATGGTCCCAGGGTCCTGGGATCGGGCTCTCTGCTCAGCAGGGAGCTTGCTTCCTCCTTTCTCTCTGCCTGCCTCTCTGCCTCCTTGTGATCTCTGTCTAATAAATAAATAAATAAAATTAAAAAAAAAAAAAGAAATTGTAAGATCTTATCTAAGAGTAGATTTGGATTTAAAGGTCCACTGGTGAAAGCCATCTCCTGGAAGTGGGAGCAAAGAACAAACAGAAACAGGTTCTGAAAGACAGTGGAAATAAGAGGAGCCACACATTATCCCAAAATGTTACCATGGAGTTTACCATGGGGCATCTCACAGGAAATAATAGGGATGGTGGAGGACATGAGGACCATACATGGTGATGTTGAGTGTAGGACAGTCATGCCTGCACATGGTGAGCACTCAGTAAATGCTGACTGAATGAGTGGGCCATTGTGGGCCTAAACTGCTGCTCTGGGAAGTCTCAAATTGCTTTGTGAATGGCAGGGTTTGTTTATTTATTTACTTATGTATTTACTTAGGTATATCTAAAAAGGAATTGAAGTGATGTGCACTATTCAAATGTGCATAAACCAGAGTAGAAAAAGTTAAAGCAGAAACCATTTATTTTTTTTTTAAAGATTTTATTTATTTATTTGACAGACAGAGATCACAAGTAGGCAGAGAGGCAGGCAGAGAGAGAGAGAGAGAGAGAGAGGAGGAAGCAGGCTTCCTGCGGAGCAGAGAGCCCGATGCGGGGCTCGATCCCAGGACCCTGAGATCATGACCCAAGCCGAAGGCAGCAGCCCAAACCACTGAGCCACCCAGGCGCCCCAAGCAGAAACCATTTAAAAGGAAGGGTTCAAAGCAATGTGCTGAAAACCTGATGCTAGAGAATCATGACAATGGAGCTAATTGGAAGCTCTGAGCTTCCTGGCAACTAGTTCAAGAAAGAAACATGCTGGATTATACAGTCTCATCAGCCAGTAAAGGGAAGTTTGTAAAATTATCTGAGAATGGAGACTTATTCTTGGAGCTTAATTCTACAAAGAGTTTATTGCATGGACGCTTAAATGAGGAAAGAAGACATTTAATAATGTTTTGCAAAAGCTACATACATGTAATTCATAGACAAAGCTCTAAAGGTAACCACCAACAATATACCAACTAACATAGTAGATGACAAGGAGAGGGGGAGAAGGGGCTAATGTATGCACATATACACTACCACTCAAGCAAGAAAATATGAATATTGACTACAGTCCCCATGTTTGCAACTAATTGTGAGGCACTATCTATAACTTCCTTAATGCCTATGCTCCGTATCTCATCTAATCTTATCTTATCTACTTCTCTGCACTTTCTGGACCTGTGTAATCTGCGCTTGGTTGAAACAACACCATATATTGGTTATTGATTTAAAGCATATACCATTTTCTCTAGACCAGTACCCCCACCTCATAGGATGTCCTCCAGCTGGCTTTGTAACTGAGTCTTCAATAGACTATTGCTTTGCTCTAAAAGCCCAGCTGCTCCTGGGTTATGGTAAGACCAGTGAATCCTGTGGGAAATGGCCTATACCATCCTGACCACAAGCCATGTTACATGGATTACCGTTGATGAATTAAGCCTTTAGTGAGTCCACAGAAGGCATTGCTAATAGAAGCATCGCAGGAAAGTCAAATCTATATCCAGAACAAATGACCATTCTAGTGAGAAAAATTGCTACCAAGTCCACAGTGAAAGGGGTTCAGTATAATCAGTAACTAGGTGGCTGACCATGCCACCCGCATCACACACATTTGGAACTGTATGCAGGGCTCAGCATAGGTCTCTGCTCCTGGTAATGTAAGCATTCAGTGGTGGTGGTGGCCAGGTCTGCCTTATGAGGGGAAGTTCATGAGACTGAACCCACGAATAACTTCCCTCTCTGTCACCAAGACCACTCTGTTCCCAAACCCAGTGAGTAATACTTGTCAGGCTGGGGAAAGAGGACAGCTGACATTTGCAGTCCTGGTCTTCTTGCCCATCTGATTCTGGGAAGACTTCTCTGTCCACTGGTGAGCTTTCACATAAGGCACAAGCATTCTCACACCATCAACCTATTTTGAGAGGTCCATGAGCATACCTCTACCCTAGACCTTCTTGTAGTCCAATTATTGTTCCTTTCAACTTCCCCTTTCAAACCAAACCTTTGGGTTCTATGTACAAATCTTCACTCTGATAATCTTCCCTTCTAGGTAAAGTATGCTGTTTGATCTGCTTCTCAAAGTTCTGCTTATTATAAACATTTATCTTCTACTTGTCCTTTGTGACCAACAGTGTGAAGAGCTCTAATGCTATTATCAATTTATTTATGGCTGATGCCAGTGTATTATATGCATAATCATTACTAGCTCAATCTTGAATCTTTTTTTCCCTGCCTATAGGGAAATCCCTTAAGGCTAAGTTAATAGGTGTAGGGAGAGATGGCATTATAGGAAGATGAGGTGCCATGAGAGTTGGAGTCATTTGCTCGTGAAACTTTCTTGTGCTTTTAGAACTTTCTTTAGTCTGCTCTTGTATATACCACTTCAAGTTGAGGATGGAGAGCTGCTCCTCACATCCAATTTTGAGAACAGGTCAATCAAATAGCATCTAATTTGGAAGACAGCTCAGATCTCAAAACCAGCTCATTTCCCATGGCCAGATATTCAGTCTTCACCAGAATCCAACAACGAAGATCAGGAGATGTTTCCCAAGGAAAATAGTTACTTGTCAGAGAAGCATGACTTTGCTCTCAATTATGTGGCAGTGTTATGATTTTCTTACTGGGGAATTTCATAGGCTCAATGATCTGTTATAGATATTTTGTACATAGTAGATTTTCTGAGTCACAAGATCTAAGTAGTTAGAGTGGCTTATTCTTTAAACTGAACTGCTGAAGAATATTCTTTTGCTCTTGGCCTTCCTTACATATAGAGCCTTATGGTTTATTTAATAAATGGGAAGGAACAACACCAGTGTAATATTATTTTGCCTCTATAATGCTAAAAGTCCACCAAATGTGTGTGCTTTTTTCTTCATGGAACTGGGTACAAGATGCAGCAAATTATCTTTCACTTTGGAAGGGATACCTCTAAATATTCCAGATCTCCAGACTCCCAAAAACATCAATGAATTGGGAGATCTCTGAACTTCCATGGAATTTATCTCTTATTCTCAGTCAGATACGTGTCTTACCAAGGCATCTTACGTATTTGTTACTTTCTGACCAAAATGTGATAACAAATCCCACCTAGTACAACTAGCACAGTGAACCCAGAATCTCTGGTAAAGGTACCCATGTAATAATTTTGATCCAAAAGAGCTATGTTGCTTTTTTCCTTCTTAGTCTAGTATTTTGGAATTCATTTTCACACATATTCTCCTGTCTTCTGCTATATAAATTAGAAGTCATACAAGTCTTTTGATATATATGCTGTCTCCTCTAGGCATAACCTGGTCAGACTCATCTAATACTTAGCTGCCTCAGCCCCATAGTTCCAAGAAGTAAGACAATGAAGCTCCTTGATTCTTTTTTTTTTTTTCGTTTTCCTTTTATTTGTTTTATATTTCCTTCCTTCCTTCCTTCCTTTCTTCCTTCCTTTTTTTGAGTAAACAGCAAATATTGTCTTTATTTTTTATTTTTTAACTTGATATACGGTAAAGTTGATCTTTTATTTAGCCTTTATTTTGTAATTTTAATGTATCTATAGATCTGTGTAATAACTAAGATCACAATTAGGATATGGAACACATTTTCCTCTAAGTACTGCTTTAGCTGCTTATCACAGTCCCAAAGGAAAACAGTGTTCCCAGTCCAAACTGCCAACAGTTGAAGCTTTGTGAAGACCATTGTTAAAATTGGCTAGTATTAAAACAGTGATTCAGATAGCATAAGCCTTGAGGATATTGTGTTTCAGAAAGTGATCAGCTTGGTTCTGGGAATATAGGAATTTTAGTATATTAACAGGGGCTATATATGTCAGAGTGGAAAGTCAGGATAAATTTGAATATTTCTTATTATTTTAAACCAAGTAACTCAGAGGCTTTCCTAAGTTTAACCGAACTCCTGTGCTATAGGCTCCCTTTGGATCTGATTACTCCGCTATAAGTTGGATAAGGAAAAAATCTTGGGATAATTTGTTTTTTAAATCTTTATTTCTTGCATATAATTCCTGCTAGAACCAGGAAGGCATACTGGATAATGAAGATCTTTGCATTTGCTTTTGCCAATCTTGTCACATTCCAGAGAGAGGCAGGGGAGTCATCATAGTAGTTATAGTAAGAATCAGGAGAAAACAACCATTTGCTTTAGGGGGGGTGTTGTTGTCATCTTAATCACTGAGATGTAGTTTTGTCTGAAAGGAAAAAATAATCCAGATGGTTAAGTTTCTTTTCATTCTTCCAAAGATGGGTGTTACTACTTTTAAGGTATATGGGATGGTTGGGGGGTACTGGCCTCCTGGAATATTGGATGGCTTTAGCTGGGGTGGAAGCTGGTGCCTTCTTGGGCAGAAAGGAGTGAACTCACTGGGGTTCTATCTGAGGCAGGACAGAAGGTAATATCAGTATGAGGGTGAGTCTCAGAATCTCAGCTTTGGGAGAGCTGCGTAGAGAATGTAATATATTAAAGCCACATATTCAAGAGGTAAAAATATAGTTTCTTATAATTTTCAATGACTTAATATAATCTCAATATTAACATGCCATTTCATCTGGAACTGAAAGGAAAGCTTGACCTAATTAAATCTAAGCAGATTCTAGAAACAGGTTTTCCTCCAACAATTCGAGTTTTTTTTTGGACTTCTGAGGGTGATAGATACAAGGTTTTCACAGACAGTCAGTGAAACATCTTTGATGAGCTCTTGGGATCTTTAGTCAACCTGAATAGGTGGAGAAAGTGTTTACTGTTTATAGTCCTTTGCCATGAACTTTTCATGTGGCTTTGCATTTTGGAAAAATAAAAACAATCAAACAATAAATCCAGGCCCTTAACTTGAGCCTATCTCTGAAAACTATTAAGGCTTCTTTTGTTTACTGCTGTATCCTTAGTACCTAGAATTGTGCCTGGCACATAGTAGATGCTCAGTAAATATTTGTTGACTAAATGGAAGTAAGTAAATAGATAAATGAATCAAAACTCTAGGCCTTGAGGGTGCCTGGGTGGCTCAGTCAGTTAAGCTTTGGACTCTTAGTTTCTGTGCAGGTCTCATGGGTCCTTAGATTGAGCCCCTGTGTGAGGCTGGGCACTCAGAGGGGAGTCTGCTTGATGATTCTCTCCCTCTGCCCCTCCCCCCCACTTGGACACACACATGTTCTTGTATATACTCTCTCTGTCAAATAAATTAATGTTAAAAAAAAAAAGTCTACGTTTTCATTTGTTTCATTTAGGCCTAGTTTCCCCAGCAGAAAAGTAATCGAATGAACAACCATATACTACAGAGAAGAAAAAGAATTACCCTGGATAATGGAAAGAAGATTCACTCATAGAGTGGGTAAAATGAGATTCAGGTAAACATCTTTCAGTTTTGAATCAGAGACAGGCAGACAGAAACTATATTTGTAAGTAGAAATTCTAAGGTTAAAAAAAAAAAAAAAGCTTTAACTGCAAGCAAGTTATCAAGTTATTTAATTATCTCCTTGAATGAGTATCCTTTGCCTTTTGTGTAAATAGGGATGATCAAAAATAAATGAATGAAATTTAGCTTAATTTGTAACATCTTTACTTAGATATAATTTATAGGCCATAAAATAACTTATTTTAAGTGTACAATTAAAGTTTTTAAAAATAAATTTACCAAGCTGTGCAAATATCAGAATCCAGTTATAGAATATCTTAATCACCCAAATATGATTCCTTATGCTCATTTACACTTTATATTTACACTTACATTCCCAAGCCTCATTCCCACTCTATTAAATCTACTTTCTACCTCTCTTGATTTGCCTTTTCTTAAAATTTCTAATAAATGAAATAATAAAATACTTGGTCTTTTGGGTCTGGCTTCTTTCACTAAGCATGTTTTTGAAGTTCATCCATGTGGTAGCAAGTTCTTTTTTATTGCCAAATGTTTCATTTTGTGGATATTACATTGTGTCTATCCATTCATCAGCTGATGGATATCGGGTTGTTTCTACTTTGGGGCCATTATAAATAGTGCTGCTATGAACATGTGTGGGCAAGTCTTTAGGTGACATATGTTTTGATTTCTTTTGGGTCAATACTTAGGAGTGGAATTACAGGGTTTCATGGTAAATTTATGTATAACTTTTTAAGAAACTGTCAAACTATTTTTCCAAAGTGGCTATACGTTTTGTATGTCCACTAACACAGTATGTGGGCTCCTGTTTCTCTACATCCTTGCCAACTGCTGTTATTTTCTGCCTTTTTGACAATAGCGAATATAATCTCATGAAGAAAAAGCAGCTATCTGTGTTTCCTTATGCCAGCTTTATTGCTAGTGATATAATGACAGCTAATATATGATTGGGAACATTTAAAAAATATTCGGAACGGAAGTCGTAAAACTTGAAAAGAAGCAAAAACTCTCTGCCATCCTGTTAATTTTCTTAAAGCTCTATTTTTTTTCCAGTCCCCCTTATATTAGGAACTCTTCATGACCCCTCTTGGTAGTCTGCTGGGGTTGTCTCATACTGGGATTTATGAGAACCAGTTATTAAATTTTCAGGAATTTTGTGGGCCATTTATTAAACACAACCACCAAAATTAAATATTTAAACCTAAAATTACTAAGTTATTTAAATACAAAGACAAAACTTATTTCTTAATTATTTTACAGTATTTTACTATTATCTATGTTTTGAAATTTCCTATGTCTATTGCATTTGCATGGTGGACACACTACATAGTGGTGTGCTACTGAACATGTATCTCTTCCTAAAGCTATTTCTGGTGATCCTACACTGATAGCTTAAAATCGTTTATGGTAGGAATATTTACACCACAGAAATTGGCAAATGCTACAAACCATGGCTTCCCCCCACCCCCAGAGAAGTGGTTGTTAAGTATTTACTGGGTCTAAATTTATCTTGTCAGTATTTTTTATTAAGTTTATTAAGGCTGTAGATGGTTTTGGAGAGAATCACATCATTAAAATATTAAGGCAACTATTTGGTTGTTAGTTCTTCTATTCACCTCAGTAAAATTTTCTTTCCACTTATAGCTTGAATCCCCTTCTTAGTAATATTATTGCTTGACAATTTGTATTTTGGAGATAGAGGTAGGCAACAACTATGTCTACCATAGTTATATATTTTTTCATTATCTTGGTCAGGCACTAATTATAGTATTATCTCAACCTTATACAATGAACTGGGAATGTCTTTCATATTTTTCTATCCTCTGTAATAATATAAGTTCCTAGAAATTACATATTTCTAAAAGATTTGGTCAGAATTGACTATGACATCTGAGCCTGTCAGCTTTCTTAGAAATATTAGGTAAGTTTTTTTACTCAGTCTTAATTAAATCTTAGAGTTTTCTTCAATTTTAAAAGTATATCAAAATTATCCTAGAAAATATACACTGTAAACAAATGTTCACTTTTTTTTTTACAAGGATTTATACATTATAGTCTCTCTCTGTCTTTTTAAAGATTTTATTTGTAAGTAATCTCTACACCCAACATGGGGCTTGAACTCACAACCTCGAGGTCAAGAGCTGCACACTCCACTGACTGAGCCAACCAGGCACCCAGTGATAGTTTCTTATGCTTCTCAAATATTAATCATGGTGGTGTTTATACCACTTTTCCCATTCTGAAATTATTATCTCTTCTTTTTTCCCATTAGATTTTTGTGAAAGTCAATTAATTGGCTTTTTCAAATAGCTCCCATTTCGATTTATGTGCTATTTCATAAATCCTTATTTAAAAAATGTTTACGTTTATTCATTCCTCCTACTCCCCTGAGACTTAGTTTGTTACTCCCTTTCCACTTGCTTAGTATGAAAGCACAGTTTGTACTTCTTCGTTTTTATTATAAAAAGTTATCAAGCTATGCATTTTTTTCTGGGCATAGTTTTGTTTGCATCCTTTAAGTTTGGAAATATATTTGAAAAAGACAGTAAGATGAGTTGCAAGTGCTATTGAAAAATCCAAGCAGATCAATTATAAAATCTAATTTTTTGTTAGTAATTTAGAACTTTTATGCATTATGGCCAAATAATTTTTCCTATTGGGTGTTTGTGAAGTTTATTCATTTTTATAAGTGCTCAATAGTTACACACATTTAAGTATATATTTTGGATAAGAACATAAGGGTTTGCATTTTAAATACTTTTGATTAATAAACTATTTTATGCCTTTTTTATGCTTACGTATAATTATACTTAGTGGGTTTTTTTGGAAGACACTTTTTGAACAAAATATAATAAGCAACTTTAAATACACCTCTATCTTTACTTATTTTCTACCTTGTTTAAATTAGAAGTATGAGAAGAAAGTGATAAAAAACAATCAGGAGAAGATGTGAGACAATAAGAATCACACAAAACAGAAGCTTTAATAACTTTTAAAGTAGCACAGACATAGAAGGGGCATACTACCTAGGAAGAGTGTTCACTAATATCTAGATGATTGACATAAAATCCTTCAGAGTACATTTTACCTTGGAAATGACTGAGATAGAAAAATAAGCAGAGACTTATACTAATTATAAATAAAACTTCAGTCAGAATTTGGTTGGTGCCAGGATTAAAGGGCAAACAACATGTAGCTAAGTTTCTTTCTACTGTCTGTAAGTGCCCAAGGGGCTCACAGCAAGAGAAATAATTGTTCACCTGTCTCAAAGCTTAGTCACCTCAGAGAAGCTGGAGAGTAATTCCTGCCACATTGTAAGTGTGTGACACATCAGGCCTCCTTAATTCCAGACCCTGAGTTCTTTCCATTTGCCATAAAGCCTTTCTAGCATATGCTCATGAAGAAAATGGCCGAATTGAATAAGGAATCCTATTGTGAAATATATTTTAACTTGTATACATGTTCAAAATTATTTGAAATTACCTATTATGAAACCCATAGTTGTGCCTAGAACTATGAAACTAAGGGTAAATAATGTAGACCAAATAATGAAGGGCCTGGGTTAGATGATTCATACAAGATGATCTAAGTGAAGGACACCCGTGGAACTGTTTACAAAATTTGACTCTGAGTTTCCTGGAAGTAAAGGTGAAAAGGGACTATGTGATGAGGTTTCGATCCTCATAATCCAATACAAAGAAATGTATCCATTTAATATGAAAATCTGAATATCTCCTGTTTTAATCATAGGAGAACTTATTATGTGGGACTTTAAACAAAAATAACACTAACCAGTATAATGAACATCCTCAATAGCAATTTTTATGAGATAATTATTTTCAAAATTATAATTTATAAACCAATTATATTTTTTACAAATTAATTATCATAAAATAAGGAAAACAGATAAAATCCATTTGGTTTATAGCATAGCACTTTCCTTTTTAAAAAAGAAAATTCATGCATTAGTAAAGGAATACCAGCAGTAGACTAACGGAATTCATTTGTTTTCCATTGCTTTAGATAAAAAATTACATACATTTTCTGCAATGTTGTACAATTTTTACTGCTTGTTATATTTCACTGAAATTGGATACTGGATTATCTATCTGCTGTTTAGTTGGGTATCATCAGCCGAATCATCTTCATCTGTAGAAGTGACCTACAAATTATTGCACCTAAATGTGATCCTGTAACATCTAAATGTGATTCTATAAAAATAAGGTAAAGGAAAAAAGACCTCTGCCATCACTGAGTCTCTTTCCCCTGATTACCCAGGATCAGATTCCCTAGACAGAAAATGTGGTTAGCATTTGATCCTAATCAAAGGACCCCAAATACTTAGATACAGTTCATTTTAATCTTAGTTGAAGAGATTGTGGACAGACACTTAGGAGAAAGTGAAATCAGCATAATATCTCCTCTTCAAGTGCAGTCCAGCTTTCAGAGTGGTAACATGGATTTCAGCCTTCCTCATAATTGTCCTTGATGAAAACAGAAGGATTTCACAGCACAGAAAGCAGTGGTTTATGAGGCTGGGTACAAGATAGACGTACAAGAGAACTCTGTTCATCGTCTTCAAAGTGAGGCAGCGATGGCACTGCCGCTGCTGTGGCCACATGTAATATAGCCTGTAGCTCTTTAAAGAGGATTAGCTTTAGCGGCTGGGAGCATTCAATGCTGGGTTTCAGTAGAGTAGAATATGCTAATGAAATGTAAATGTCCAAGGCAAACATTGCGTAATATGGAAAACCCTCAAAACTGAGCTTTGTCTCTTGCACAGTGGGAAAACAAACTTTATCATCAGAAGTAGAAAAGGAACGACCTTCCACTTGTCTGCCTTATGTATCTGCTTCGATAAAGAGTGAATTAAAATATATACATATATTTAATTTAATTTAATTTTAATATCAGTGGAGAAAACAAAATTCAGTCATTCAAAAATATCTTGATAGATCTATGCTCAGAGATGGGTGTGAAATAATTCATATTTGTAGAAAGGGATATATACATAATATGGGTTTTTTAAACACTATTTTTAAAATACTACTGTAGGTTTACAACGGACTTGACAGAGCAAGTTCCCCTCACCCATTTCACCTTAAAATTTTTTTCTGCATAGAGTCCTGCTGCTCACTGTTGAAATATACTGTGTCTTTATCATAATTTTCCATCCGTTGTTTTTACTGCCTTATAGGAAGCCAGTATGAGGCTTGATCAGTCTCTTAAAGCTGCACACACATTCAATTAATATTAAAATTATTCTCACATGTTTAGAATTTCAGAACATATCTGACATTGGGAAGGTGAATTCATGAAGGTGTGTGATTTGCATGTAACTGTGTGACACAACTTGGAATCCATACACATGGTTACCAGAGATTGAAAGGCCACTAAAGAATTTCATTTCAACGGCTGGGAAATAAAGATCCCAGGAAACACAAGGAACCGGGTGCCTATGTGCTCTTTCCTTAGTTACGAGCATTTCACTACACTCACTATAGCTTAGGTTCTCTTGGTTTTTGTTGGGTCAGTGGTGTGTATGTGTGTGTGTGCACGTGTGCGTGTGTGCATGTGTTTTATACCTCAGTTTTGAAGGGTTTGTCTCTGTAGACACCGAGGAGGAACGGTAATACATATTCATGAAAGAGTGCTCTTTCCAGGCGCTGCTACCACTGACAAAGCCTTAGCTGTTTCACACAGCAAGCTGACTGGGATTGTGTGTGGGGACTACATGGCCAGATTAGTGCAAACAGCAAGCCCACTCCTCTGCTTGTTAGGCCTTGCCGTCCTGACAATTTCCCCAATTGTCGCTTGTGACAAGGCTGTCATTAGGTGATGGCTTCTTTTGGCCATTTTCAGATAAAGATAATTTCCTTAACTTCCATTTTATTTGACAACAAGCAGTTTGGGAGAGAAAGGAAGTGCTTCAGTAGTTTATGGATTAGGGTTTTGTCACTTCAAAGGCATCTTTGATCTAAAAATATGTGCTGTACCAAATTCATTATGTCTTTCCTTAAAGAGCCTTTAAATTTATTGATCTTCTCCTCAATTATTCTCCTTTTACGTCCAGTCATGATGTGTGAGATGGCAGTGTTGGGAAAAGCCTAAGGAGGAGTGTGGGGAAAATGCAGCCAACTGGTCACTTCTAAGGCCATTACAAGAACGAAACAACAGGTGCTTTTGTTTAGTGTCGATTCTCTTCTGAATCCCTGTGCGGACAAAGGCCCTTCTGCTGTTTCTCGCTCAATGCAAAGATATCAGCACCAACAGATAAGACAAAATTATATTTGGTGTTATAACCTAATGAAGATCAAAACTTCACAATTTTTATAAAAATTGTGTCTGCAGTTGTTTTCCGTCTCACCACTGACTACATGAGTTTCAAAAGCCCGTGTATGAGTAATAGAGACAGAGCAAGTGACTTCTTTATGGACCAATGCTTTGGCTTCCCCTACAAGCAATCTAACATTGTGCTGAGGCTCAGCTTGCTAAAATTCTTAAAACTGAATCGTTATTCATAGCAGGAAATAAGAGGATAAGAATCCGTATGTGAAAATTTACTTTAAAACCTAGCAAGAGGAGAATTTACAGCTTCCGTAGTAGCTTGTCTTGTTTAGAAAGTCTTCTTGCCCTTTTTGCCCTCTTTGTGTGGTGGTGGTTGTTCGAACAATTGCTGTGTGGAATTATTGTGTTTTAAACAACACCTCCGACAAAGAAGTAAATAGTTTACATCTGAACTATCACGGTTAACCATTGTCTTCTAACACTTCACATATAATAACTTGGATATAGGACAGAACAAGCTACTCACTTTCATTTCTGCAACTAGGAAAAGAGAGTTAAACAGCTTAATTTCTTTTTTCTTTTTTTGTCTAATGTAGTATTTTATTAGCCTTTTGGCCAACTGTTTTCTAATGTAGAGATATCCTGAAGCTTTTGATAATCAGGAAGTTCATTTGAGCAAAGCATGATTTTAAAACTTTACACATTAAAAGAAATAGGTAATTTGAAAGCATGACCTTAGGTTCCTAAAAGCAACAAAAGTTTGTTTCTTTTGAAAAGTCAGTTTTCTGAATTTCTAAAGACTAGTAGAACATAATGTCTTTCATTTTGAAACTAGTTTTAGAGAATTGGGACTCTACCCTTAGGCCCATAATACTCCTCTCCATGAAGTCAGGATACAAATAGCCGGCAAAGCAATGTCAGAAGCGTTTTCCATGTGTTAGGTTATTTCATCCTTATTAAGAGGTAGATACTATTATTGACTCGATTTTCAGAAAGAAACTGAGGCTCAGAGAGGTTAAGTAACTGGCCCACTATCTCATATCCAGCAAGGGGTAGTAGACCCAGACTAGTGTATTTTGGATACAAAGCCTCTGTTCTTAATGCTAGGCCCTTAGAAGACATGGATCTGGACTATCTGCTGTTCCCGAACAAGTAAATGTTAGTTCTGCTGTCCTTTCCATCCTTCAGCTCCCCAGTCCTCGTCCCCTGTTCCACACAACCCACGAAAATGGGAAGAGAAAGCAGGAGAGGAGAAGGCGAGGGGGTAGATCCAGGTTTCCTTCTGCCTGCGTGTCAAACACAGAGAAGGCCACTTTGGAGGAGGAAAGGAGTACTTCTTGAGCAAGAATGTTTTAGAGAAAGATCTCTGTTTTGTCGTAGAGTTCACCGGCTTTGTGACACGTGAACGTACCACATAAACTGGCAGGCCGCAACACCAACAGTCTGCCTCAGAAGAGACCGGAGTAAATACGCGCTCCAAAGAGATTGTCCTGAAATATGATACCAGCTGCAAGAGAGAGCCTTCTCCTCTGGTCAAATGAGAAAAATCATATTATCCTCACTGTGGTATACAAATAGCTTGTAAGCCACATTCTCCATTTGAATGATAACAATAAGTGCTAACCTCACTGCTGCGGGCCAGGGCCAGCCTGATCCCATCTCCAAACACAAACACTTCTGCCTTGGTCTTGGCTGGGGGCTGTGCAGCGGCCTCCCAACCCCCACCCCTTCTTCCCCCCTGTTAATTGGCTGAGACCACCAGAATTTGGAGGACACAGATGTCACTGATAGTTTTCCTAGGGAGCACATTCATGCCCATCTGTTGCAGCCTAGAAGGCTGTTCATATATCCACAAGGCCTTCATTTAATTCTTGTCAGAAAGTAATGTAAATCCAGTTTACCTCAGAGGTCGCAGCCGAGATTTATGCCAATGAGCCCCCTGCAATTTACACACACTGTAGTTGTATAGCATGAAAAGAAAGCCTTTCATGTTGGTGCATATTAACAAGAAAGCCTGCCTTCCGAGAGGGGCTTTTTGATTGAGGTTTCTCCTGATTTTAATACAGCCGATGCCAGTTGGTATACCCAGCTTTAGAAAAAGAAAAAAAAAAATCTAAGCTTTAAACTAAAGTTTCTTCTTTTATAAGATGTAAAAGAGAGAAATCCTAGCAAGTGGCACTGCTATGTCTTTAATTATCTGTTATGAGACAAAACTCCCCTCCACTTGCTGAAGATGAAGTGTGACAGGAGAGCGTGTTCTGGCCGGGAGTCTGAGGAGAATTCAGTTGTAAGCAATTGTCTTTCCAACATGAAAATAGTAGGAGTGACCAATTGAATTTGTCCCTGACTTTTCAGTTGTCTCTTTGTAGTCTGCTCAGAGGAAATTTCGGATTTTGATTAACTTTTTTGGACCAGGCTGGGTAGAAATTGATTCATCTGTACAGTGGTAGAATGATATGTATATACACATATATATTTACAGAATTATTTTATTGGGAATCTAAGAGTACTGAAAGGACTTCCATTTATCCTATCTTTCTGTACATTTTGAAATATTCAGAACTGTGTCAGTAAGCTGGCAGGCAAATGGTTTTAAAAACACCCATCCTGTCAAAATCTTCTGGAAAGTCTGAATATGCTTTTTATGTAGTATGTGACCTTGGGCAAGTTACTTAACCTCCATGACCTCAACTTTCTCAACCCTAAAGTGGGAATAATAAAGCCTACACTATAAGGTTTTGTGTCTGAAGTATCTCCCATAGTACCTAAAGTATAGAAATATTCAACCAATGATAATTTCCCTTTCCATCCTGCCTTTTGGCGGGGTCTGTGACAGCAAACTGTATATTAAAAGTATTAGTTAACTTAATTTTAAAACTCTAGGCATTCACATCATCAGATTACTTTTTCACATTAAAAAAAATTGAAACAGAGATGAAGTTGGAGATTTTCTTTCTACGGTTCGGAATTTTTGTTTTAAGGTGTTTAACTTTTTAATTCTGTAGAAAGTAGAATAATAGAAGTGTGTTACATAGTTTTGTTAAAATCAGGCTTGGCTTCTCTACTCATTCAGGAGTAGCCTGTGATTTCCCAAGATGGTGTTAATAGGGGGCGTGCTTCTCTTGTTTTTGTAGACAATGCTCATTTACCCGTGCTCATGGCTTTGAAGTAGTGGGTATGATTATTTTTGCACACATTTAACTTTTTGTTTATATTTTACTTAAGATAATATTAAATTGGGTTGTGATTTCTGAGCACATTTCTGCTAACTGGAAAGTGCAGCAGAGAAGCCTAGATTATATGAGGAAAATATAGGCGGAACAGACAGATTAAAAATATGTGATAACTCATTAAGCAAATCCCTCCAATATACATAGTCATAGTCTGGACTTAATTACAGAATCAGATGAAGCAGTGGCTTCACTTTCCAGAAAAGTAAAGGGAGGCTAAAGCCCAGTTTTGTTGACTCTCTAAACCTGGGAGTAGGCAGATTTTAAAATAATTTCAGAACGGTCCTTTTCTGTTTCTCAGAGTTTATCAAGACCATTTCTTTTTGCTTGGAGTCCTTGAAACAGAATCTTAATTTTTTTTACTATTAGAAATTTTAAACGTATCAAAGTAGGGGGGCAGTATAAGAAATCTGACATATTTTACTCAGCTTCAACATGTAACAGTCTGGAGCCAGTCTTGCCTAATTTATACCCTCACTTCCTCCCCACCTCCATGTCCCAAATTATTTTGAACCAAATCTCAGACTTCATGCAATTTCATCCGTAAATATTTAATATTTAATAATACTAAGATATGATATGAACTCCTTTTCTTTTCTTTTTTCCCTTTTTTAAAAACAAACTCCTTTTTAACATAACCACAGTACCATTATCTCACCTCAAAAATTAACACTAATGCCTTAATATCATTTATTGCAACTTAATGTAATCAGTGAGAAAATGGAGGGCCCTCCTTTTTTTAAGGGAATGGATTATTTGGCTTCAGTGTCACAAAATTGGCTATTTTGCTCCCATGATTTATAAGAATTTCATGAGTACTTTTTTGTAGCAACTTTTATTGCTGATTTATGTGGTCGATAGGTTTTGTGGTATATGGTAATACCTTCCTAGAATGAAAATCTGTTTTATTTGAAAATAAAAATTGCATCATTATTTTAGTCTTACCCCACCTTCATTGATTCATTTGGATAAGTGTTTTCCAAACTTATTAGCTTCAAATGAAATTATACATGGAAAGCCACTATATATAACGGATGGAAATGAAATTACTCTGGGGCCATGCTGCCAACCACTCATTTGGCCCATTCTTTCCCCATGTGGGGTCTTGCAGGTTTTGGTAAGTGAAATGTCTTTTTATAAACCTATACCATTTTCCCGTTTTGGTTTTAGGGTAAGACAAATTGCTGTGTGAAACAATGTAAAGAATAAGAGAGGGTTGCCTACATAGTTGAAATTACCAAAAAATGACTATACAGTACTTAATTTTGAAGCTTACTACCACTAAAAAGAATGTTTCACTTAAAGTAATTAAAATGTTTATTGTAATGGGGAAAATCCACCGTGCTCATAAATAATGGCCCCACTTCTTAGTTGACTCTACTGGGGCCTCCTGGGAAGAGATGTATTTGCTCCCTGTCAGGATTAATCTATAAATGCAATCACCACTTAGACCTCATCAGTTCTTTCCTTCCCCTTCATTGGTCCCTCTGGAATTATACTGCAGCTTGAATAAGGTCAAAATTAGGATAGTTTCCCCCAGAAAAAAAACACAACCATTATTATTTCAGTGCTTTAAAATTTGAGAATCAACCCAAGCGTTGTTTTTTAAAACAGCCTGGAATAAACATTTCTGTCATAGAATCCATATTCTACCAAAGTAATGCATCCTGTTTTTTAGTGTGGTTATTGGTTTCTTCTCCCAGAAAACCTAGGGACACAGAGTGGTCTCACATAAAACCACAGTGGATTGGATATTTAAAAGCTTGTGTCTAACACCTGCAGATAATCCCAGTGAGTTGCCATCTGAACTTGGACAAACGATTGAACTTCTGACTGTTTCTTCAAAGGGGGCCCATGTTACTAGCTATCCTCCTCCTTGTAATCTTACAAAAGCAAGATAATTCTCCTTTTTCCTTTCGACAAGATTTGATATGAATGCCCTTGCTTCTGTAATAGTGGAAAGGATAGAATGGACTCTCCAACTGGTCTAAGTGTAAGTAAACTCATCCTCATTGGTTAGAATAATACTTTGGAATTTTTTGTAAGCTAAATTATATTCTTATTTTCCTTCCCCAATAAGGCTGTCTTTGAGGGTTCTCTATTCTGTTTCTGGGCAACCTTCAGAAGTATCAAATGCAAGATATAATGGATACTCAGCATATGCTTAACTACCATTCAGAGTTTGCCAATGCAGTACATGTTATTTTATAAACCTGTAAGTTAGCTATGAAAACCAAACATTAAGGAAACAGTAGGAAACAGATGGTTAATTTTTCCTGGTAAAAGGCTGTGTAAAAACTAATGTGTTTCACTTGCTTACTTTGATTTACTTATTTTTAATGTTTTTCTATTAGTTCTACACTAGTAAATCTTCCTTCATTAGCTAAAAGCAACGAACACAATTAACACTAAGTCTCGGATCTCCACCCTCCTCATTAGAGAAAAGAGAAAATGTGAGCTCTTCTGTTGAGGAACTACCAAAGACAGTGAGTGGAGTAGGCCAAAAGCAATGAAGTTGTCCCCCACATCAGGTGACTGATGCCCTGAGCACGTTTGCTCCGTGACGGAGCAGTATTTTCCCCAGGAACAGAGCTCTTCTAGAAAGTGGAGAATCCTGAAATTATAAAACTGTTTTCATTTTCCAAGTCAGCCTGAAGAAGGGAGGGCCTCAAAGCTGTCTGCAGGTTACAGAGAGCAGAAGTAGGTCTAGTTTTTTAATAGTCTTTCTGGCTCCTAAAATGACCCGTATTAATGAAGGACTTTGCCATTTGTATACAACGTAGGATGCACAGACGCTGTGAAGAGGTAAGTAAACAAAAAATTAAACGTGCCACCCTTTCTTTATAGACACCTTTCTCCCCCGCTTAAGATCACACAGGAGTGGTAAAACCCTGCAGTCAACTACTACAGAGCCCCTTGCCCCTGGGCTGTGTTGGTTATCACTGTGTGGAAGTAGTTCGGGGTGTGGATGTCTGCCTCACTCAATGCGACTTTTGCCTCTGTGCCCTCAAAGCATGTGGATGTCCCAGAGTTTGTCCCTCAGCAGTCTCTTGCCACTCGAGAAAATGTAAGACGCGTTTGTTCCCAGGCCAGTAGGAGGCTCCCTGCCAAGACCCATCGGTGGCTGGTGACATGCACACGCTGTGCGAATCACACAGACACATGGCGGACTTTGATTATGTCAGGCCCGGAGTGTGGGCTGCCAATCCCCAATCCAGAAGCCCACCCCCACCCCGGCGCCTTTGACATTTTAAGTAAAAAATAAATAAAGGGCTTTGTGTGTATCTCGGAGTGAAGAAGAAGATGTGGGGTTGCGGGTGTTTCTGTCTGATCTGTAATCCGATGGACGCTCTCTCCCTGAGCCACTTCAGGGCTCACTTGCCTGCCGCCTCAGACAGAGGAAAGAAAGGCTGAGGGCTGGAGGCAAACAGCTGATTAAACCGAGTTGGCTGGGTTTTAAGAGTTGTTTTTTTTTTTTAAAGCAAATAAAACTCACATCTTTCTTCCTGAAAATGTCTAACTGGTCATAATATTTCAATTCTCTAACAGATTTTTATTCTTTAATTGAGGGTGGATCTGGCGAATTACTTAGGGAAGAATCCCATTATTGTAAGACTTGATACTGAGAAAAATATTAAGAATCTGAAAACGTTGCATAGCGAAGCAATTTTCTTTCTTAAAAACATAAATGCTAATTAAGTAAATAAGGAAATCGAATCCAAATAAGATAAAGAAAAATTAGGGGGCCCTTTAAGAAAACGAAGTTTTATTTCCTGAAAATGTTATTGATAATAATAACCGATAACTTCGGAGCACTTATTACATGCTAGGTGATTCTCCTTGTGTTTTACATATATATTATATGTACATGTTTGTATCATACAATGTTACAATATAATTCGATTCAATAAAACTCTGTGAGATTGGTCCTATTATTACCCTGTTTTGCAGATGAGGAAGCTGAAACCTTACTTATGTAAGGCTGCTCAGCTAACAAGCAGCATTACAGACATTTAAATCCAAGAACCCTAACCGCGCTTACCATGGCTCTCTACTTATGGCTCCGACAGTGAAAGTACACACCTTCATTTTGCTGTTCCTATGATTTCGCAGCCCCCTCATCCCTTTCGTCTTGAGACAGACTACTCCTTTGTGGGCTACCTCTAACTCAAAATCTGCATGGCTGTTTGCCAAATAGCTCTCCTGGCTGTGAGAATTATGAATACAGATTTGAAAATATTTTGTTGCGGAAGTAACCTTAGTCCTCACATTTGCTGGCTTTCATCAAGTATGTAACACTTCATAGTCCTAGCAGTTTTTGTACTTCATGCCATTTCCATATGCATACCACACCATCACCTGCACTTTCCTCCTACTTCACCCCCGGAGACACCCAGCAGGTTTGCCCTTCTGACTGTGAAACGGGGCATTTCTGTTGCCTCGTCCACCATACCACACACTACATTAGCAATCGAGTCTACACCATTTCTTCTTCTTCTTCTTCTTCTTCTTCTTTTTTTAGATTTTTCTTTATTTATTCAACAGAGATCGCAAGTAGGCAGAGAGGCAGCCAGAGAGAGAGGGGGGAAGCAGGCTCCCCGCTGTGCAGAGAGCCCGATGCGGGGCTCAATCCCAGGACCCTATGACCATGACCTGAGCCAAAGGCAGAGGCTTAACCAACTGAGCCACCCAGTGCCCTTATTTCTTCTCTTCCAGTGAATTTTTCCTTGCTGTGTTTTTCTCTAGAATCCTGGTATCTATTTCATGAGAAGGTAGGTATATTTTGAGGACAAGTCAGAAACCCTGAATTCTTACCCTGATCTTTGCTTGGGACTTTGGGCACGTTACTCGACCTCCTCCTGCCTCAGATTCTTCACCTAGAGTTTGGGTGGATGATACCTGGCTCTGAGAGTCTACTTGCCAGGTTGAAGATCCTCCCAAGTTTGTAAAATAATTTTTTCCTACTCTATGATTGCCCGCCAGTGTTGTGGCAGCTCTGGGTTTGGGGACATACGGAGTCAGTCCAGGTGGCAGTTCTTCTCTCATTTGGGGTGCAAAAATACAAAGAAAACTCTTCCTGGAAGTCCCATTTGCAAGTGCCGAATCCTTGAATAGGACCAGATGGCAGGTTTGGCTCACCTTGACCTGAGATGTTGTTGCTCTTCCAGCCATGGGGGCCAGGCTCCTAATTCGTCAGATGTCACCACGGCTGATGGAGTGGGTAACTGTAGCTGGGGACTATGAGCAACAGGCCCCATGATGATGACCTTTTTTTCCCCTCCTCTTTCTTCCCGAGGCCAGCAGGTAACCCACTGGTGACCCGGAACACTCTGACTGCACTTTCCTGTGCAGTCAAGTTTGATAAACACCTTCAGCAGCTGGGAGCTGGAGGGGGTGGGGCACAAGGACGAGAGAGACAGAGACAACTTGGAGAGAAGGGACAGCGGAGGCCTCCAGTCTCGCATTCGAACAGGGTGTGGCCTTCAGGCTGGAAGTCTTGATATAAAGAGCCTGTTGGAAAGAACTTCTCTGTCATGTATAGAATTCCCTCCCCTCCCCTTTCTTTTTTAAATCACAGCACACTCCTTCATTTTCTTTGTAAGTGAAAAGAAAAGGAGAATCAAATTTCTTAGCCATCTAGGGTTTGTTAAACTAATGTTTCCAACTGCCTGTCTCATCATCATTTCAATAGTTTCTGCTAACTCATGGATCCTTAATACGAGATGAGGATCTCCTCCTCAAAGTCTCTTGTCCTGTCCCTCTCCAACTAGATTTCTTTTCCTTATCTCTCTCTCTAGCTGTTCCAAACCCTACCCCCTTGAGAAGTCCCAGGGCAAGTGCCCCTCCCTGCTCAGAAAGGCTCCTTTGCTGTCCTCAATGGAATCACTTGCTCCAACCCTGAAAGCAAAAACTGACATTTTTACCTGTGCAGTACTCCTAGACTTGAGTTTCTGTTTTCCTATTTTTAATTTTTTTAAAAAGATTTTATTTGTTTATTTGAGAGAGAGAGAGAGCTTGAAAGAAAGATCACAAACAGAGGGTAGGGGTAGAGGGAGAAGCAGACCCTGTACTGAGCACAGAGCCCAATGTGGGACTCCATCCCAGGACCCTGGGATCATGACTTGAGCTGAAGGCAGACACTTAACTAACTAAGCCACCCAGGTGCCCTCCTCTTTTTAATTTTTTCATTAAATGTCAAATCAATATCAAAAAAATTTTAAATAGGTGTAATATAGCCAGAACATGATAGATGCTCACAGATTAATCTAAGTCAAAAACATACCACTTTCTTTGAAGTCTCCTGTGTTCATACACTTCCCGCACATCTTCACTCTCTGCTCCATAAACCCTCTGTTGTGAATTTTTAGCTTATCATTCCCTTTCTTTTCTTTGTAATTTTACCATATATATTTGTATCCTATAATATTATATTTTTTAAGCTATAAACGTTTTAAATGTCATGCATGTATTCTTCTGTGACTTGCTTTACTATATTTCTAAGTATCATTCGTATATTGCTACATGTAACTATAATTAATTCATTTATTTACTTATTCTATTCCAGTGCATAAATACACTTCAGTTTTTTAATCTGCTTTCCTGTGGAGAGACATATGGATTGTTTCCTTTTGTTTGTTTACTATTACAAACTGTGTCATTGTGAACGTGTCTGTATTTCCTAGACTCTGGTCCAAAATTTTCTCTAAACTAGAGTACATGCCAAAGAGTGAACACTGGGTCATAGTGTACCCACTGTGTGCATTTTTTATTTTACTGAATAATGCCAAACTGTAGTTTTCAACAGTGGTGAAGGGAAGTAACACTGTTCTTGATGACTGTGACCCAACTTAATATTTTTCCCAGTCAAGAAGTTGTGAATGTTTATGGTTTGAATTTGTATTTTCTGATTACTAATGAGGTTGGACACATTTCACATGTTCATTGGCCATCAGTGCTTTCTCTTGTGTATAGTGTCTGTTTGCTAATTTTTTTTTCTACTATGTGATTGGTCCTTTTTTTCATTGACTTATAGGAATTCTTTATATATTCAGAATAGAAATCCTCTGTTAGTTTATATACATTACAAAATACTTTCTCCCAGTTTATGACTTGTCTTTTCACTTTCTTTATGGTTTCATTTTACTAATTAGAAGTTTACCTCTCTAATTAAATATCAATCTTTTGTGGTTTGCTTTTTCTATAAGTAGTTTGATAAATTCTTCCCTTACCAAAGGATCAAAAGGATTCTCCCTTAGATATTCTCCTTTAGGAAATTCAAATCAAAACTACATTGAGATACCACCTTACACCAGATGGAATGGCCAAAATCTATAGGACAGGAAACAACAAGTGTAGGAGAGGATGCGGAGAAAGGGGAACCCTCTTACACTATTGGTGGGAATGCAAGTTGGTGTAGCCACTTTGGAAAAAAGTGTGGAGATTCCTCAAAAAATTAAAAATAGAGCAACCCGGGTGCCTGGGTGGCTCTGTGGGTTAATGCCTCTGCCTTCGGCTCAGGTCATGATCCCAGGGTCCTGGGATCGAGTCCCGCATCAGGCTCCCTGCTCAGTGGGGAGCCTGCTTCCTCCTCTCTCTCTGCTTGCCTCTCTGCCTACCTGTGATCTCTCTCTGTCAAATAAATAAATAAAATCTTAAAAAAAAAAAAAATAGAGCAACCCTATGACCTTGCAATTGCACTACTGGGTATTTACCCCAAAGATACAAATGTAGTGAAAAGAAAGGCCATAAATACTCCAATGTTCATAGCAGCAATGGCCACAATTGCCAAGTTATGGAAAGAGCCACAATGACCTGCAACAGATGAATGGATAAAGAAGATGTAGTCCAATGAATGGACATTTCTGCAAAGAAGACATCCAGATGGCCAACAGACACATGAAAGAATGCTCCACATCACTTGGCATCAGGGAAATACAAATCAAAACCACAATGAGGTACCACCTCACACCAGTCAGAATGGCTAAAATTAACAAATCAGGTAATGACAGATGCTGGCAAGGATGTGGAGAAAGGGGAACCCTCCTACACTGTTGTTGGGAATGCAAGCTGGTGCAGCCACTCTGGAAAACAGCATGGAGGTTCCTCAAAAAGTTGAAAATAGAGCTACCCTATGACCCAGCAATCACACTATTGGATATTTACCCTAAAGATACTAATGTAGTGATCTGAAGGGACAAGTGCAGCCAAATGTTTATAGCAGCAATGTCCACAATAGCCAAACTATGGAAAGAACCTAGATGTCCATCAACGAGATGAATAAATAAAGAAGATGTGGTGCCTATATACAATGGAATACTATGCAGCCATCAAAAGAAATGAAATCTTGCCATTTGTGACGACGTGGGTGGAACTAGAGGGTATTATGCTTAGCAAAATAAGTCCATCAGAGAAAGACAACTATCATATGATTTCCCTGATATAAGGAAGTTGAGAGGCAACATGGGGGGTTTGGAGAGTAGGAAAAGAATAAATGAAACAAGATGGAATTGGGCGGGAAACAAACCATAAGAGACTCTCAATCTCACAAAACAAACTGAGGGTTGCTGGGGGTAAGCGGGTAGGGAGAGGGTGGTTGAATTATGGACATTGGGGAAGGTATGTGCTATGGTGAGTGCTGTGAAGTGTGTAAACCTGGTGATTCACAGACCTGTACCCCTGGGGCTAATAATACATTATATGTTAATAATTTTTTTTAAAGATAAAAAAAGATAATCTTTTTTTATCTTTATCTTTTTTTAAAAGATAAAAAAAAATTTAAATTTTAAATTTTAAATGTAAAAATTTAGAATTATTAAATTACTTCATTTATATATACACATATATTATTTTTTATTATACCTTACATATTTTATGCCCTGGTAAATGGTGTATTTTTATTAAATTGTGTTTTCTAGCCACTTGTTGCTGATTTAAAAGATATTTTGCATAAGATAGGATTTATTGGCTCATTGAATGGTAAAATATTTCTAAACGGTATGTTCCTGGTGTTTTCCTTGTAAGAAGATTTTTCAACTAATAGTTACAATTCTTTAAGATTTTAGGACCATACACAGGCTCTCTGCTCGGCAGGGAGCCTGCTTCCTCCTCTCTCTCTCTCTGCCTGCCTCTCTGCCTACTTGTGATCTCTCTCTGTCAAATAAATAAATAAAATCTTTAAAAAAAAAAATTTTAGGACCATACAGGTTTTCCGTTTCTCCTTGGTTTCTTTTAAGTAACTTATACTTTTCTAGGAATTACCCATTTTATTATTTTCAAATTTATCAGTAAAAAAGTTTCCATATTCTCTTATTAACTTCTTAAAAATTTCCATAGCATCTGTCACACCCCCTTCTAAGATTTTTATTCCTACTTCTATTTGTTTGTTTTCCATCTCTTGATCAGTTTTGCCAGCAATTTATCAATTTCAGTGGTCCTTTGAAAGAACTTTATTTTGTTGAGCTTCCTATTGAATATGTTTTTTATTCCATTAATCTCTGTTCTTATTTTTATTTCCTTTCTTCTACTTTTTTCATATATTTTTTTCTTACTTTTGGTTATTCAAGCTTTACTCTTGAATTTTCCAGCATTCTTTATTTCTAAGTATTTTGGCTATCAATTTTCATCTATGTTCCACTTTGACTGAATTCCACATTTTAACATGTAGTATTTATCATTGCATTGTTATATTCTCTAAATTTCATAATGATTCTTTCTTTGACTTGCAAGTTATTTAGAAGTATATTTCTTAATTTCCATCTATATGAACATGTTTTTTGTTATTGATTAACAACTTAATTGCCTTTTGAACATATAGTGTCATATGTATACTGTTAATCTTTTGATATTTGTTGAGATTGGTCTCATGGCTGTAGGCATTAAATTATTATAAATGTTCCAGGCATGCTTGAAAACAATGTATATTCTGCAATTTCATAAATATCTATTAGATCAAGTTTGTTAATTGTGTTGATCAAATCAATGATATCATTACCGATTTTTTTAGTCTGCTTAATTTATTAGTTTCTAAGAGGAGTGTATTAAATTTTCCCACTATGATTATGTATTTGCATATTTTCTCCATTGTTCTTTCACTTTTTTGTTTCATATATAGTAAAAGGTGTGCTTCCAGATGCATACAAGTTTAGAATTGCTTGCTATACCTTCCTGGTGAACTGAACCATGTATCACTGTAAAGTGGCTTTTTTATCTTTATTAGTGCTTTTTTCCTTAAAGTCTGTTTTGTCTGATATCAATGTAACTATACTTTCTTTTAGTTAGTATTTTTCTAATATATCTTTTTTCTATCTTATTACTTTTAGCCTTTTTAAATTCTTATGTTTTAAGTAAATCCATGTAGCTATTTTTTTAATCAAGTCTATCTTTATGTTTTTACTGTAACATTTAATTCACTTATATTTGTTTGAAATACTAATATATTTTAATTTATTTCTACCATCATATTTTGTATTTTAAATTTATCCTGGGACACCTGGGTTGCTCAGTTTGTTAAGCATCTGACTCTTGGTTTCAGCTCAAGTCATATCTCTCAGTTGTGGAATGGAGCCCTGCTGCAGTGGGCTCTGCGCTCATCATGGAGTCTACTTTGTATTCCCTCTCTCTCCCTGCCCTTCTCCCAAATAAATAAATAAATAAAATCTTTTAAAAATTTTTATTTATTTATTTGAGAGAGATTGAGAACGTGTGAGCAGGGGAAGGAGGAGAGGAAGAGAGATAACAGACTCTGCACTGAGCATGGAGCCCACTGTGGGACCCCATCTCAAGCACATGACCTGTGCTAAAATCAAGAGTCAGACACTCAAACAACTGAGCTATCGAGGCACCCCTTTTGCCTTCTTTTGAATTGTTTTGTTTCTTTTCATTTTTTGCCTTCTACCAGCTTGAAAGTTGTGTTTTATTTCAATTTTTTAAGGATTATCTTAGAAATTTTTATCATAAAGTTAATATCCCTGTTCCTTCTACCAATTCCAAGATCTTAAAACACTTTAACATAAATCACTGTCCTCCTGATATATATGCTCCTTATGTTTGTATGTGTATTTTTCTATTTTTTCATCTCATTGTTATTGTTGTAGCTTTATACAATCAGTATTTACATTTAGCCAACAATTCACCATTTTTGTTGCTTATTATTTTTACTTGAATCTCAGACCTTTCATCTGTGATCACTTTCCTTGTATCTAAAGCATATACTTCAGAGACTTGGTTAGTAAGAATCTGTTATGTTTATTTTAAAATATTTTTATTTTTCAGATTTTCCCCCCAGCATATTGAAGATATCTTCTCACTATCTTCTAGTTTCCATTGTTGCTTTTCAGTAGGTAGCTATAAATTCATTGTTGTTTCTTTGAAGGTATTCTGTCTTTTCTCTCTGGCTACTTTAAAGATCTTCTGTATGCCTTTGGTGTTCCCTAGTTTTGCTATGATATTACTATATATAGATTTTTATTTATTTATTTAGCCTGCCTGAAGATTATGGATATTTTAATTACTTTCTTTCTCCTGTCCTTGGTCCTTATCTCTCCAAACATTTCTTTTGCTTCTTTCTCTTCTTCCCTTCTAGGATTCCAATGAGACATGTTCTAGAGCTTTCCTATCAATCCTTTGTTTCTTTTTTTTTTTTTAAGATTTTATTTATTTATATGACTGAGAGAGATATAGTGAAAGAAGGAACACAGGCAGGGGAGTGGGAGAGGGAGAAGCAGACTCCCCACTGAATAGGGAGCACAATCCAGGGCTCAATCCCAAGACCCCAGGACTGTGACCTGAGCTGAAGACAGACACTTAACAACTAAGCCACCCAGGTGCCCTAATTCTTTCCGCTTCTTAACCTCTCTTTTGTATTTTCCATTTTTCTGTCTTCTTTTGTTGTGTTTTAAAGATTTTATTTATTTGACAGAGAGATCACAAGTAGGCAGAGAGGCAGGCAGAGAGAGAGGAAGGGAAGCAGGCTCTCTGCTGAGCAGAGAGCCCGATGCGGGGCCCATCCCAGGACCCTGAGATGATGACCAGAGCCAAAGGCAGAGGCTCAACCCACTGAGCCACTCAGGCGCCCCCTTTTGTTGTATTTTAGATGAAATGTTCTGATTCATCAACCAGTTTAAAACTTTTATCTTCAACCAGAGCTGGTTATTTTTATCAAATCTATCTAAGTCATGGAATTTTATATTTCTAATTATTATTTTTTCTTTTATAGAAATTCTATTTGATTCTTTTTCAATCTGCCTGTGCCTTTTTATAGTTTTTTTTTTTTTAAAGAATTTTATTTATTTATTTGACAGAGATCACAAGAAGGCAGAGAGGCAGACAGGCGTGGGGGTGGAGAAGCAGGCTCCCTGCTCAGCAGACAGATCGATGTGGGGCTTGATCCCAGGACCCTGGGATCATGACCTGAGCCAAAGGCAGAGGCTTTAACCCACTAAGCCACCCAGGCACCCCCTTTTTATAGTTTTTTGCTCTTAATTCATACACTCAACATACTCTTTCAGATCTTTAAACATGTATACTCATATTTCTTGGTATTTTATAGGTGGAAATCTTTGACGCTTAGTTTGAAGTCAGATTCCTTTAGAGAAGATTATGTTTCATTCCACTGATTGCCTGAGAAAACTACCAAACTACCAACCTAGGACCTTTTCTTTCCCCATGAAATTCACATTTCATGGAAATGTGTACAAAGGTGTAAAATCACCTTTTATTTGCTGTAGCTATTTTAAATAGCAAACATGGTGTTAGAATATTATTTATCTCTGGAGATCTTGAAAAACGTCGTATAAAATCTAAAGAATGAATGAAAAACATGACTAGGTATTTGACATGTTTTCAATAAACACAGTTAATTTCAGAATTTGCATGAGGTCTGCATGAGGCCTAGGTAGGGATGTCATTATGTGGTAAGTTGGGATTTATAGGGTGTGTCCTCCTGAAAATTTAGGGTTATTTTTAAAAATTTTATTTTAAAGTAATTATCAGGTAGAAGTTCTGTGGATCTTGTGGCTTCAAATTCTCACAGGCAAAAAATTTCATTCTCTCCCAGAAAGCAGCAGGTTTTGCCACAGGCAGATTTCCTGGGAGGTGGCAGGAGAGGATGGGGATTTATCTTTAGCTCATCCTACACTGACAATTCAACCTTTTAGGACATCAGTTTTATGCAGGGAACAGTTTCCTCTTACATGTCCCATCTTGGTTGGGCCTTGGGTTTTATTTCCCAACTTCCCACACTCTTAGATAGTGAAAACCAAAGTTCCGGCTTAGAGCGCTTATAATTTCTCTTGAGGCAAAGGCTAGTTTCTGTGTTGGTTAATTTTCTGGGTTCCAGCTTTTACTTGGTTTATGTTTTCTGAGTAGACCTTCCTTTCTTATCGTTTTATTGACACATTTTAGAAGTGTTAAAGTGCTTCTCCAGCATTTTTGCCTGTCTTCAGTGAGAATGTTGGTGAGGGTGTATAGCCTTCCATACTGCTAGAAATAGAAGTCTATCTACTCTTTCAGGTTTTGATGACTTAGAAGTCGCCTTCTCTTCTCCCTTTTTATTCAGTTTGAAAATGCTAAAAACGGCCATTACCCAGACATATCTATCCAAGCTGCATGGTTGTCTTATACTCCAGTCAAACTTCTCTTTCTCCTTTTGTCTCCCCACTTGCACCAACCAGTACCAGAGGCACTATGGTCAAAGTTGGTGTGCAGGATAGCTCAGGGAAGGGTGAAAGGGTGTAAAAAGCTGGATTGTCATTGCTAGTGGTGGACTGGGGAAACACATTCTTGTTCTATGCTGGAGAGCAGAAAACATTTTCTCATAGAAACAATACAATAGATGATTTAGAATGTAGATGAAAAGGTATATTTTGCATAATTATTCATGTACTTATGAATTAAATGAGCTCTGTGGCTTTGTTTATGAAACTAACCAATCATAAATTGAATTACAACAAAGATATTTTAAACTGAGCTTTTAGACTATAGTCGTGTTTAGTGTGCCTTGTGTAGTTCATTTTAAATGTATTTATGTCTT
The DNA here is from genome assembly GCF_022355385.1 of Mustela nigripes. NCBI lineage: Eukaryota > Metazoa > Chordata > Mammalia > Carnivora > Mustelidae > Mustela > Mustela nigripes. Next base: position 173,969,731 of record NC_081557.1, read on the forward strand.
ATAATTATATTATAGACTTCTTGGCAATATAGGCCATCTCTTCTATTTCTTTATGCTTCCTCACATCTTCTAGCTTAAGGACTATGACTGGTTGGCCAGTGGATTATTACAGAGGTGGCAGCCAGTAGACCACGGAATACATTTGGAATTCTTTTATTTTCCCTGATTTACCCCCATTACCTTAGTATTAATTGTCCGAGGAAAAAGACTCACAAATGCCAAAAGAAATGGGGCTTTGAATAGTCTGCTGATTTGCTGACTCTTAATGATGGCTATTTGTCAATTATAACTCAGCCACTCAGTTAAATTCTACATCACCAACAGAAATAAAGTACATGTGTATCAAAATCAAACATGGAATGTATGAGTACATGACAATTTGGCTATGTGTATGCATGTGTGCCTTAGATTCCAACTTTGTTCAGTATCTAGTGTTATTCTAGAGGCATCTGTATGTCCTATTGCTTTTTCTGGCCTCTCTCTATTTAATTTTTAGAAAAAAAATATATAGGGGGATGTCAAAATAGAAAAAATGATCAATATATTACAAAAAATAGAGGGAAACTAACATGATTCAATTTAGAAATATATACAGCTCAAAGAATGCCACAGTTCAGGGAGCAAAAATTGAAATGTGTTGAAATTGAAAATGATTCTTTTATAAAGGAAGCTGACCAAAATTTCCAGCAGGACTATTGCCTGAAGGAAAATTTCCTAGGCTCCAGCCTCTGTTATGCTTAACAATGAACCATACAAGTCTGGACAGATGGTTGGATTCTAAAGTGTTTCTCATGTTACAGTATTTTCATCCTATTGTCTCTCCTGAAGTCTGAAGGGAAAAGAGAAAATGCTATAACTTTCCAAAAAAAGTATAAAGAATATCCTCAGTACATTTTGGATAGTCACAAGTACTAAACATTAATTATCTCAAAAAAATATTTCCTTTTTTTTTAAGAAATACTTTATTGGTTAAAATCGAATTAGTTATTCTTGACAGTAGGACTTATCTTTCTTACTGTCTTTATTGCTAGAAGTACAAAATCTAGGATGTATTTATGTCTTGTCCATTCAACCTTGAACCTTGGTGAAGTAGAAACTTGGGACTCGTTTTTAAGACCATTCGTATCCATCCAACAGCAATATTGCATTTACTCTCTAAACGGTCCTCAAATTTGTCCAGTTTTCCAAATCCCTATGACTCTGGTCCAAATTGATGATATTTTTTTTACCAAAATTGTTGGCAATAAATGTCTGACTGGTCTACCTGCAATCACCTTCTTCTCTCTGCCCCCAGTACACACTACAGCCAAAACAGAATGAACTTTTTCCAGATGCAAATCTGGAGTCATGTTTCTCCTGCTACCAGTAGTTTCCTACGACTTTTAGGGTAAACACAAAATTCCTTACCAGTATACAGGGCCTTGAAAAGCCCTTGCTTAGCTCTCCAAACTCACCTCATACTAACTTTCTCTTTTAATCCCTGTTTCAACTAATTTAGCCTTCTCTCGTTTCCTCTATATTTCTTTCTACTTAAGTCCATTCCTCACCATTTTAACTTCATTAAGCCCTGTTCTTCTTACAGAGTTTAATTCCAACATCACATCCTCAGGGAATCCCCCATTCACCTGCTCTCGTTTTACCCAAATTATTGGGTCAGTCCTGTTGTTTGTCCTCACAGAACCACATAGCTTATCTCTCTTTCACAGCACTTAGACAAAAGGAAGAGATTTATGATCCTGGGCATTAGGCATCAGGGTTTCAAGTGAGGGAACAAAAGCAGAGTTATATTTATTTAGTAATCAACCTGTAAGATTCAAGCCAATGTTTCTAAGGCACAGAGAAAAGTATACATAAGTATACATAAAGTGTTCTCAAAGAGACAGGAATTATTTGGTAAATAAGTATCAGATATTCTACAGCAACAGACAGGCTGCTAAGATATTAGCAATTGTTCCCACTTGACCCCCATAAAATACAGTTACGAAAAATGAGTCTCAAAAGTGCGTCTCAGAGGTCTCTCAAATAGTTAATGACAGAGAATGAAGTTGAATTAGTCACAAATATCCATTGAACACTTACATGTGTAACAGTTTTCCTATATCCAAGTCTTATTTTCATTTCTCCATGCTATTTCTGTTTAAACATTTACAGAAACAGAAATTAAAATGTATTTCAATTTGTTAATATAACAAAAGATGACTTTCTACCTTAAGAGGATGATATGGCACCAATAAGATCTTACTATAAGCCTTTAGACAAAGGGGTGATATGCTATTAAAATGATAGTACAGTAGTTTTATTTCTTTGTGCATGAACTCTTCATATTTTCTTCTTATATCCCTCTTCCTACAGGAGGTCTAAAAATGATCCTAGCAAAGAGAACCCCCTTCTTGTTTTTATTTGAAGAAAAGTGAATGTGTCCTATTCACCCATAGCTAACTGCATTTCTCGGTCTTCATACTAACCTCCCATTCTAGCCATATATCCCTTTTTCAGGAATGCTGGGACTAGAATGGCCTTTGCTACACGGCCTCTTCCTCATGCTAGTCCACTAATTAGCTCTCTGACTAGCCCTTACTTCTTGATTCCTTTCGTAGAAAAGCAAGCTAATGGCCAGCTCTTACTACACAACATTGACTTAAAAACACTTGAGCTAAAAGAGATACTGAAAACCATTTAGTCCAGCAATACAAACTATGCAGGAATACTTTTTGAAACATATTTAACAGAAGAGCAACTTAATTTATAGTTATGCTTAAATGCTTCCAGTAGCTAATTCCTCACAATCTCACCTGTGAATATTCTCAAGTAATAAGAATTTTGTATTCAAGTACTCTACTTGTGTTCTTTACCAACAACACAAAATTATTTTAATTAAACAAGCCTCTAACATCTGAAAACTTTGCTTTGGCAGTTTGTCTGTGTAAAGAATATGTGTGTATTTTAAAATCCAAAGCATTTGAACTATACCAGTCAGGTTAGAATGAAAAATGAAATGTGTAGGTTATACAATTAGCTCATCTTTCATTCTGTATTCTTCTTGTGTCTTAGAATAAGAAAAAAAATTTTTTTCTTGCTATTTAAATTCAAAACTAGCTTCTTAAAGTGAGGCCTTGTTAATCCCAAAGCCTATAATAATTCACTGCTTTAATGTTTTTGATGATTACTTCATTGCATGTATAAGCTAGGAGAAAAAGGGACTGGGGCCATCCATTTATCTGTTGCTTTCTCCCCTTTCAGTCTTTCTTGCTTTGGTAATAAAATTCTTTGTGCCTATGAGAGTGTCTAAACTAGACAGCAGCTCCGCAATCCATCCTGGCCAACTCAGAAAGAGTTCCTTTGTTTCATTTGTTCGTTGTAAACAAAACAAAAGGAAGTTTGTTTTGTTTCGATGTATATTCTTTAATAAAGGGAAGACAGACAAAAAGATTTGTTAATCTAGTAACTTTCCGGTTAATTTGTTAATCTAGTTACTAGTTAATCTAGTAACTTTGCCAGGCATTTTTGTACTGTTCGTCATTTATTTTGTTCTTGAAATTACCTTGACTGCCATAGATCATTACAGTATATTCAAATTTGCATATGAAAACTCTCAACTGTACATATGTTAAATAGCAATACCAGTAGATTCATCCATCCAGATGATAAATTCACCCATATGATAGATCTAGGAAATTGGGTTTTCTGAGATATCATTTCTCTATCTTATTTGGCAAGGTGCCTGCTGTGAAGAGCTTTAAATTTGGTATCCGCCTTTGCCTATCTTGGTCCAAAGTATGCGATACTAAGTACCATGAAGAATACTTCACAGGGGAAATCAGCAGCGGGTTACGAGAGTGGTAAACTTCATATCACCATGTGCTTGTAACTGAATATTAGAACTGTCAGCCAGATGCTTCCTGTAGACTTCCAAAGAGACAGAAAGTGTGGTGCCACTGGGATCCAGAGGCACCGATGTGAAGTATATGGAAGATACATAAATCATAGGGTGTATTCACTTCATTTGGCTTCGTGGGATTCCGCTGACATCACTGCGGGTAACCAAGGTCTCTACCAGGAGCCTCTCCCTTCTGCTCTCTGACGCCTTCGAGGTGCTGCCCATCCCGACCAGGCCCTGCAGTAATTTCACACACTCCCCTAATAAAGTCCTCAGGGGCTGTCATGTATTTTCATGTGTTTGCCCTATTATCCCTCCCTGCTTGAGCCTTACAGATAATTGATGATGCTTCAGTTAATCATCTTTTTCTCGCTTTTGTTCACCAGGTACCTCCGCCTTGAAGGGGCTCTTTTATTGAGAATCGATGTCTTCTTCTGGGTAATTGATCACCATAGACCCAGGGACACTTAACTCATCATTGAGGAAGAGTAATCGTCATGAATAATCAAAAAGCGGTAGCTACACTACTGCAAGAGTGCAAGCAAGTGCTGGACCAGCTCCTGTTGGAGGCGTCAGATGTGTCCGAGGAGGCCAAGAGCGAGGACCAGCAGTGCAGAGGTGAGGTCCTGACGGGAGGCACTGGGGGAAGGGAGAAGCCAGCAGGTCCGCTCTCAACTCCCCTGCCTGAACGACGTGTTTTCATCCCTGCCCTATTTTTCTTCTCTTGGCAGATGACCACCGAGAGATGAGTGGATTTCTAGGGCATGAATGGGACATGGGCTGCAGGCGGACGGGCAGGGGAGGAAGCCCACTTTGTTGCAGTGAATTGCTGTCAGTTCTAATTTTAGGCTTCAGTAAACATGAGGCTACAAGAAAACAGTGTAGTTCAAGAAGAACAAAGGGTGCAAGTGGACCGGTGCACGTAAATTTCAATTATTAAAAAATTGAAGCAACTTCTGAATGGTGGCACATACTTTTTTTTCAAACGAGGCTTTTGTGCCTCATCAGTTTCCATAGGCTTCTGTGGTTTCCCTAAATATGTCATCTCATTGGTCCAATCTCTCTCTCTCTCTCTTTTTAATTATCGATACATTTCTCATGCTGCATTCGCATGCTGTTTGTAAAATAAATCCTCTCACACTGATAAATACTGATTGCATCACTATCAGAATTGAATTGGCCTTTTGCTCATTTCATAGTTTATGCCATTCACAGTTTTAGATAGGTCATTGTTTGGGAAGTTTCTATCACAAAATCTAGAAAGCTAAAGTATTTCTTACTTCTTCCATAGTCAGTTTTGGAGAGAGAAGCTTCTTTCCTTAGACTTCTTTTTAGCATTTGAATAAATGTTTCTCCATTTCTATAAGTGTGTCCCTTTTGTGTGCTTTTAATATTTTTCTTTGTATTTTTAGAGACTTGCTATTCCTTGCAGAAATAAGATGACCACATATAGTGCACACTCTCCATCTCTTTTGTTTTTGATGTTATGTAATGGGAAAATGTTCTGGAGAAGCCTTTTCCCCATATTCTTGTATATAGGCACACACGTGTTTTACAGAGGCACTTTTAGGGACCTGTAGATGTCTTAAATTTTTATAATCTGTCTTTTGTGCTCCTTAGTTTATGTGATTTCCTTATTTACCAGCCGTATACACGCTGTGTGCTTTTGCTTGCTGGTTATAGGTGTCCATCAGCCTGAGCACACACTGGCAGGTGTTAGCCCCTTGTCAGGGAGCGGCGGGTACTCAGCGCCTCCAGAACGTGCTGCAGTTCTCCCCAGGGGCGGTGTGCTGTGTTCCGTCTACTGAGGTTTTTCCTCTGGTCCTTTCACTACATGGCATCCTTTGTCTACTCAGCCCCAATTCCGTTAAGCTTTGTGTTCTCCCTCGTGAAAACTCAGAGTTCCCAGTGGGTAGCATTTTCTTCTTTTTCTTTCCAAGTGGCACAGAATAGGAGAAATGATCAGTTTAGTTCCAGATAAGGCAAACAGAGCCACAAAAATCACCCGATTCGCACCGGCCCTTCAGGTAAGCTGCTTGGAGAAGGAAGCGATCAAGAGGCAGAAGAGGGTACTGCTCCATCAGGGTCCGGCTGCTGCACTCGGCTGAATCCGATACGTCCATGGGGGAGGAGACCTATGCTGAGCCATTGACAATTTCAGCATTAATCGATCCCCACGGAGGCAAGCTGTGGGGTCCACCCCACGTGCCGTCAGTACAACTGAGTGTAGTCTGACACAGAGTCCTTCCCTTAGCAAGTGGTTTCTGAGTGACACTTGTGGGCAGGTTGTGCTATCCCCAAAGTCATTACATGCATGTACTCCAAGGGAAGGACATTAGTACAGGGTCACCTATGGCAACAGAACTAGTCAGAGGACTTGAACATGATCATTGTGATTTTATTCTTTCTCTTCCTCCTCTCAGTCCTATCCTCTTCCCTCAGAAATTGTTCGTCTCAGGGGCACCTGGGTGGCGAGGTCATAAAGCATCTGCCTTCAGCTCAAATCATGATCCGAGGGTCCTGGGATCAAGTCCTGCATGGAGTTCTCTGCTCCCCGGAAGCCACTTCTCCCTCTCTATCATTCTCTCTCTCTGTGTCAACTAAATAAATCAAGTCTTAAAAAAAAAAAAAAAAAAAAAAAGGAAAAGAAAAAGAAAAAGAAATTGTCCTTGTCAGCATGGGAGACTACCCCAGCAACTTCCTCAGAAATAGAGAAGGAACTGAAATCTAAACACAGATATATTTTAAAAATGTACTTCAGAGGCATCACTGACTTTGGTGGCACATTAGACTGTCCATGCTCTGGCATGCTCCGCAGGGAGAGGCTGGTGAGGGAAAGGCAAAAAATGAGTTGTGTAGAACAGATTTTCTCTGTCATCATGAAAAAAATTGAAAATATTTAAACAATTCTGTGCTAATGTATGGTAAAAATCTTTGAATCCAGAAATCAGCTTCCTATTGTCATTTAACTACTCATTTGCCTCCTGAATTTGATATTCATGGACAGAATTTCCAAATGATCGATCAGTCAAATGGGACACTTCAGTGTGAGAAGGAACACTACAAATAAATACTCTAGGGCCACACAGGACTGTCCTAAGTGAACGAGACTTAGCAATCACCCTATTCCCAACTCTTTACACATATCATTTAAGAAACTTTCTTTAGGTGCCCCTAAAGCCACCCCTGAGCTGGGTGGCTCAGTCGGTTAAGCGGCTGACTCTTGGTTTCAGTTCAGGTCGCAATCTTGCTATCATGGGATCAAGGCCTGCGTCGGCCTCTTGCTCAGTGTAGAGTCTGCATCAGATTCTCTCTCCCTCTCCTTCTGCCCCTTCTCACACTCTCTCTCTCAAATAAATACAATATTGAAAGAAGAAAGAAGGAAGGAAGGAAGGAAGTGGGGGAGAAGAAGAGAAGGCAGGGAAGAGAGGAAGGAAAGAAGGAAGGAATAAATAAATAAATTTTTCTCTACATGTATATTGGAACACCTTTTTTTTTAAAAGATTTTATTTATTTATTTGACAGACAGAGATCACAAGCAGGCAGAGAGGCAGGTAGAGAGAGAAAGAGGAGGAAGCAGTCTCCCCGCTGAGCAGAGAGCCTGATGTGGGACTCGATCCCAGGACCCTGAGATCATGACCTGAGCCAAAGGCAGAGGCTTTAACCCACTGAGCCACCCAGGCGCCCCTATTGGAACACTTTTGGCCATCAGAGGGCTGGGCTTTCTAGCAGATTTTGACCACATGAATCCCTTATGCCATGGCTGTGCTTCCTTTGGAGGAATGCTACTGCACAACCGGTGCTCAGTAGTTCTGGGTTGCTGAATCAAAGAGCAATGATTTCAGTGGGTTATTTGTAAATCATTCTCAGTAGTCTGCACGGATTACTCACTGGTGTGGCCCCTTTGATATCTCCTCAGTGCCAAGCAATGTTTCCCCATGAGCGGTCTTCCTTACATTTGTGCAGTTGGTGGCAAGGACACAGAAGGGCATTGTGGCCTAGGGCAGAGTTAGGTTTCCTTCCTCTTCCTTTTGTTTTTTATTCTCTCTGTCATATCTCTTTTGTCCTATGTAGCATGTCTCATGTAGACATAAGACCAATCCTTCTTTTAATCATCATGATGTGATTTCAGTGGTGGTAAGACAGGATGCCTATCTTCAGGAGCTCACAGTGCAGTGAGAGGGAAGTGTGATGACAGAGCAATGGGATGAATACTGAAAGGCCATGCATTTTGGGGCTTGGGAGCACTCTGGACGGACCTTTTAATTCCGCAGGGTGGTCTCGGCAGGCTGATGAGAAGTGGTCATGTTTGCGCTGAAGCCAGTCAGCCTGAGCTTGATCATGAAAGGATTGGGGGAGGGAAATGCAAATGTGAGGACGAGATGTACAAAACCATTAAAGAATTATATTCAGGGCAATGGCCTGGTCTATTTTGTATTTTAGCAAAATGGGGATCAGCACCGCGGAAGTTGGAATGGATGGGGCAAGGTAGGAAACAGTGGTTCAGACAAGAGTTACTGATAATGGAAAGGAGGAATTTAGGATCTACAGAATTTGATAACTGGTGAGGTTGAGAGGGGAAGAAAAAGCAAAAAGTCTATCCTGATTTCTAGGTTTTATTCTTGGGTGACTCAGTGAATGGTGGTAGCAGTCATCAAAATAAAGAATAGAGAAACAGATTTAGAAAAAAGATGGTGAGTTCAGCTCTAGATACTTTTTTAAAAAAGGTTTTATTTATTCATTATTCATTTGAGAGAGAGAGAGCACAAGAAGAGGGGAGAGGCAGTGGGAGAGGGAGAAGCAGATACCCCACTGAGCAGAGAGGCCGATGCAGGGGCCAATCCCAGGACCTGGATGGAGATCATGACCTGAGCCGAAGGCAGATGCTTAACAATCTGAGCCACCCAGGCGCCCCCAGCTTTAGACACTTTTGAGTGTGAAATGTCTGTAAGATAAGCACCTCGAGCTTTCTAACTATCAGTCGTGTAATCAGGTCCATAATCCTGAACGCTGGGGCTTCACACGTGCTTCAGCATCCAGAATTTTTCAAATGTTAGGAAGGTAGTATGGTGCAGGGACCATCTGTTACATTCACACTCCAGCAGAAGCAGGGGCAGCATCTAGAGTCAAACATTAAAATTTTTGCAACACAACTTTTGGCTAATCTCACTAAATAAGATAAACAAGACCATAAAGAGCTCCCAGTCAGTTCAAGTCTGGTTAGGGTGCCAAACTTACAAAAAAACATTCCAGTTTCCAGAGTTTTGGGTTTTCTAAGTTTGGATAGGAGATCGTGGAGCTCCATAATGAGGTTTGGTGCCTAGGAAGATATGGCACATGTCTACTCATGTGAAACAGGGCCATTTCACAATAAATTGGTACTACTTCAAATTTCATTTGGGTTTTTTGTACCAATCACCTCTATTCAACTGTATTCCATAGTGAAAGTATGCAATGTCTTAGAGAAGTAAAAAGAGGTTGTACCAATTGACTCTCTGCCTTACCCAGCTGCCACAAGTCCCAGATGTCAGTCCCTCTCGGTCCCTTTCTCATTTTACAGGGAAAATAATATTTCCTTCATTCCTTTCTCTGGTTCTTCACGCAGAGATAGTCACTGAAGTGCTTTACTTCCTGCTAAAAACCTTTCTTAATGCCTGACTACCCCAATTTACCTGAAGGGCAAAGTAGACCAGGGCCACCCCTGACAGATAGCTTTGCGCTATTATTCTTTGAGTCAGAACCCCCAGCTTTCCACCAGCCAGCAAGAGGTAGGAAAAATGTTTCTTTGCCACTGAGGTGCTTCATCATAACACTGGTAACTCAACAGCCTTTTCTTTGACTGCAATTTCCTTACCTGAACTCTGACCTTTTCAGCTTCACTCCCCGGCGACTTGAGGACCCTGATCCAGGAGGCAAAGGAAATGAAGTGGCCCTTCGTGCCTGAAAAGTGGCAGTACAAACAAGCCGTGGGCCCAGAGGACAAAACAAACCTGCAGGATGTGATTGGCGCCGGGTTGCAGCAGTTACTGGTAGGGAGAGCCACACCACCTGTTCCTCTGACACCCCCAAGCCAGGTATTTAGCCTCTAAGTGGTCTAATAGATTAAATTTCTTTGAAGCATAAGACAGCCCCTACCCTTATGGTCGGCTCTGCCAGATTGACTGATGTGGGGGAAATAGCTTTTAGAAAGCACTGCCTGCCTATGAGACCTTCCGCTGGAAAGCCGAGTCAAGTAAAAGTGAAGAAGGGTGGTCAGGGGGTCCAGGGAGAACCTGTCATCCTGAAATATTTATTATATCCTTGGTAGGCCAGGAGGAGCAGTTTGGGTTCTACCATGTCTCGTAACATTTTTATTTTGAAATGCTCCTTTTTTAAAGTGGAGTAGCATGGGGAAAAAATGAGTTCACCACTATTTTATCAATGTGACTTGCTCTCTGCCATGTCCCTCCCAGGATCCTTCTCACTTGCTTATCCCCTCACGATGCAGTCTGTTCAGGAGGCATCAAATCAAAGTCCTTGATTTGCTTATTCCTCAACTCACTTATTGGAAATTAGTCAAACTAGTATCTTTACCTCGGATGGAAGAAGACCTCACAAATAGCATGTGAACTCAGATTTGAGCTCAGCTTTCAGACTTAGGTTCTGGGGATGCTACAGGGAGTGTCATTGTTCTTTTGGGTAGCACTGACAAGGAAGAGAGTCTATCAGCTTATATGTTTTTTTTTTCTCATATAAAAATATTTATTTGTCTGGAGACCAGGCATTACAAACAATGATAATATCCTAAACTCTTTATTTCAGCAGTTTACATGAGAATGTGTTTTAGGGTCATCCCCAAAATAAGTATATAGATACTGTCTTCGCCAATCAAAACAGAAATCTGGGGAAGAGTCCCTGATCCACATACATATAATGGCATCTTTGGAGGCTTAATAAAATAACAAAACCCCCACTTTTCCCACACACCTGTCCTCCCAAAAATAAACAAACAGACTGGGATTAAGTAGACTGAGGACTGCAGGCCAAGAAAAGGGAATACTTAGAAAGAGTACAGGGATGAGTCAGGGATCTTAAATGGGCAGTCTTGGTACAGGTGGAAAAGTGGAATGGAGTAATAACTACAATTAGTGTAAAACTGTGGATTTTACAAACTGTTTGCACACACACCAACAAATGCATGCGCAGTTAATTCTCAGAATGGCCTTCCCGTGATTATTACCATGGTCATCCCCATTTTACAGAGAAGGAAATTAAGGGGCAGGGAGATGAATGTGCCCAGGGGAACCGACCAGTGATGGTGGAGCTACTCCTTTCTCCACCTCAATGCCAGTTCTCCCTCAGGAAGGCCCAAGCGAAGAACTTGAAAGCACAGATAGATTTCCTGAAACTTTTTAACCATAAGGCAAGATGCAGGCTCTCCAGCAGAGCTTCCTGCAATGATGGAAATGTTCCATATCTCTGCTGACCGATACATAAGGCCTTGGCCACCTATGGCTTTCCAGTACTTGAGATGTGGCAAGTATGATTGCAGAACTGAATCTTTTTCATATTATTTAATTTTTTTAAAAAAATCAATTTCTGTATAAATAGACCCATGTGGATAGGGCTACTATTTTATTGAACAGGGCAGTTCTTCAGCAGTGATGCTGAAAATGAGACCTCACAGCAGCAGCACTAGATTACCTGGAAATCTGTGGGATATTCAGATTCTTGGGCCCCACCCTAGTCTTACCAAGTCAAAAGCTCTGGGGCTGAGAGTCTAGCAATGAGCATTAGACAAGCCCTCTAGGTGATTCACGTGCGTGCTAGAGTGTGAGAACCAGTGTTCTAAAGGAAAGAATAGGATAAAGAGCAAAGGGGAAAGTCAGAGAGCCTGACCAGGGATGTGAAGGAAGAAGCGACATGGTAGGGGGTAAAGGGAACTCCAAAGTGAAGACTGCAGGAGACCTATGATTAAAGAAGTCTCCTGGGGCCCCTGGATGGCTCAGTGGGTTAAAGCCTCTGCCTTCAGCTCAGGTCATGATCCCAGGGTCCTGGGATGGAGCCCAGCATCGCATTGGGCTCTCTGCCCAGCGGGGAGCCTGCTTACCTTCCTCTCTCTCTACCTGCCTCTCTGCCTGCTTGTGATCTCTATCTGTCAAATAAATAAAATCCTTAAAAATAAATAAATAAATAAAAGCAGTCTCCTTCCCATCAATTCCAGGAACTTGTTTGGACTGGGACCAATTCCTGAAAAGCCAGTAGTTGTTTACCTGCTTGGAAAGCCTTGTGTGATTGGGCAGCCAGTGGTATGGAACTTTCAAGTTTTCTAGGGAAGGTGAGAACAGGATAGCTTCACAGATGGTGGGACCCCTGCTTTGACGTTTGGGGCTAAGAAAGTCCCTCTGAATTTCAAACACAGGCTGAGAGGGAAACACAGCATATCACCATAACCAAAGTTTTACGCCTCTCAGTCCGTCCCACAGCCTCCAGATCCCCCTAAGCTGCATGCATAGCTGAAGTGACTTCACTGAAAAACTGAAGATGGTCTTTTGAAAATGTGGTCTTGCTGCATTTGAGGATGAATGTGAGTTGGGAGACAAACTACTCATAGTCGTTAGACTGTTTTAAGGGCCCATTTATTATTCCTTCTACTTTCCCTCTGTATACTGCATGTATGTCACAGTTGGGGGGAACAGAGACATCAGGAATTAAGATGTTTGTGTCCAGCTCCCAAGATCACAAGAGGCAGCTCCAAGAATGCATCCATTAGGCTTCTTTAACCCCTGATGCATTTAACCTGGGAGCTTTTTGAACTCTGAGCATCATTTTCTTTAGCTTCCCCCATCAAACTATAAATTAAGTAACCACACCTCCCCAAGACTCTTAGGATGCTTTCCTATTGGATCAGACCCCAAGTGCACAATTACTAACCCACTCTGTTTTGTAAATACGGAGAACTATAGCACCCTGTGAACTCGTGCGACTTTTGATATCTTAGCTTGTCAAAAGCGACTTTTGATATCTTAGCTTGTCAAAATAATTCCATGATTTGTTGTTGTTGCATTACCCTTGGTTTCAATATTATACTCTACTGAAGCTGGATGGCCATGTTTTAATAATCAATTAATTATGAGCTTTTGTTCTTACATAAAAAATTAGTCAAAGGCTACTGACCTTGTCTTTTCAGCCAAGTCAGTTCTTCTTACAATTTTTTCACAAATCTAAACTTGCCATGGTTTTCTTTGCCTTGAAATGAACCCTTCCCATAAAAAGTTTCCCCTCTATTTTTAAAATTTGCATTACACTTAGAGTGTAAACCCTGTTAGGTTTAATTTAATTAAACTTAATTCCACAAATAACAGATCAAAGTTAAGCATAGATTTCCGCTGAGTGCCTGGGTTGGTGAAATTAAGGGTCATTTATAATGTTCCTCTCTTGGGCTGAACTTAATCAAGAAAAGTTATATGTGTTTCATGCTTTGCTTTCTGGTCTCCTCAGCCTCCCCCATTTCCTCCCTCCCCGTGCACCCCCCTCCTCCTCCCCCACCCCCAATCTTTTCTCCTTTGGTGTGTGGCCACAGACAGAAATTTATGGCAGAGGCCAACCTCCTTTACACTCCACACAAAGCTCGCTGACTTGAGAGAGTTTGTTCACTCTCTCCCAGGAAAAACACCTGCAGTACGCTCCCCGAGAAACCTGGAGAGATGAGAGATTAATGTGGCTGTAATAGCTGGGCAGTGTTTTTGGTATTATGCCCTCTCCCCAGGTAGATGGGTCTTTTCCGAGATGATACCAATTATTTATTGCTGAAACATCTGTTGATAACTGCAGCTGCCCCATGAAACAAAGCATATCATGGGGTCACAGGCTACAGGGACCTACAATCCTACCTCATGCTAGTTTAAGACTATTCAGCAACACCCCCAAGTCCATGGGTTACCATCATCTTTAATGTCTCGTCGTGCCCTAGAAAATACTTTGTAAACACTGCACTGCCCTGCCCTACAGGCTTTGAAGTATTATTTCATCTTCATTGGTAATTTATATTCCAGTGCCATTGTGCTGTGGGAAAAAGAGGGGGAACCTTTTTTGTTTTCCATTTAATTGTATATCGCCTGACACTTTGACCCGTATTATTAGTATTAGTCAGAAAAAGGATTTTCTCCCTCTCTTATTTAAAAATAAAATTTCAAGGCAAAGTAAGCGCTCCTTCAGCTCTTTTCACTCAAAACAATGTTTACACTCTAAGACAGAAAGATGAAAAGCACAGGCGATTTTTTTCGAGTGTCGGAGAAGGGCATTTCAGTTTTTGAAAGAGAACAGTAAGGCCCTTATAAATATCATTCAACAAAAGCTTTGATGGATTTTTTTCAAAAAGTATTGAAGGCATTTACTGTTTGCTTCTGTCTAGCTTGCTTTTAGGCAGGCACAGTAGAGTTCTGACTAGTAAATCTACCCTTGCTTCGGAGATGCCAGGGGATGAAGGCACCAGCCACAGCGGAGATGCCACGTTTTGTCATTTTTCCAGTAACTTTTACACTCCAAAAAAAGGGTGATTTCGCATAATTAAAGAAAACATGAAAATAAGGCTTTTAAGAAGGAGATAAAGGGTGTGTTTGGATTTGCACATGTGTGACAGTGGAGAGCAGGCTGAGTTGCCAGACTAAGAGAAATTGTTGGATAGGCCCTGGTTTTGAGCCTTCCCGGCGGCAGTTTTGGGGGTCCTGATCTTGGTGAGGAGCTGTCCTGTCCCCAGTCTTGTTTCTGTGGAGGGAGGGAACCTAAATTTAGTGTGGTGTCTCTGCAAAGAGATGCGTGGTAATTTTTAGAGGTTGGCTAAAAGTCAAGTCCAAGGAGATAAAACAGTCTCAGAATGAGGATATTTATTCCGTTTTCTTCTCAACTGTATAACCATGAAAATGGGTAATCTGATAAGCTTTAATCCACAAGTATTTTTTGAAGTATCTGTGCTACCTTGCAGTAATTTGAAGAGAGATCAAAAATAATAATAATAATAGTAATAGCAATAATAATAAATGATTAGTTGTTTTCTTATGCTATCGTGGGTGAAAAACCTTTGTGGTTGAATAAAGTTTGATATATTTAGCTTCCAGAATATTTTTCTAATATGTCTCTTCAGATAATCTTGGTGCTTTTAACTTGTTGATATTTTTATTTTTAAACTACTTAAGTACTAATGAACCCAAAATTAAAACATAAGTAAAGCACAAATAAATAGAAGAGTTGGTCATTACAATATTATGGGGAAATGTTTTAAAATGTTTAGTGTGATCAACCTAGGGGCAGAGGGACAAAAGAGTCTTTAGAAACAGATAAGTATAAATTTATTAGGAAATGAAAAGCCAAGTTGAAGAAAGATACATGGTATGAGGATTAGGTAAAGTGAGACGCTATCCTTAGGAGCAATAAAATTCCCCTCCTTAAAGCAGCTCTGGGGTAAGAGATTTTTTTGTGTTTTTTTTTTTTGTTTGTTTGTTTTTAAAGATTTTATCTATTTATTTGACAGACAAGTAGGGGGAGTGGGAGTGGGAGAGGGAGAAGCAGGCTTCCTGCTGAGCAGGGAGCCTGATGCACGGCTGATCCCAGGACCCTGGAATCTTGACTTGAGCTGAAGGCAGATGCTCAACGACTGAGCCCCCCAGGCACCCTTAAAAAGGTTCTTAAAACTGGGTGCCTGGGTGGCTCAGTTGGTTAAAGGACTGCCTTTGGCTTGAGTCATGATCCCAGGGTCCTGGGATAGAACCCCGCATTGGGCTCCCTGCTCAGTGAGGAGCCTGCTTCTCCCTCTCCCTCTCTTGCTCTGCCTGCTTGTGCTCCCTCATGCTCTCTCTGTCAAATAAATGAATAAAATATTTTTTTAAAAAAGGTTCTTAAAAATAATTTAAAACACATTCATTTCAGGGGCCAGTTTTCATATTATAAATAGAAACTTCAAAAGCAGTAATAGGTGATTTGGGGATTATGATTCTTTCAGCAAGTGATTTTTTCCAAATGAAATTTTCATCTTTAACTATGTGCTTTGGGGTTTTGATAGCTGAGATCTTTTTCATCAGGGTGTATAAAGCAAAATGAATGCAAGCTACACATTCATTCATTTATTCAGAAAAAATTTATTGAGTATTAACATGTACCAGATGTTTGATATGTATAGAACACAGAGAAATGCAAAAGAAATAAGAGACCTAGTTCATGTCCTGGAAAAACTACCCAAATGAAAAGACGGGGCAGCCAGCCCTTTGTCAAATGACCCACTTGTTGGAAAGGTTCTTCCCATTTATTGACCACCTAATGTGTGGCAGGTGCTCAATATGTATTCTTCTAATTCTCCTCTTTATTTTTTTAAAGATTTTATTTACTTATTTGAGAGAGCAAGCATAGTGGGTGGAAGGAGCAGAGGCAGAGGGAGAAGCAGTCTTCCAGTTGAGCAGGGAGCTTGATGCTGGTCCTGATCCCAAGATCACGGGATCATGATCCTGGGATCATGACCTGAGCCAAAGCCAGATACTTAACCAATTGAGCCACCCAGGTCCCCTCATATTCTAATTCTTACAGACTTGGCCATATGACCTGTCTTAGCCAATGAAATGTGACTAGAAGTGACATATGCCGGTCCCAAGCAGAAACTTTATAAGCCCTGGTGTAGTTCAGCCATTGGAAGTTTTCCTTCACTTCACAAACAAGATAGTGGCTATTCCCTCAGCCTGGATCCTGAAAAGGGCAAGATGCATGGAGCAGAGTCTCAGAGTTAGAGCCAAACTGCAGCCAATGCCAAATATGAATAACCCCAATCAAGACCTAGGAATCATTTTTAATTTTGTCTTCCCCTTCAACCCTCATATCTTATTGATTATCAAGCCCACCATTTCCTCTTACATAGCTCTCAAATGTGTCTTCCTTTCTCCAACCCTACTGCAACGATAATGGTTCAGACCATAACATCTCCTTCCTAGATTATAGCCAACCCCTGTCCCCACCTATAGCCAACCCCTCTCCTTATTTATCCTCATAAATAAGGATAGTAAGGTTATGCTGCAGAAAAAAGAAGTGCCAAAATCTTAGAGATTTGAAGCAACAAACGTTTGTTTCTTCGTCTTGCTGTACGTCCATCTGAGGGGAGGGGGTGGAAAAGAGAGCTATCTGCTTCATGTCACTCTCCCTCAGGGACCCAGCTTGATGGAATATCTACTATTTAGAATATTGCTGGTTGCCATGGCAGGACGAAGGGAAAATGATGAATTGTACAGTGCTTTTAAATACGTGCATGCAGAAATGACCATAGGTCACTTTAAGGTGGTTTTGGTGGTGATCATAGGTCAAATTAAGCCATGTAGTCATACTTCACTTCAAAAAGGCAGGGAAGCACAATTCTACCATGAGCTCGGAGGGGGAGACACAGAGATAGATTGGCAGACAGTATCCATAATCCCCATGGCTCACCAGCTGTACTCCATACTGCAACCAAAACCGTCTTTCTAAAAGGGCGATCTGACACTTTTTCCTTGCTTAAGTCCGTGGGGGATATCTCAGTTAATGTAAACAAAAGATTTGTAAATGTACCTCTGATGAAAGCACCTACTAGTTATCCTGAACAACAGAATCTAAATAAATCAAAATAAATTTGAATGATCATGGTCATTAAAGGGGTGGGATAACTAGTGACTTTTGTTCTTTATATATATAAAGATATATATACATATATCTATGTGTATATATATATATATGATTCTTCACAATCAACATCTCTTACCATTACAAAAAAGGAAGGGGAGAGAGAGAAGAGTATCCGTTGATCAGTTACCTTTAAATCTAGATGGGGTCAAATATTCAGAAAAACCTAAGTAGAGGTAGTAAGGCTACACTGCACCACCTCCTTCAGAGCAAGTGTAAATGCCACATTGCTTCTATCTTAACAATGAGCAAGCTAAAGTCATTATTTAAGTGACTCAGACAAGGTATCTTTCACTGATAAAGTAAGGACTATTCTTATTTCGGAATCTTCTCTGCCCACGTGATGGCCTGCTATTAGCTAAGTATCATTCTGCTCCTGCTTTGCTTCTGGAGATCGTTTTAAATGCACACACCTGTGGGCCAACACATATGGAATATGGTGTGTATAGATCTATATAATTGGTATTCACAGACACAAGTTATTTCTGTATCAAATGATAGAATGTCAAAGCTGGAGGGAAATTTACAGGTCATCTATTTCAAGCCTATCCTTTGATAGATGGGGGACTGAAACCCAGAGAAAGAAGTGGCTCCTCACAGGGTACAGAACCAGTCTATGGGAGCCACAGGACACAGAACCCAGGCATCCTGGTCCTGAGCCTGATGTGTCCTCCCTGTGTCTGCACAGCTCCATTCTTCACACGGACCTGTTGCAGGATTGAGCCAGACTTTCTCTGCTCCTTCCGATCCCTCCCGCTGCCCTATCACCTGCCTTGCATCCCCTCTGTTCACACAATTGGACTTTTGTACTCAGAGCAGAATCAATTAAGACAGAGATTTTATCATTTCCAATTGTCAACACTCAAAACTTTAGTTTCTTCTACAGAACATTATAGTCCTTCTTTTGAAAACCAGTCAGACACAATGTTCAGATTTATCAAAAATAAATTTCATTTAATGAATGAAAATTAGGCGCCCTTGGAGGATAAATATTAGCACCAAGGCCTATGAAGTTTAAGACTTTAAGATAGAGTATGATTAAAATCGCCAAGGATTTAAGCCCTGCTCTAAAACTGTGCCAAAAACTGCCTCTTTTAATACGGTACTTTCAAGTTTCAATGGAAGATAAATTAAAACGATGACTTGTTTTTAAAATTCTACCAACGAAACTCTGGTTGCCACAGAATCAGGCATGTGAGTTATCCCTTTGATGAGAGCCAACCCTGTGGCATGAGTTTCATGTCTCCCCATAATGAGACCCAGAGGCTGAGCCAAGTCTTGGAGGAGTAGACCTGACTAAGATGAGCAGGCGGAACAGCCCGCTTCGAAGCGCAGGAAAGGAAGAGGTAGCTGCGCTGGGCAGACGGAAGAAAGCAATGATTTTCGGAAAGGGATAAACCCTCGGGGTGTGTTTATTCAGTCCTGTCAACGAGGAAGAATAACATTACCTAAGTCGCGCATGTGAAATAAATAAGGAGCTTAAACGATAATATTATCTTGGAAAATACATCTTCATATATCTGACACTGTTTATATCCGTTTAAAGGCTATGTCTTTTTATGTCAACAAATACCAAATCGTGGCAATTTCATATGATTCCATAGGATACGTTCTTCACAACATACACTCCTGATGAAAACCCTGGAAAGTAAATTGGACGATGCCCATTTTCCAGATGAAGTGATTGGCTCAGGGAGCTCAAAAGCCTCTCGGAGCCCACACTTCAATGTGGCTAGGCTGAGACACAACCCAGACCTCCGCTTTGTGCCACCTCCCTCTGCCTGCCATCTTCCTGTCATCACGTGCAATCACCTGCTCAGCTTATTAAACCCACTTGCCTCAGTCTCAAGGGCAGACACTATAAAATGTTTAGGCTCAAGAAATTTCACAGGTATTTGGAATTAGCCCCTTCTTTTTTAGGATGTATTTGTATCCCACAAATGAGAGACTTGCATGATCCCACTGATGAATTTATTCTGAATCAGTTGCCTTTGATTTTTTTTATGCTTATCCCTTCAGTAAAAACTTTTTAGCATTTAATAAATTATATGCTTCTACTATGCCTTACTATGTTATATATATTTTAGAAATTTAAGAAGAACACTAAGATTAAGTGACTAATTTAGAATAATTTTCTTAAATTGCATTATTTGCATGAGAACCTTTTGGTTCTTGTTAAAATTATAATCAAGTATGTTTCATTCATTTTTCAGATCTTAGCACTGTGTCGTAAAGATATGGCTAGGACAGGTTTTTTCAACCCTTACTTTTAATGGCTGTCATAGTTGAAAAAAATTAGGCTTCCAAGATAGGAAGATCCCAAATAAAAGAGGTCAGCTAATTCGTGACACTCATATCTCAATCCATCCACCAACCCTGAAGAATCATTTGTTGAAATTTAGCTATGAATTTCTACCTTCTCTAGTATCAATTGTGTCTTTTTGCAAGTTAATCAGAAGATATTCTTCTTTTAACAAAGGATGTAAAACTCTTCATGTTGAAAATTTTTAAACAGGTTAAAAGTTTCCCATTTGTGTGAGTTATCTCTATGTGATGTTTTATTTTTGGCATGAAGATCCCTGTGATGAAAACATTTCCAGTCCCCAATACCTGAAATTTTTTTTTCAAAATTCTGGTTGGATATCATACTATTGTCGACCACTCATCACAGGAAAGGCAGGAGATTTTGGAGAACTTGTCTGTTTATAAAAGAAAATGTCTAAACTCTTTAAACATGACAATTCTTTAAAGAACTTTGCCTTGAGATGTCCATGGTCTTTCTCCCTCTCATTACGGATTGTTCCAAAGTATCTGTGAGTTGTGACAGTACAGTCTGTCAATCCACTTAACCAGGTATACATAAACTGCAATAGGAGCCACTGAAGACTGAGTTCAGTGTTCTCACTGCTGGCCCCTCCAAGATGAGGGCTTCCTCAAGCACAGTCCATGATGAGTGGCCATCTGACAGGCAAAGTAAGGAGCTGGTGTCCATCCATTTTTTAAAATGTCAGTAAGCTTAATTTCTTTCTTAATAGTAAATTTCAGTGGAATCTTTTTGCAATTTTCATTCTATTTTGAGATCTGAGAGACTGATTCCATAGATCTACCCCCAATCCACTCTAAAAATAATGAGACATTGTTTCTTAAGCAGCTGCTATTGAGCAGTTTACATATATTTTCTTCAATTTTCTCAGTAATCTATGTAGTATTATTATCCTTATTTACATATAAGAAAGTTGAAATTAAAAAGTTAAATGAATTACCCCAAATCAGATAGTGCCTCGGTATACTAAAAGGCCTCCCTTTGCCTTTTCCGGCAGTATCTCCCTAAAGCAACTGAGGTGAGTAGTTCCCTCTTGAGAATAGCCTCAACAAGTTGGCTTCTTTCCTATATGTATGTGTAATCTGTCACATTTTGGAAGTATTACCAACTCGTTCTCAAACTTTTTATATTTATTCACCATTAGAGACTGGAAGCAAAATCTGTTTCTTTCATGGTTACTGAAAACTTATCATACTGGGCATGAATTAGTCCCACTGACACTGTATATGAAATTGAAATCTCTGGGCTTTCTGGAGTCATTGTCAGGTAGAACCCTAAAACGTCTTGCTTAGAGAAAGTCAATTATCATATGGTTTCACTTACTTGTGGAACATAAGGAATTGCATGGAGGACATTAGGAGAAGGAAGGGAAAAATGAAGGGAGGGAACCGGAGGGGGACACAAACCATGAGAGACTGTGGACTCTGAGAAACAAACTTGGGGTTTTAGAGGGGAGGAGGGCAGGGGATGGGTTGGCCCAGTGATGGGTATTAAGGAGGGCACGTATTGCATGGAGCACTGGGTGTTATACGTAAACAATGAATCATGGAACACTGCATCAAAAACTCATGAAGTACTGTATGGTGACTACCATAACATTTAAAAAAATCTTGCTTAGAGGTTAGACTCCTAATCTTCTCTCTCAGTAGCATTCTCATTTTATTACTTTGAGCACAAGAATGTGACAGCTTCCCTTCACTCTTTGTGGAAGACTAGATCTTTGCCTGATAAGCTTAAAATGTACATTACTGACACCTATTTATGACTTTAATGGTTTATGCCAGAGATTTCAAATGCTGCTTAATGAACTGACTGAATCAAGATTATCTGGGATGTGTGTGTGAGAGTTGGGGGTGGGAGGAAAAGCCACTTCTTTAAAATATACCCAGAGATTCTGATTTTAGGTCTCTATTGAGACCCAAGAATCTATATTAACAAAACATCACTATTTACTAATGTACCACCTGGTTTAAGTCCTACTATTTTGTTCCCCTTCTTAAGCATCTTATTTGTTATTAATAACATTATTTGTAATTGAATTATATTTTAAATATATAATAGAAGTTCATTATTTAAGAATATTATAGTGAATCATGGAAACTACTTTGTGACATGAATAACCATTCCTTAAGTTGACATTTCCTAGTACAGTAATCTGAAGTTTTTTTTCTTAATGAGGTTTTATTAAAGCAAGGTTAACCCTTGCTGATTGAATATTTATTTCTGCAGCACTTATGCAAATGTAATTCTCTTGGACTGTAAGATTCTAAAGTGACAATTCAATACATTTGTTTCTCTAAGGTCGCAACAGACACAAGTCAAGTTTCAATCCTTTCAGTGATAATTAATACTTTAAGAACTAGTAAAAAGCCCTAGGGACAATGAGGTTCAAACAGTTCTCTTTGTACTATATATGCCACTACTCTAGTATATGGTTTTGGTAACAATGACAATGACAATCTTGATAAAATTAAGACAGCATAGGTAGGGGCTAAGGAAGCTGAGTTGGTAGCTAGACTGCTTGGGTTTGAATCCAAGCCCCCTTATTAGTTTGTCATCATGGGCAACCTATGTAAACTGCAGCTATAGTGATAATAATAACAGTATCTACTTCATAGATTGGAGGATTAAGTAAGTGGATCATATGGAATGCCAAGGTAGTTAGGACGTGGGAGAAGAATGCATCTTCTTCATCAAATAACCCTTCTTCTAGGGACCAAGTTTTGGACTTGTGATCACTGTGTTGAGTCAGATTGTAATGCTAAACTTGTGGTCTAAATATTAAATTTTTGTTTTTAACTCTGACATTTATATGCTTCTAAAAGCCAACCAATCCATTTAGCTGGGAATTTGCATCTTCAGAATGTTTATGGATCAGATAACACCATATCTATTTTTCTTATTATTGTATATCCAATGACCATAAGATGCATCTAGGAGATGCTCAATAAATATTTTGTTGGGTGAATGAATGAATTCTCAGTAAATCATATGCCAGGAATCATTTGCTGCATTACAAAGCTTCATGTGCAAAGTTTTCCCCTATTAATGGTGTGTATTGTAATGATGAGTTCCCCCTCATTTTTGAGATTAAGCTCATGGGCCCCAAATCAGTTTTCTGTCCACAGCCAAGTGTTACATCAAATAATATAGACTCTTGATTTTGCTTTTCATTTTATATTTATTTCCAGTGAAAAGACCTCTAAGAAAATAATTTTGCTATGGTTTTATAGACATTTTCATAGTCAAAAAAGAAGGAATAAGGATTCCAATTTCTCAGGCTTCGCTAACATTTTTTTGTCACCACAAATAATCATGACATTAGCATCAATAATAAATATTGTAGACATTTGTATGTAGTTTTAAGGCACAGCCAACAGGATTTGCTGACACCTTGCTCTTTGACTTCCCAGACTCCAGAACTGGGAGAAATAAATGTCTATTGTTTATAACAGAGTTTATGCCACCCAGTGCATGGCATTTTACGTTACGGCAACATCCTGAACAGACAAAGGCAAAGCTGTGTGGATAAAGAAAAATTTCTTCAAAGATGGAAGATGCTAGTTTTATATATCGAGGAGAATGATGTAGTAGAGATGAGGAAATGAATGATGCAGAAAGAGAAATGGGGTGTTTACAGGGAGTGTCCTTAAGCAAAGAGGAAAGGATAGAACTGAGTGGGAGGTTGACCTTAAACCTGCCGGAGTATAGGTGGGAACATGGGCTTCACAGCAAGAGGGCTGGTAGATCTGGGTAAGAGGATGAGGAAGGTTGCTTCTCATTAACTGTTTGCTCAGTGAAATAAGAAGCCAGGCTGTCCGGGAAAGTGTGGAAGCTTGAGAAGAGAACAGAAAGGGGGATGGTGTCCATGAGCATTCAGAATGGTCCAGCATTTGACCTACTCTCGTAAGCTGTCCCACAATACAGCCTCTAACAAAACTAGACTGCCCTGAACCCATGGCAACAGGATCATTTGCCTTTGTACCAAGAAGGTTGGGAAAGCACCAAAATCTGTGTGTGATGTGTGCCCAGGCCGACTTCGAGGAGTTTGTGTGGTGAGATAGAAAGTGCTTATGAGGGCGCCTGGGTGGCTCAGTGGGTTAGGCCGCTGCCTTCGGCTCAGGTCATGATCTCAGGGTCCTGGGATCGAGTCCCGCATTGGGCTCTCTGCTCAGCAGGAAGCCTGCTTCCTCCTCTCTCTCTCTGCCTGCCCCTCCGTCTACTTGTGATTTCTCTCTGTCAAATAAATAAATAAAATCTTTAAAAAAAAAAAAAAGTGCTTATGAGGTTGTCTAAAACAAAGAAACACGTCAGCAGGGCCTACGGTGGTTCCATGTGTGCCAAGTGTGTTTGTGACAGGATCAAGCGTGCTTTCCTTACCAAGGAACAGAAAATCGCTGTGAAAGCCATGAAGGTACAAGCACAGAGTCAGAAAGCTAAAAAAAAAAAAAAAAAAAAAAAGCTTTTTTGAGGAATAAAAAATCAAAAGAAAAAAAGAAGAGAGCAGAAAGTGTGAGCGTAGCTGGACTGTTGGACTGTGCTGAAAGCCAACTTAAAGTTATGGCCATAAATTTAAAGTGTCGCGGTTGTGTGTTTTTCTCCAGCCACATTCAGTTGCTTGGGCCGAAGCTTGGGTTAGGCAGAGAAGGAGATATAATACGGGGATTGTCAATGACAATAAATAATATTCATCATCACCTTCTGTGTTCAGAACCATCTGAAAGATAGATACAGAAGAGCAATCTTCATGATTCTAAAACGGACAGGAGAATGTAGCCTTAGGTATTCAGACAGTGGGCGGATAAGTTCTCTCTCTCTCTCTTTCTCATGCGCACGCACTCTTTCTCAAATAAATAAAATTTTTTAAAAAACAAAAAAAGAAAAGATGGGAGAGGAAGGTCTGAGGCAGGGATACCCCTTCCGTTAGATAGTTCATTCCCTCTTTAGTGGAAAGGAGGAAATGAGGGATGGGGAAAGGCTAACAGGATAGCCCCGGGGGTTTGCAGCTACACCTGCACTTTGGAATCACCTGCGGATATTAAAAGAAACCGATGGCTGGGTACGCTTGCAGAGAGTCCAATTTAACTGGTCTGGGGTGCCATCTGGACATCTGAGCTTTTTAAAGTCCAACTGATTTTAATGTGAGGCCAACATTTTCCCTTAACAATAAATATGATTGGAATTTCCAAACAAACAAGACAGAAGCAGAAAGTGACAAAGGAGTCAAGAATGGTTTTTTAAAAGTCCCTATATTTCTGCACTATGGGAATTTAAAGAATCGAGCGAGAACGTGAAGAGACTGGTAGCATAGCAAAAAATAGTAGGGTCAATGGATTACGTGGTTGTCCCTATAAGGTGACAGAATTGTTGGAGTTGACCTCCTGAGAAAGGCAGCTAGAAGACAAGAGAAAGCTCAGAGAGTCAAGTGGTCAAGTTGAGATTCAGACTGTGTTGCTGCCAAAATGGCAAGTTCTAGGGTGTTTCTGACTATGGGAGTCATAGGGACTAAGGCTGGGTGTAGAACAAGATCCCTGAGGTACGGAGGCTGTGGCCAGAGAGACCGGGGTCCTGAAGAAATCATCGATGTAGACGTTGAAATGACCAAGGATGACTGGAGTCATGGTGGCCATAGCAACCTGAAAGAGCCTAAGGCATGCGGGTCCCTGGCTCCCAGGGACGATGAGATTCACAGGATCCTGGAGAGGTGGTTCTCTCTTTTGACACTGCTTTCTTTTTCTTTTAAAAGATAGCCAACTCCATCTATGGTAGATCTGAGAGAGAGAGAGAATGAAAAGCAGGTAGAGATGATTGAAACGTTATCTTTAGGTATATAAAGAAAAAGATACCCAACTATTTTCCAAAAGGGTTTGAATCTGCATGTTCCACTGGTAAAACAAAGAAGGGCTGACGAAATGTTAGCCGGCCTTCGGCATAAACCTGAGGAAAGTTCAAGTTTTGTTCTCTTCCTCCCTCTCCACATTTCAGTGGGTGGATGAATACAGAGCAGGGCATGCGTGGTCTTCCATTGACCTTGAGTAGTCCAGTTCCATGGCTTCTCCTCTTAACTCTGCTTTTATTGCTGATGTATAACTATGCAGGCATCACCACTTCTCGTCTGTTTATTCTGCTAATTCCTCACCTCAGGACATCACCCCCCACTCTCCCCTGCCTTCTTCCAACCTCCCAATTTGCTATGCAACAATAATTTCCCTTTACACTGTTCCTGCCAATTGCAATGCCAGATGGCTTCAGTTCTGAGTCCCCTCACCCAGCCCCCCTAGAGAACAGCTGCCATTGTCATTGCCGAGAACGCATCCGGCTTTGAACCCATAGCTGGGACCCAAACTTGATGCTCGGCATCGGGAGGGGCTAACACTAATGCAAGGAACCATGAAAACGGCACACACTTTTCCTTGCTGCTGTTCAGCGAAAGCCCTTAGCAAAGGCTCTTTAGCATTTTTTCAATCATCTGTGTATTGAAATCTCATTGTGGAGTTTAATTCCTTTACCACCTGACTCAGCTTTCTAGCCATGAAGTTCCCTTTGTGCCATAAACTCAATTAGAACCCCGTATTTCCATTCTGAAGCAGATGTGAGAAAACAACTGTGGGGTTGTTGCGCACGCGCGCGCAGGCCTGTCTCTAGAAATCCAGACACTCTCTCATCTACACCCATATATTGTATCACAACATGATCAGTCGACAAGAAAAACACAGTTTGGTGGCCACGTGGGCAATCTGACAGCCTTTACCGTCAGGCTGAGAGAAGACACAGGGATAGAATCCCTGCTCGGGTTTGGTTTGGTTTTGTTTTTTTTCTGGAGTTATCCTGTGTTGATTCCAACACTAAAACTCTGTTGCTGCGAGATTGTCTAAGAAGATCATATTTTTGAGTCCTCTGTGATGGCAGGTCAGTCATAGGCCTACAAACCCAAACAAAAGACTCCTGAATCAAATTCCATGTAGACCAATATGCATTTCAAAGGCACTGCCCACGTAGGCTTTGGGTTAGGGTTTTTGTGTTGTTTTCTTTTTCTTTCTTTTTTGGGGGAGTGGGGGTGGGGGGAGGGACTCTCTTTCATGTTAATCTAATTGTGCATAACCCAGGCGCATTTTGCCACGTAGGGAAACTCTCTTTGAGTGTCCTTCCCTGCCACACACTCTGGCCTCCTTTCTTTCCCTCCTTCTGAAGTCAGAGTGCTCCCCGGGTGTACATTTGGGGGAGATTCCCAGGATGGTGATGTATTCTGCGTTGCTGCGGAGGAATTTACTATCCCCTCACTTGGCAGCAAATGAAAGTGGGTATTAATTTCTCAGAGGGCTGGTAGGAACGCGAGAGAGGGGCCGCAGGAATGATACCCACCTCGATCTGTATGTAGAGCACAGCAGGCCGCTGTTTCAAAAGAGGGAGAGAGAAGACAATGGCAAGAAAGAAAAGATTCTCCTGAGTTGACTTCTCCGCATTTTGCATCGTTAGGTTTTGGAGAGAGATGCGAGGAGAGGTTCGGCACTGAGCGGAGTTAAATTATGCAGCTGTGGGGATGCCAGGTCCTCCAGAATAGGATGCTTCGTTTAGATTTTCCACAATGCTATTGAAGTGCTTATTTTCCTCCTGAAGAGACACAAACAGATGCAAACTTCTGTAAACACTTTAGAAATGAATTCAGCGAGTTTGGCCTCTCAGCAGTGCTCAATAGCTGACAGAAAAATGTCTAATTAGTGCAAGTGGAAATAATAGGGCCACTTGGATTCCTTCCATCCTCCTCCAAGTCTACTTTTCCAAGGAACTCAAAGGGCCTTTGTCTGGCAGGTCACCCTCTCTCAGGCTTTTGTGCTCCAATCTATTAAGAGTAGAAGGGGGAAAAATAGATTAGGCAATGTTCTCTGCTCAAATATATGGCGTGTTCATGCAGGATATAGAATAGGGTGTTTGCAGCATCAGTTTACAGGTGCTCGGGGAGGGATTCCTCCATTGGCGACAGCCAAAAGCAACTCGCACGTGCTGAGAGGACCCCCTTTCAGGAACCAGCTTTCCCTCACCAACTGCCATAAAGCCTGCTCATTTTCCTTCTTCTTTCTCAGTTTCTAGTAACATCGCTCCTCAGAGTTGGTGGAGAGAAGAAAGAGCGTAGAAGAAATTAGAGGCTGAGCCATTTTCTGAAATAAGCCTTATAGAGGTTATACACATGATCTATTATTTTCTTTCTACTCTATTGAAAAGTCCACTGACATTTATTTCCAGAGCCTGTCTTTTCTTGAGATTTTGTCGTGCAGGAGAGTAGGAATGTATGAACTGACTTCTTTTCCCTATTTCCTCCCACCGGGCTCCCTGTCATTTATTAAGCAACCCACCCTGCGCTGAGCACTCAACTCACATTTCCTCTAATCCAAAACAGCACTGCAAATAGACATTATCCACATTTCACAGATGAAACCATTGAGAGTCGGAGAGTTTAAGTAACTTGCCATGGCAAACGAATGGCAGCTAGGAAACAAACTCAGATATCTGTGTTTTCCTTTCTGACACGATGTGTTCTTTAGTCTCTACACGTTGGATTTGAATCATTTTTACATCTCCCTCCCATGTTTTTAATTCCACCTTTTACTCTATCTTCTGGAACTGATGAAATACAGTTATAATAACTCATTTTGAGGTCAGCTTCTGTTGATTTATTTTTCTCTGCAATATGGGCTTCTTTTCATGCCTGGTAATTTTTGACTGGATGCCAGACATTGTGAATTTCACCACATAGGATGGTGGGTACTCTGTGAGCCTATAAATAGCCTTGAGCTTTGTTTTGGGACTCAATCAAGTTAAGAAATTGTTTGATCTCTTTCAAGCTTGCTTCTAAACTTTTAGAGTGGCCCAAGAGCCACCTTCTTCTGATTTTGTCTCACCATTGAAGTGATGCCTTTTGGAATACTCTACCCCATGCCATGTGAACAACAAGATTTTCCTTTCTTGTTGGTGGAAATTCAAGTCCTACATGAAGCCTGGGGACTGTTTCCACTAATCCTTTCAGGTGGTTCTTTCTCCAGCTTTGGGTGGTGTCTTTCCATGCATGAGCTCTGCCGAAAATCCAAGAAACCCTCTTCAGATCTCTGGACTTCTCGCTTTGTGCAGCCCTCTCTGTGAACTCCGGCCCCCTTGGCCTACCCAGACACCTAGAACCTCAATCATCTCAAGTCAGGAAGACCACCTCATAGAAGTTTCCACTGAACTTGCAAAATGTCTTTGCAGCTCAGTGTGAAGAATGTTTGTGGGTATAATTTCCAGGTAATCACCAACTCATCATTTGCTCTCATGGTACCAACTTTTACTAGAGAATTTCAAAACACTGAAATTAAAGGCCATCTCCTATAAAGTTTTCTTTTTGTTCCTTTACTTTTAAATCCATAAGAAGAATGTTCTTTTCAATTTTTTTTGTCCCTTTCAGAATTTGCTCATCATAATAAAGGATATGGTTTCTTTAGAAACAGCTCGGATTCAGTGAGTGACAAGTTTAGCCCTTGCTCCAGAGACCCAGCTTTCTATGCCCAGATTAGTCACTGAGCAAAATCACCTTGATCAGACCATAGGGAGAAAGTGGAAGAAAATTGACCCTTAATACACTTGTGCCCCTCAAGTGTTGGCCAAGGATATGGAGAAGTTGGAACCCTGTTCACTGTTGGGATTGTAAAATTCCTTCTCTAAGGAAGACAGTCTGGAGCTTCCTCAAAAAAAAAAAAAAATTTGAAACTAGAATTACACTATGATCCATATATTTCACTCCTGGATATATAGCCACAATAATTGGAAGCAAGATCTTGAAGAGATATTGTCATGTGCATGTCCTTAGCAGCACTATTCACAATAGCCAACAGGTTAGAGCAACCCAAATGTCCATCAACAGATGAATGGATAAACAAAGTTTGGCATATACATACAATGGAATAATTCAGCTTTAAAAAAGGAAGGAAATGTTGTCACATGCTACAGCCTGGATGAACCTTGAGGACACTATGCTAAATTATCACAAAAAAGACACAGTCACAAAAAGACAAATACTATCTGATTCCACTTACTTGAACTACCTATAATAATCAAAGTCATAGAAATAAAAAGTAAAATGGTAATTGCCAGGGGCTGGGTTGTGGTGGGGCAAGGGAGTTGTCTGACCGGGAAAGACTTCCATATTCGCAAGAAGGAAAAGTTCTGAGATCTATTCCACAGCAATATACTAAACACTACTGAACTGTACACTTGAAAATGGTGAGGATGGTAAATTTTATGTTATGCATTGTTTACCACAATAAGAAAATTTACTTTAAAAGATACAGAGTTGCGTTCCTGCCTGACCCTGACCCTTTGGGCTTTGTAAATTTTTTTTTTTTAAGATTTTATTTACTTGACAGACAGAGATCACAAGTAGGCAGAGAGGCAGGCAGAGAGAGAGGAGGAAGCAGGCTCCCTGCTGAGCAGAGAGCCCCATGTGGGGGCTGGATCCCAGGACCCTGGGATCATGACCCTAACTGAAGGTAGAGGCTTAGCCCACTGCGCCACCCAGGCGCCCCTGTAAAAATTTTTTTTAAAGATTTTATTTACTTGACAGACAGAGATCACAAGTAGGCGGGGGGGGGGGGGGCAGGCTCCCTGCTGAACAGAGAGCCCAGTGTGGGGGCTCGATCCCAGAATCCTGGGATCATGATCTGAGCTAAAGGCACAGGCTTTTACCCACTGAGCCAACCAGGCACCCCTTGGGCTTTGTAAATTTGGCAAGTCACTTAGCCTCTCAACTTCAGTCTCCTTACCTTACTTAGATGTTATAGTTACTATAAATTTTACTATAAATTTAATTACTATAAATTTAAATGTGATAATGTCTGTGAATGTTTTTCATGAACTAGATGGTGCTACAATAAGGAAACCATTTTTATCAGAGAGGTAAGGATTGAGAATCACCTCTGGAAAATAGCCTGTCACTAACTAAGCATTGCATCCCAAGTAGGTATATGGTTACCCAGAAACTGAAGTGGGGCACCTGTGAGAAGGGAGAGCAGAACTGACCATCACACAAAGAGCAACCTGAAAGAGAGGGAACTCACTGTGGTTTGCTGAGAACCCTGCAAGATACAGGGTCACAACGAACAGGGTGACAGCAGTAGCATTGCTCTTTCCGAGCACAAGTTTTAGGAAGCCTAGTAGTGGAAGAGACTACAAGTTCTGCAGATAACAGCTGAGGTTGCAAACTGAAGTACTGTGTCATGTGTATTTAGCATAGGAAGGACTCTTGACCAGAGACCAGCCTCAGTGAACAGAGCCAGACATACATAAAACCATAAATTTTCCTTTCCATTTGAATTTACAGTTTATGAATGTCAATTGACTGACTAGTTCTTATTTTAAAATTTGACAATTCTCAATAGAAGTTTTGAACACTTCAGTTTTAGTTTTTGTTGTTGTTGTTGTTTTTTTTTTTGATTGGAAGGAACAAAGGTTCACTCAAGCAAATTCTCAAAATAGGGTGTACATTATTATGAAAGCATAACAGAACAATCAAGGGGGCCTGGAACTCTAAGAATGGCACTCATGACAGGTGCATTTGGATTCAGAGCCATCATTCTTCCATCTTCAGTCTGCGGTTGCCCATAAGGGTGACTTAGCTACATTCTATTTTTTTGCTTCTCTCTACCCTACCATTCTTTCTATATTTTTTAGTTCAGATTTTAAAGTTCATTTTTTTCAAGCGAGGCCATAGAGTCTTGAGACCGGGGATCTGAGTTTAGCTTTGAGCTGGTGGTGGGGTAGGGAAATGGAGTCAAGGTCAAGGTCAAGTAGCAAAATACATGCCAGTTTCAAAAGCAGTAACTGTGGGCAGCTCAGTTTTCCTTAGAAAGGATTATTACATTATTACATATTAGGCCATAATTAACTTTGGGATCTTAGAGAGGATCTAGGATTCTTTTCCTCCTGGATTCTGAGCAAATTGAGAAATATATCAAGAGTTAGCAGACAAGAGGTTAAACATTACCATTAATTCTGATAAAGGCAAAATTGAAAGATACAGCTTCATTATTAGACCACAGGAGGTCTGCTAGCTGAATCCCAGAATTATGTAGACACCTCCATTCAGTCACGGGGATTATAAGGGCAAGCAGAACCCCACATATAGTGTGGCTTTCTAGATAAGACTTTTGATACACAAAAGCAGAGTATCCTGTTTCCCTGAGACACCCCAACCCCAAAGAAAAAAAGAGAAGAGCTAAGCCAGACATGCCAGTTTCTTCTTCCCAAATTTACCAGACATATTAGTCATTCTACCTCCCCTGGGGCAGAGTGAGTAAAGAAGTAGAGACCAGGAGTGCTACAGTAAGCCAGCTCCCTTCACAAGGAAGGAAACACCAAGAAGAGAGAAGAACTATCCCCACCCTCCACCCCCACCCCCGCCTTAATAATTGGCATCTCTATCACAATGAGAATAGTGATCAGTTTGAACAAAAGGATAAATACAAATGCAAATGATCACTTTCTAGACTTAATAAACACAGTGATCGCTTAAAAGTCTTAACGAGTTAAGAAAGCATCTCTGTGAAAATAGAGGGGTTATTGTGGTGGTTATTGGTAGGCATTGCCTGATGGATGGAAACCTATAAATATATGTTATGTTCTACCGACAGTGCTATAGACAGCACACAAGTATACCAAACCTCAAATTCTGCTATCAGCACCATCGATAGAACTCTGGAATGGGCCAAATATAAAAGTTTAGGCCAGTTTTACTCAGAGATACACAAGTATCAAATTAAAACCGAAAAGAACAGTGCCAGGCAGATTTTGAAAAGCAGAGGTTGCTCTCTACCAATTTGAATACATTGTCTTTTAGTTTCAGTTCGATAAAGTAAATAATGCTCAGACCAGCAACTGTAACAAGACTGATTACGTATTTGGTATTTACTGGCATTACTGCAAGTATCAGATAATTGATATCCAATTCCTGTTTTCCTAAAATAAAGTCGGTACAACACGGGACTTCAACATGTGGGATTTGGACCTAGACTTCCTGTGTTCAAATCTCCCCTCTTAGTCACGGATCATGTGATGGTGGTCATGTTACTTAACCTCTATGAGTCTCAGGTTTCCCATCTGTAAAATGGGGGTATTAATAGAATCTGCCTCTTAGGATTGTTGTAAAGAGTGAGTGAATTAGTACATGTAATGCACTTAGCACCATGCCCCACATCTAGTTTTACTCAATAATTGTTAGTACTTAGGATTACGTAGTGAAGAAAGCAGTGCTCTATGTAGTAACATTGTGCTAGGAATATGAGCAGTGCTTTCTTGGGCTTCCCATGTGAACCAATATGCCCAGAAAGCACTGCTTGATTTACTTTAGCAAATGGAGCAAGTACTACCGAGTGGGAAGCTCATTTGTGCCATTGGCTCCATGACTTTGAACATCTTGAGTATAACACCTTGGAGATCAAAAGATGATGTTTTCCCATTCAAGTCTGCCTTGCTTATCTCTACTTCTCACTCTATGTTACAATTTCATCCCATGCCTGTTTTCTACTTTTTCTTGTTTCATTCATTCACTAAATACAAGATAAATTTAAAATATTTCCTAAAATTCTGTATTTCTTCTTAATTAAAATGTAGGCAGCAAGTGAAGCAGAGTGTTATGAACTGATGCATAACGTTCTTCTAGACGCTAAGATGACTGAAAGAAGCAACCAGCATGACAATAGGTCTAGTGTAATCTCATTTATGAGAGGGAAAAAGAGGGAAAGGGGGAGAGAGCAAGCCAAGACAGGGAACCAATTAATGTCTAAATAAACACAAGAGGGTAGAAGTTTCTAGAAGGATCGCCCTGAAATCATGATGAGGAAGAATGAGAATGAGATTGGGGAGGAGGAAAGAGTCAGGTAAAGAGGTAAAGAGTCAGGAGACTAAGGGGCACTTTTCATTTTTACCTTATGTTGTTTGAATTTTCTAATGACAGGAAATATGCATTTATCACTTGTAGAGTTTTAGAAATGTAGTGGGGAAAACGAAATGAAGGAAAGGTTGTATCTCACAATTGACTTGGGTTTTCCTTATTTATTTTTTTTTTTCCTTTCCGTTCAGCGGCCCAGTAAAGTAGGCTTCTTCCCCTAGGTCTAGGTTTTGTTGTTCTTGGTTTGACTGAAGGACAGAAAAGGGGAGGAAAGAAAAGGAAGGGAGGAAGCAAGCCAGCAAGCAAGCAAGGAGAAAGGAAAAGGAAAGAAACACAAAAACCTAGAAGACTAAGCTTGGTCCCCGGGCGGCCCTCTCGTGCGGGGCGCGGCCTCCGTGCGGTTCGTCACGTCCCGGGATGTCCCCGCAGGCGTCCCTGAAAGCCTCCATCCTGGCCCGCGACTGTGCCACCGCCGCTGCCATCGTGTTCTTAAGCGACCGCTTCCTGTACGGGCTCGACGTCTCGGGCGAACTCCTGCAGGTCGCCAAGGGGCTCCACAAGCTGCGGCCCGCCACGCCCATCGCCCCGCAGGTGGTCATCCGCCAGGCCCGACTCTCGGTCAACTCAGGTGGGCTCCCCTCCCGCGCCCCCACCCCCCCGCCCCCAGCCCGGCGCCCCGGGGCCGGCCGGCCGGGGGCTCGCCTTCCCTCCGGGGCTCCCTGACTCCGGCGGGCACCGGGCGGGCGGGCTCTGCAAGCGGCGGGCTCTCCCCGCCCCCGGCCTCCGAGTGCCCTTCCACCCGCCTCCTGCCGGCACAAAGGGCCTGGCATAAAGGGTTTCAGAGCCAAAAGCGGTAGAGAAAATTGTGAAAGGGTGTGGAAAATACTAATTGGAGCTTTTGTCTTCTAACAAATCTGTCCTGCTGCTTTCAAACAGGGGTATCTGAATTGCTATACTTCTGACCAAGAGCCTTTAAAAAGCAGATTAAAATTCGACTATTTTCTCTTAGTTCTCCTGTCTCCAGCCACTTGACTATGCTGACAATAGAGCTGACAAACCCACCGAAGTAATCCGAGGGTTTTTTCCATCACTGGGGACACCGGTACAGTACCTGATTAGGCCCTAAAGTATCTTTTTTTTTTTTTCCTTCTGTCACTTTGAATGAAATGAAAAATGAGGCTGACATTCTAACTTAGGAAGTACTGTAGAGGGGGGCTGGAGGGAGAAAGGGCCTGCTATGTATTACAGTGACGTTTACTTCTATAGAATTTTTGAATTATTTAAATTACTGATAACCGTGAGGTTGAGAAATGTGTAGCCTGCCGTCCTCATTTCTAAGAGTGAAAGAATACAGGACAAAAGTAGAAGGCAAATCTGCCCTTCCCAGAAACAGAACTGGCTCGTTTTTTAAAATCGATTTTATAAGTCTGGTCGTCAAGGGGTTAAAATATCTTTACTCCATTTCCTTTGAAAAGGAACTGTACTGACTATACTAAATGGGACAATTGTTGGATGCAGAGAGGGACAGAGATAAAAGGGCATGAGGGAAATGGGCTTGTGAAGGTTTACTTTTCAAAAGCCCAACTTCATTCACTTTCAAGTTCTTGCAGCTGTGCATAAATTGTGTCCGTGTTTATTACTTTTCTAGAGTAACCGCAGGGACAGAGTTGAACTTGGGAAAACTTTCTTCCTTCCGATATCCCTGATTTCGGACATTTTACAGTGTTCGGAGTTTATACTGTTTGGGGTAGGAGGGAAACCTGACAAGTCATCTTCTTTTGGATGGCATCAGATGGTCATGGTGTGTGTGCCGGGTGCTCTGGAAGGAGAACAGAATGGAGGCCAGGCGTGCGCAGGCAGAGTTCTAGCATTGGCTCTCTTCAGTTAGAACTTGCAATAGAGTCGATGTGGCCTATTTTATGATATATGGATTTGCTATAGTGTGACATGGAAATTAAGGTCAAGCGGTAAGTGGGTGTTGATAGCTTTGCTTTTTTGCACAGCCAAACTGATCTTTTCACTTGTCTGTTGTGTTGTTTCTCTCATGCTTGTAAATGTGATAACAACTAAGCCTAGATATCCTCATGAGCCGTATGCTCCTCTGCTACTACGTAGCCTATGTCTAAGATAAAATCCGAAATCTTAGTCCCCAGCGGTTGGGTTGTCTTTTCCTCAAAGATACTACCAAAAGAGCCACAAGAAAATGAACACAGCCTCAGAGTTAAGTGATTTTTGTGAACTTCTCCCCCAAACAACTCTTTTATTTTTCTAATTTACTTTAGACAGAGAGAGAGAGAGTGCGCGCAATAGTGGCAGTTAAGGGGAGAGAAAAACTCAAGCAGACTCCACGCTGAGCTCAGAGCTTAATGCAGGGCTCGATCTCACAACGCTGAGATCACGACGTGAGCCAACATCAAATCAGATGCTCAACTGACTGTGCCACTCGCCCCCTCCCAAACAACTCTTAGGCTTCCCCATACAGTAAGAGAAAGACGAGGGCTGAGAGCAGCGGTGGTGTCCTGATAAAGAAAGTAATAGGAGAAGAGGTCTCCATTCTCAGCATTTGGGACTCTTGGGATAGAGAAATGAGAGGACGATATGGTATTATGAGAAATAAGGAAGAGGAATGAAGGTAATATGAGGGGATAGCACAGTCGCACTGTTACCCCTTTGACTCAGCCCTTCCTGGTATCTACCCCAAAACACACGCCTAAGGTCGGGGCATTCAGCATGGATTTCATACACAACAGAGGACATCCTGGGCCTGCCCAGCAAGGAGAATAATCCTTTGAAGCCATAATTAGAGATAAAGGTTCAAATTTTTAGTTCTTTCACATGGAGGATTAAGCAAGCATATAATCTCCTATTACACAGATATTGTAAATTTTTTTTTAAGTGCTGGAAATGTAGAAAGTGTTCAAAGTTAAAACAGTCGTCCACTGCTCATGACTCTGGGCAGAAGCGTTTACACTTGGATATGGTCCAAAGGGAAGGGATTGTCATTTTAAACCCCATGTAGGGGCAAGAGACAGGTCCACGGGACTACATGAGGAGTGAAATATTTGCACAAAGTGGGAATTCTTAAATTCCAGCTATGAGAGGTGACTGACCAGCTCCACCAGCTTACGCAGAGAAGTGGCAAGGAAGCTTGCTCTCTATCCAAGCTCTGGGGTAGAGGCCCCCCAAAAATCTCCCCAAATAAACAAAAAACCCCACGACTATGTCAGATGTGTGTGAAGAGTCTGAATTTACTCTATCCACAAGGGCGGGAATCCCTCCAAATAATTAACAAAAAAACTAGTTCAGCACTGACATTTTTGGGGCCCAGCAGAATATCAAGTATGGAACTATATTCCAGAGAAACATCCACACTCCAAGGGCATAGGAATCCCACAGGACAATAATCCTTGCTGAAGATGCCCTTGGTGAAACCGTATAAGCAACAAAAGGAAATGAAACATGTGAGAGAAGAACAGTATGTACAACAAATAGGAAAAATGGCCCTCCAAAACAAAACATAAAAATAGAACAACCTGAAAGACTCATACAGCTTAAAAAACAGTATGTTTGAAGAATGGAATGTAACAGGAAAAGAAAATGAATTCACCCTTTGAAAAAGAACTAAAGAGACTTTTCAGAAATTTAAAGATACAGGCAACTCAGTCAGTGAAGTGGCTGACTCTTGGTTTCTGCTCAGGTCATGATCTCAGGGTCATGAGATTGAACCCCTTGTCGGGCTCCACGCTCAGTGGCGAGTCTGCTTGAGATTCATTCTCTCCCCCTGCCCCTCCCCTCAATCACATGTGCATATTCTCTAAAATAAATAAATAAATCTTTAAAAAAAAGAAATTTTAGAAAACAGCAATTGAAATTAAAAAGCAGTGTGGTTGTCAGAAAGTTTAGTAATTAATAGGGAATTGCTTAAAAGCAAGCACAGCGTCTCAGTTCCTCTTTTGTACCTGCAGGCCACAAGAATGTAACCACATGAGGAAGGCTAGAGAGAGCCAAACATCCAGCGGCTCTCCTAGTTGGTGGCTATGCTTCTCGAATTTCAAGTGCCAATACAGATAGCAGCTGCCAAACAAACTCCTTAAACTGAGTGAATCCAATAAAATAGGTCATTAGTAAAATGAAATAATAACAAAAATACATACAACTGTTAAGTCCAATGTATTTATTATTAGATTGAAGAGTCATAAAATTACTTGGGCAAAAGATATAAAAATTACTAAACGCCCACTCTCCATTTTTCACTTAATCTCATCTCAGACCAGTGATGAAAAGTCACAAATAGCTGACTCGGTCAGATGGCTCTTAATCTGGGGGGTGTGAGTTCAAGCCCCACATTGGGTATAGAGAGTATTTAAATAAATAAAACCTAAAAAAAAAAAAAAAGTCTCGTTATAGCAGTACTTCCCAAACTTCATCAACCCTTGGAATATCTTGTTAAAAATGCACACCCAGTGCACCTGGGTGGCTCAGTAGTTGTACGTAGGACCTGAGCCGTCATGATCTCAGGGTGCCAGGATGGAATCCTACATCGGGCTTCACACTCCTCAGGGAGTCTGCTTGAGGATTCTCTCTCTCTCCCTCTGCCCTGCCCCCCCCACCTCATGCACATGTGTACTCCCTCTCTCTCAGTCTCTCTAAAATAAATAAGTCTCTTTTTAAAAATGTGCAGATCCTAATTCAGTAGGTATGTGGCAGAGCCTCAGATTCAACATTTCTAATCAGCTCCCAGACAACACTGATGCTGCTGTTTTCCAGACCTTGCTTGACTAGCAAAGTACTCTCCAGGGCGGTCTGGGTAGCTCTGCCAGTTAAGCATCTAACTCGATTTCAGCTCAGGTCATGATTTCAGAGGTGTGGAATCGAGCCTCAAGCAGAGCCCCTCCACTTAGTGCAGAGTCTGCTTGTCCTTCTTCCTCTGCCCCTCCCCCTGCTCTTGCTCTTTCTCTCTCAAATGAATAAATAAATAAAATCTTGAAAGAAAGAAAGAGAGAAAGAGAGAAAAAAGGAAAGGAAAAGAAAGAGAAGAAAGAAAGAAAGAGAGAAAGAAAGAAAAAAGAGGAGGCATCTGGGTGGCTCAGTTGATTAAGTGTCTACTTTCAGCTTAATTCATGATTCTGGGGTCCTGGGATCAAGTCCCATGTAAGGCTCCCTGCTCAGCAGGGAGCCTGCTTCTCCCTCTCCCTCTGCCCCCCCCCCCACTTGTGCTCTCTCATGTGTGGGCTCACTCTCTCTCTCTCAAGTAAAGAAATAAAATCTTTAAAAAGAAATAAATAATTTTTTAAAGGGGCGATTCAAAGATTCTAAATATGTGCCCACCTGTTACAGATGAGTGCTAACAGCCTTCCAATAAAGATAATTCTGGGCCAGTTTCTCAGGTATTCTAACCCCCTAACTGACCATCCTGAAATGCATTCCTGCAGCAGATCTAACAGAAGGAGAGAGAGTGATGGCATTGGAAATTATATTTAAGGAAAATACTGAGAATGAAGCATATAGAGATAGGTGGATGGAAATATGAAAGAGGAATCTTAAAACTTGGAGAATAGAATGAAAAAAACACATAAGTATAATAGGACTTCTGAGAGGACTGACTGAAATTGGAGAAAAACAGGTCTTTGCATTGAAGAGGTGAATCCAATCTTGAGCAAACTTTTTTTTTTTTTTAAAAGTCACCTAGACATGGTGTGGTGAAACTACAGAAAATCAAACAGTGAGAAAATCTTAAAGGAAACAGAGAGAAAAGACAGATTATGTAAATGGGAACTATATTTAGACTCACATAAAGCATTTTACCAGGAACAACAGAGTCCAGAAAGCAATGGAATCTACCAAAAAAAAAATTTTTTTTTGAGAGGAAATAGCTTTCAACCTAGAATTTTATACTCAGCAAAGTTATCATTCAAAAGTAAGGATGAAATAGACATTTTCAGACAAAGACTAAAAGTATTTATTATTCTCAAGACATTTTTCTCCCAGTCTCTCTCTCTCTCTCTCTCTCTCACATACACACACACACACACACATTAACGAATGTATTTTGTTAAAGAAAAAGTTGAATCAATAAGGCTGGAAGAGGAGATTCAAAAAGCAATGATAAATAAAGAATTTGTAAATGCAAATGCAAACTAATTAAGATAAAAATAAAAGGAAATTTTATAGTAGTATCACTTAAATAATTCATCAGATGCAAAAAATATTATACTATTATCAAATTGACCAACATTGTATTAAGTTAATGATAATACAGTACAGGCAAGGAAGGCTTATTCCAGATGTATAAGAAAGGTTGATTATTTAAAAGTTGATTCATTCAAGGGTACTTGGCTAGCTCAGTTGGTAGAGCAAACAAGTGACTCTTGATCTCGCAGTCATGCATTCAAGCCCCTTTGTGGGTAGAGCTTACTAAATAACAATAATAATAACAATAACAACAACAATAATAATGTAATAACTGATTCATTCAGTTTACCTCTTGGACCGAATAAACAAGAAAACTATGTGTTCACTGAAATTGATGTAAAAAGTGTTTTACAAAATTTTCATCTTGTTCAGGTTGAAAATATAAACTAGAGTTGTTCTTGGTCAGGTTCTACTCAGGAAACAGAAACAACACAGTAATTTGAACAAGGAGAGTTTAATATAAAGAGTAATTAGCTATGTCAGGGGATTGATGAGTGATTACTATTAAGTGGTAAAGAGAACTCTGAAGAATACAGGATAAGCAGTTATAAGGAGCAGCCGCTATCCCTTGTACTGAGAGAATAAGAAAAATTTCCGAACCCCACAGCCAGGCATACCGGGACTATGATCCAGATCTTGCTGGAGAAGGCACAGCCATGGCTCACAGGACGGCAGAGAAGTCAAGGAGGTTCCATGCCAGCAGAACTCCCCGGAAATCCACCTTCTTGTATTCTGGGGGAAGCCACCCACAGAGACGCACTCTGGAACTCACCGCACAGCTGCCTTTATGGAATGCCAGGAAGGAACATTCAGGGGGAGGTCCTTCCCTGGCCCCACTCCACTGCGAAGTCACCTGAGAGGATGCTGCAGGAAGCTGCTGGCCACTGGGCACTGTTGACCTCGCACACTGAGGAGCAAAGCGCTGGGGAAGCCACCTGTGTTGGAGGACTCGGGCACAGGAAAAGCCAGGAACGCGGTGCGGGGCAGGCACTGGAGAAGTGACACACACTGCGGGAGCCCGGCAAGAACTGCACACTAAATCAGGAAGAGAAGCAGCTTCCCCTTGTGGTATCTCTCCACACCCTCTAATGAAAAAGCTGACAAAGGAGAACTATTTACAAGGTCCATTCCCATTATTGCAAAGCAGGCAGTGAAGGGTGAATTTGGAGCTGAACGGCCATCAGCTGGTAGCTGCACAAGAGGAGACTTCTTAACCAAGTAAAAGGAAGCATTCAATAACCTTGGCAAAACTACTGATGAAAAACTAGAAATGTTCCTTTTAAAAATCAAGTAAAGAAAAAAATATATCTTGTTATCACTTCTATTTGATACTGACCAAGAAGTCCTCCCGATGCAATGAAAAAAGAAAAAGAAATAAGAGCTACAAAGATTCGAAATGAGTAAACACAGTTAATTAGGATTTTTAGAAAGTACGATTGCCCACATAGAAAACTTCAAGAAATACACAGATGATTAGAATTAAGACATTCAGCAAGTTTGGTGATAATGGATCAATATATTTTTAAAAATATCCACCCTTAGCTATCAGCAAAACCTAATTAGAGGGGCACCTGGGTGACTTAGTTAGTAAAGCAACCGAGTCTTGATTTCCACTCAGGTTGTAATCTCAGGGTCCTGGAATCAAGCCCTAGGTGAGGGCTCCCCACTCAGTGGGGAGTCGGCTAAAGATTCTCACTCTTCTCAGCCTTCCCCTGCTCATGTGCACTCTCTCTCTCTCTTTCAAGTAAATAAATAAATCCTTTTTAAAAACCTAATTAGAAAATATAACTTTTAAGAAGAAAGATATCCGGATGCCTGGTGACTCAGTCATTAAGCGTCTGTCTTCAGCTCATGTCATGATCCCAGGGTCCTGGGATCCAGCCCTGCATCTGGCTCCCTGCTCGGCGGGAAGCCTGCTGCTCCCTCTCTCACTCCCCCTGCTTGCGTTCCCTCTCTAGCTGTGTCTCTCCCTGCCGAGTAAATTAAAAAGAAGGAGGAGGAGACGAAGAAATTTTTTTTTTGTACAATTCATTTACACAAGTATTTTATGTTATTGCTCCCTTTCTAAACACTTTGGTATGAACAAATCTTAATCAGATAAGAAGTCATGATTTCAGAATGTGCTTTTCTTTTCCTTTCCTTCCCTCATTCCTTTCCTTCTCTTTCTCTCCTTCATTCGTTCCTTCTTTTCTTTCTTTCGTTTCTTTCAAAGTCATCCACAAAAAGAAGACATAACATTTTACAAGGGTTTGCCTTTACTTCCCAAACCTTATTCTATATGAATGAGTGTATATGTGTACGAGTGTGTGTAAATCGAATTGCCATTTCAGATACTGTACAATTTCCCACCTTACCAGTTCCTGGAAACCTCATCCTTTCCGTTCACTTTAGTGTATGACGTAGTTATTGATTTTAAATTTTATTTTTATTTTAAAAAAATATTTATTTATTTATTCTAGAGAGAGAGCAGGGGAGGGGCAGAGGGAGAGGGAGAATCTACAGCAGACTCCCTGCTGAACAGGGAGACTAACGCTGGGCTCCATCTCACGACCCTGAGATCATGACCTGAGCCGAAATCAAGAGCCCATCACTTAACTAACAGCCATCCCGTCACTCCTGACTTAAAATGTTAAAATAGAATGTTTCCAAGACAGGTTATGTTCCCTGTTATAATGTGTTTATCTTAAAGCATAAACTACTAGTAGTATTGAAGGCATGTGTTCAGAACTAATTGTGTAGCATTTGGTTGCTTCTTTTTCAGGGGAACTTCTAAAAGCAGAGTATATCCTGAGCAGTCTAATAAGCAACAATGGAGCTACAGGTAAGGTGCTTTCCTACCTTACGACGACTGTCACCTGCAGTCCTGCCGGAGCTCTAGTTTAAAAGGAACTGAATGACCTCATAGTTACTGTACATTAGACATCTCCAGAACTACCTGGAAGTTGGGTAGCAAATCATTTAAACCTTCAGATATCTTGCATGAATTTCTGGGCATTAAATTCAACAAGTTTCCCACTAAGTTGAACAAAACTTCCAGTAGACTTTTAATCCCAGTGTGCCTGGATCCATGGTTCCCACGCTTCTTGCATTTCCAGTGGGGAGACACTTTGGAATACAGATATGGGCCATACACCCCTCATTTGTGGCCACCATCACTAACCTATGGTATGCATACTTCCCATCTTCCACACCACACACACACACACACATACCCCCCTCCCCCTCACACACACTGGGATTAAAAGCTGGGGAGAAAACAGAGAAGGTGATGTGACACAGAACCAAGGAGGGTGTAATAATGAATTCGACTCTATTTTTGGTGTTTGACCACTGACAGTTTTCAGGCCCCAGCCTACCCTCAACCCTGTTGTCCCACAACTGGGCAGGCTGGCATGTGGGGGTGTTGTTTTTTGGTTTGTTTTAAACCAACTCATCAGTAAACCAAGCATAGCTTGTGGGAGATTTTAACCCCAGCCCCCCACACCCTAATCACAATAAAAACCAAAGCCACTCACCTCTCTGTACCACGTCCAATGGACCAGCTTGGGTGCCTGCCTGCTCTCTTCAGAAAGGCTCCTTATATGAATACAAAACCTTTTCATACCTCCTCGGAGTGCATGTGCAGCCATCAGTCTCGACCTCCAAACCAATTTTGAGTGGACTGGAAGGAGGAGCTGGCCTCCCCAGGAACCAGAGGGAAGCAGACCCCAGGCAGAGGTAACAGCAAGAGACAGCCCCCATGATACGGCACACAAACAAAGTCAGTGTGGCAGGACATAGTCAGTTGGGAGAGTTGGAGACCAGACAGGAGTTCATTTCTGTGAAGCCTTATAGGTTACAACCAGGACTTGGGACCTTTCCATAAATGCAGAGAAAAGATCATCTCTTGAATCTGGATCGCATGTGCTCATGACGGCTTCTGTGAAAATACTTTCATTTCACCAGGCTATTTCCTTGATCACTCAAAGCTAAAACTATCTATCTATCCATCTATATCTATCTATCTATCTATCTATCTATCTAAAATATAAATATATTTGTTTATTTAATAAGTTAAATACATATAATAAATAAATAAAAATAATAAATAAATATGTTTATTTATTTATTTTTATTTTTTTCCTCTCTTTGTCGTAGGTACCTGGCTGTACAGAAATGAAAGCGACAAGATCCTGGTGCAGTCAGTCTGCATACAGATCAGAGGGCAAATTCTGCAAAAGCTAGGTAGGGTCATCAAACATTCGAACCTCTCGGGTCTCATTTACAAAAAGGCTGGCTGCGAGAGTTTACCGTGGAATTTTCTTCATGTATCTGGTTACCATTGCTAATCCCCACTTTGCTGAGTTTCCTTATTGAGAAGAAAATGACATTTAAGATCCCA
Source organism: Mustela nigripes (assembly GCF_022355385.1). Taxonomy (NCBI): domain Eukaryota; kingdom Metazoa; phylum Chordata; class Mammalia; order Carnivora; family Mustelidae; genus Mustela; species Mustela nigripes. Next base: position 174,014,087 of record NC_081557.1, read on the forward strand.
GGAGTGTTATGAACATTAATAGAACAAAATATTTTCTGTTGAGTTTTGTTCAAGAAATACGTAGTTGTATAATGTGATGTGAGCCCTAGGGTTCTCCGTGTTATTTTTGGCCCCTGATTTTCAGTTCTGTGGGCCTCCATGTGCTAGAGTGACACCTTATTCTACACCACCCTGACACCTTACTCATTCATTCCTCCAAGGGCATTCCTGAGCTTGTCAAACAAAATTTATAGAATGCTAACTGTGCTTTAAAATGCATGGCCGCTCCCCTGCTGTTTAGAGCCCAGCAAGCCTGAGCACTCTGCCAATAGTCCAGGAGAGGGCTACTAGCACTGTCCCCACAGACAGAGGAACCTGACCATGGGGGATTGGGGGTGTGGTCTCAAGGAGGGGTCTGAGGAGGGAGGGGCACAGGGCAGAAGCTCTGCTATGGGCTGGAGAGAGGAGGGAAGGAGATTTGCTAGGAGGGAGGAAGGAGCCCCTGGGAGCCCTGTGGGCTTCTTAGCCTATCCCAAAGCTCTTTCCTCACCTAAATGCAGAAGACTTTAAAAAAACATCAAAAAGGAAGAATAAGAAGGAGCTGCAGGTGCTCAAATAAATTTGCAAACTAAAGTGTTTGAAAAAAATAAATTTTTTGAAGATTTTATTTATTTGACAGAGATAGACACAGCAAGAGAGGCAACACAAGCAGGGGGAGTGGAGAGGGAGAAACAGGCTTCTTGCTGAGCAGGAAGCCCAATGCGGGGCTCAGTCCAGGACCCTGGGATCATGACCTGAGCTGAAAGCAGACAGTTAATGACTGAGCCACCCAGGCACTCCAAGTGTTTGAAAATTTTTAACATAGAATAGTAATTAGTTTTCTTATAAATAATGGAATTGATTTTATATACATAAAATCAACAGTAAAAATTATAGATATAATTTATAATTTTTACTGTTTCTCTGTGAAAGGGAAGAATTATCTGTATTAAACTAACTGGAAATATAGGTTGCAGTTTTTCCAACAGATTGTTATCTGCTGATTGCTATCAATATAATTCAATCTCAAGTTTTCCTAACAGGAGCCAATGAGTCTTCTTTCTGTATTAATTTTCAAAGGTATTTTCTTTTTTTTATTATTAACATATGATGTATTATTTGTTTCAGGGGTACAGGTCTATGATTCATCAGTCTTACAGAATTCACAGCACTTATAGCACGTACCCTCCCCAGTGTCCATTCATCAAAGGTATTTTCTTTCATAATACACAGATACTGGCAGTTTGTCCCGTCTCCCCTCTTTTTCCAGGGATGTGGTATGAAGCAGCAGAGCTAATCTGGACCTCCATCATAGGATATTTGACACTTCCCCAGCCAGATAGAAAGGTGATGTATCTAGTGCTTATTTCTTTCTTTTCCTACATTTGTCTTTGGGTGACTATCTCCTTTATGGCACAATTCAGTGTATCATTTGTCAAGTTTATTGGTTCTGTTTTTATTGATTCTGCAAGGGAATAGGACCAGGGACATTTGGTTACCTTCCTCTTGTGTCTTGCCCTGCCCCCACTCACAGCTAGACTCCTGGCATGTATTTAGAGTTTCTGCATTCATTTCTTTCTATCTATCTATCTATTTATTTCTATGACCCATTCATCTCTTTATTTGAGCATGGACTTAGCCTTTCCCTGATTCCACAGCAAAGTTGGGGTGGCCACGTTGCTTATATGTAAAGTCATTTTCCTTGAGTCACTGGACAGGCTTCCATTTGTCCCTGGGGCATCTTTATCTAAGAATTCGAGAGGCAACACTGGCTTTCCTACTTGATGTTTTCCTTCTCTGTGCGTCTGTGGGAATGTTTTCCTTGTTAACTGGAGCAATGGGCCATCTCATTTCCCTGAGCTGTAATCAGCAGTGCCGCTGCCTACAGTCCGTTTACGACACAGACAGAATGGGACACAAGGACTCTGGCTTGAGCCAATTCTTTAGGCCTAGCAGTCTGGAGAAGTTAGGGTTGAGAGTCCAGTAAAGCTCAACTAGGAAACAGTTGTGCTCACCTTAGGTCTATGTCTTCAGGATGTGATGATCTTTCGAGCCCTGTGGCGTCTGTTTAGAATTATTTCCACTGTCGGAATAACAATCACAGTAAGAATAAGAAGAGCAGCCACAGTAGTTCATGTGGAGAACTGACTCTTGCCTTCAGGCCCTGAGAGGAGAGCCGAGATTGACCATAAATTCCTAATCTGTGTTTTGTTTGTTTGTTTCCTACAGGGTATTTCCACATCACTAGGTATACTGGCAGACATCTTTGTTTCCATGAGCAAAAACGATTATGAAAAGTTTAAAAACAATCCGCAGATTAACTTGGTAATTATCACATGTCACAACCGGGGTGCAGAGTGGCCTCCCCTAACAAAACTGCCAACATTTTTGGTGCCCGGTGGGTCAGTCTCGTTCTCACGCCAGGCATCAGGGAGCACAAGTGTCACCCCACTTCGAGTTAGGTGAACAGTCCTGGGGACAATTTCTATGGTGTCCTATTTGGCTAGATTATCTTAGCATCTAGCACAGTACTGGACATACAAGGTCACTAAAAAAAAATGACGAGTGAATGAATGAATATTAAATATCATCGGGGCGATAAATGCTTTGAATCCCACTGATCTTCCAAATCATCACAGAATTCCACTTCCACACTTGGGCCATCTCAGTGATCAGGTAAAACGGTAACAGTTTTATTAAAGATTTTATTTTGTTAAATAAAATAAAACCTGGGGCTTGAAATTAAAACCCTGAGATCAAGAGCTGCGTGTCCTACTGACTGAGCCAGCCAGGTGCCACTAAGGGGTAATCATTGTAAAACTCTTCTGAGCCTCTGTTCAAATCTGAGCCTCAGTCACTTTTCAAGGTTCTTATCCTTAATAGCAATGATTACTAATATTTATGTATTCCTTTACAACTCAATATGTAGGAGCTACATAAAACCCCATTAGATGGGAAGAGCAAAATGTATTATTCCCATTTTAGAGGGAAAAAAACTGAGGTCCAGAGAAACTAAATGAGCTCTATAGTTTGCACACCCAGTAATAAAGAATACTAGGAGAAGAACCAAGGTTTCTGGCCAGTCTAGAACATTAGCATAGACACTGAACTGCTCTCCTGCTCAGCACTGGTATTGAGAGTTTTAATAGTACATGAAGATTACTATTTTTATTAAATACTAAAGTGACAATAAATAGTAACTGTATTTAATAGTAATGTAACACACACAGCTTGCTGCTGGCGATCTGAGTCTTAGCAAAATGTTGCTTTTGCTGTCAGACCAACACACAAGAAAATGGTTATATCCCTTGTTCAGCAAAGTTATCTTTGATGATTGTTTAAAATTATAAACTATCAGGGTACCTGGCTGAGTATGTGACTCCTGATCTCAGAGTCTGAGTTCAAGGCCCACAGTGGGGATAGAGCTTACTTTAAAAAAAAAAAAAAAGATTATTAAATTTTTTAAAAATTGCAAATTTCCTCCCCACCCTGAACCTCCTTGTGACCCCTTCCGGCTTTATTTTTCTCTGGAACACTTATCACCATGTCAGCACTATGCATCTTACTCGTGTTGTGTATTGACTAATCCCCTCCCCTCAGTAGGAAGCGAGGTTATTACAGTCTCACTGTCTGCTATCTCCTTCATGCCTAGAACAGTATTTCTAGGAAAAATGAGGGAGTCTTAATTGCTGTGAAATCATACATTAAAAGGCTCTTTGCCAAGAACAGCGCGGAAATCATCAGCTAATCTGACTGCAAGATATGCAGCTTCTGAGAACAAAGACTTGCACCATCCTCCAGAGAAACTTGTGTCGGTTATTTTGTACAGGCAGGCATTGTGAATTTTGGCACACGTTAGGCCCTCTCTGGGGAGCCAAGGGTTTGTGACGGGATTGTGTGTGGGTGCTGGGGGAGAGGGCACTCAAACCCTCGGGTCTTTTGAGCCACTTCACTCTTTCTTGGCACTGTTCTGAAATAGTTGTAATGAGCGGCAGAGTGTCACTCAGAATCCTGAAACAAAAGCAAAAGAATTTCACAGGCTGCGTTTTGCTAATGGATAAATAATTGTCAATACAATGTTTCGTCTCCTATTTTCTCATAGGGTTTGCTGAAGGAGTTTGACCACCATTTGCTCTCAGCTGCAGAAGCCTGCAAACTGGCCACTGCCTTCAGTCCCTACACACCCCTCTTTGTGCTCTCAGCAGTGGTAAGCAGGGGGCAGCCCCCACCCACCAACCTCTGCCCAGTGAGGGAAGTAACCAGCGAGAGGGAAAAGTCTAACCCAAAGTGGGCTTTGTGCACATCATTAGATAATTATGATCAGGCCTTGTGTATGGAAGGGTTTTATCAGTCAGAGTAGTAACATCCTGGTGAAGGTGGAATTAATTCAGCCTAAGGGTATGATGTTGTCTGCCTTAGACCAAGAGTTCCCAAGCACATCAGAATTGCCCAAGGAGGGATGCCTGGATGGCTCAGTGGGTTGAGCCTCTGCCTTCCGCTCAGGTCATGATCTCAGGGTCCTGGGATCGAGCTCCGAATCGGGCTCTCTGCTTGGAGAGAAACCTTCTTCTTCTCCCTCTTCTCCCTCTCTCTCTCTCTGTCTACTTGTGATCTCTGCCTGTCAAGTAAATAAATAAAATCCTTAAAAAAAAAAAAAAAAAAAAGAATTGCCCAAGGAGTCTTTTCAAAATGCACATTCCTGATCCACCCGAGATCCATTAAACGCAAATCTCTGGGACGGGTATACCAGAAATCTTTCATTTTAAAACACTGCCCTTGTGCACAAAGGGCTTTGGAAGCTGCTACTGTATGGTTTTGACTACTATTAAATAAATGGTGCCTTTGTACATGGTAGCCTTATTTACACAGAGAAAATTACTATGTTCATGTCCCATGCATAGAGTCTCTTTGCTAAAACTAACAACAGAAGTAACAGCAACAACAACTTTATAATCTTTGATCAAAAATATTGGGCCTGAGTCTCCTGGCTGGTTCAGTCAGAATAGCGTGCAACTCTTGATAACTGGGTCATGAATTTGAACTCCACCTTGGGTATAGAGATTACTAAAAGAAATAAATAAATAAATAAACTTGGGGAAAAAAAAGAAGTATCAGGCCCACAGCAAGATGGTAGCTCGAGCTAATTTCTTACCCCCTGATGCCAACCAATCACATACAACCAGACCCTTCTCCCAATTCACCAAAAATACTTTGGGTCCTTGACTCAAGACTTGATTGTGTATTTTCCTTAGAATATCTGCCGCGTGTGTTTATTTTCCTACAACACTTTGAATGACTGTCCTCCAGGAATGAAGTTTTTCCTGATTCAATTCCAGTTTCTAATTCAATGTCTGATTTTGTATTTGGTATTTTCCTCAGAACATCCGTGGCACATGTTTATTGTCCTATAGTAGTTCTGATGACTGTCCTCCAGAAATGAAAAATTCATATCTGTATGAGGCCAAAGAGGCCTTCGAAATTGGCCTCCTCACCAAGAGATATGATGAACCAGCCACTGGAAAACAAGAGCTTCATAGTCTTCTCAAAGCTGCTTTCGGCCTGACCACAGTGCATCAAAGACTCTACGGGGAGACCGAGATTGTCCACGTAGCCAGTCAGCTCTGTAATGAAGCTATGGGAAAACTGTACAGTTTCAGTACTTCCTCTGGAAGTCAGGAGAGAGAAGCTCTCTCTCAGCAGATCTTGTCTATTATCACCCAGGTGAAGGATCATTTACAAATTCAAGGCTTCTCAAATTTAGATGACAAGTCTTATGTTCCAGAGAGTTTCAAGCATGGGTTGGCTAAACCCATCTTGCATGGGCACGTGGATTTCCAAAAAATCCTTGGAGCCTATTCACAGCACCACACTTCAGTGTGTGAAGTATTTGAAAGCTCTTGTGGAAACAACAAAAATCAACAGAAAGATGCAAAAACCAGAGTCTGCATCACTACTCTAAAAACAGAGACAAAAAACGTAGATACTGTGAGTACTGCCGAAGACAAATCACATTTTCAAAAAGCCATGGTAATATCGTCCTCCCAAATGGCTAAGAATAGTCAGGAGACACTCAGGAGGATGAGAGGGAAAAACTGGACCCATTGTGATGCATTTCAAGTCTCCTTGGATCAAGATGTAGAGGCTGAGACTGAGTCACCAGACCACAACCACGGTGAAGGAGCTGTTTTGGACAAGTCTCTGAGTGACAGCCATTGCTCTAGTTGTTGGAGCAAGTTATCAGGGGCTAGTTCTTCTACAAGCTGGGAGGAAGTGAATTATATAGATGATAGGCCAACCAGAAAAGAGCCTTGCAAAGAAGAACATCTTGTGGATACTCAGTGTTCCACTGCCCTGTCTGAAGAGCTAGAGATCAATGAGGAAAGCAGAGCTGTACATCCACTGTCTTCAGAACTTCATGGTCGCTCTCTCCAAGTATCCAAGGATGACAGTTCAGAGTCTTCTCAAAGTCAGCAACACAAACACATGCCCTTAACAACCTTCTGTCCTCATAACACAACAGGCATATTCTTGGCCTCTGGTGCAGGGCTGTTAGAAGGAGCTCCAGATGGTGTGCAGAAAGTCAGAAACATGGGATCCAGAAACACTTGTGCTCATTCCAGTCCCTCGGTTGGTTCTGCTTCTCTGTCCTCTTCTGATTCTGATCCACCCAAGAACATAGCCACATGCTCTTTGATCCGAGAAGAAAGCTTTGAACTAAATGAGCTTCCAGAAATCAACTGCGATGATGAAGACAGGCATGGGGAAGAAATCAAAAGAGGCACAGGCCCTACATTCAAAGATAGTTCCTCCTGGATTGACCCAGAAGGAGAAACAGAGGAAAAAGAAGAGGATATGCCCTTACACTCTCACAAAGCCATGAAGGTGTCTCTGGGCAAAAGTTCTGTGACAGTATGTAGCTCTTCCACTCTTCATTGGCCTGTGCAAAATCCTGACTCAGAAAAGAGCGGCAGCTCAGTCAAAGAGCAGAACATTGACCCTGATGCCTCCACAGTGGATGAGGAGGACCAGCTGCTGGACAACAAAGACGTTCACCCCACCAGTGGGCGTGGCTCTTCTAGCCTATGTGCTCTGAGGCAGCCATATGATCAGGGGGCTGAGACCACTGGTCCATCTGTAAACAGTAACATCGCCTTCCCTGATTTTAGCAAGGACTGCACTACCACAGAGGAAGGAAACAAACCAGGAAACACACTAAACTGCAGCCAGAGCTCCAGCTCATCCTCGCCATGGTGGTTGAAATCACCTGCATTTTTCAGCGGTTCTTCTGAGAGGGAAACCTCATGGTCCTTTCTGAATTCCAGTGGAAGTTCTTTTGTTTCATTGCCAGGAATGATAAGGCAAGAGATCCTAGAGGCTCGAACCCTGCACCCTGATGACTTTGAAAAACTCTTGGCAGGGGTGAGGCATGAGTGGCTGCTACAGAGACTGGAGAATACAGGAGTTTTTAAGCCCAATCAACTCCACCAAGCACACAGTGAGTACAACCTTTTTGGTAGGTAGAACCTCAGGAAGCCTCTGTGTACGGTTGGGGTCCTCTGAAGAGCTTGATGTGTAGAACACTTAAAACTCATGAAAGACACAGACCCCTCTTACACTTTGTGAATATACAGAAAAATATGTACTTTGAGGGTTTCCCTCACTCTTAGTGTGGTGGACGCTAATGGTCACAAAGACTAGAGGCTTATTCAGGCCACCTCATATGTTGGGGGCTTGCTGTGAAGACACACAAGGCAGTAAGGGAGACAAGAATCTTACAGGACCAAGGGACAGTTGGGGTTTAAAAAAGCTCAGCATCTTGTCTTTTCCATGGATTCTCATTACCAACCAGCTGATTTCTGTTTTTCCCCATTCAGATTCTAGGGGGCAGAGTTTGACCTAGTTAAACATCACTCGTGCAGGGCAGAGATTTTCACACCTGTCCGCAAGTTTTCTTCCAGCCAGTGGGTTGAGCAAGTGCCCTCTACTATTGCAATCAGCAATTCCTTCTTGCATATGGAACAGTCCAGTGTCACTTACCATAGCAGGGAGTCAATGTGTCTATTACAGATTAGAAGTGGTGGAGAGGAGGGGAAGGAGACAAAAGAAGGTTGCTCTCTGAGCCCTGAAGATCATATCGTAGCACCCTCTAAGATACTGAAGAATTATTTGAATGAGAGAAAAGAGACAAACTCTGGATTGCTAAGCACTGGATACTATAGTAATAGTTCTTCGGAAGCCTAGGTAGTTGGTTAAGTGTCTAACTCTTGATTTCAGCTCAGGTCGTGATCTCAGGGTCCTAGGTTCTAGGACCCTGTGGAGCACAGCGTCAGGGTCCATGCTCAGTGGGAAGTCTGCTGGAGGATTCTCTCTCTCCCTCTCCCTCTCCCCACTCACTCACTCTCTCTCTTTATCTCTCTCTCTCATATAATCAATCAATCAATCAATAAAGTAGTAGTTTTCAATCTTGTCATCATATAAGAATCCCTAGGGGTAGGGGATCTTTTTAAAATTTCCAGTGCCTCACCCCAGAGTGTCCAATCTAATGAGTCTGCAGTTTGGATCCAGGCATCAGTATTTTTAAGAACTCTTAAAAAAAAATTTTTTTTTTTTTTTAATTTGAAAGAGAAAATGAGAAAGAGCATGAGAAGAGGGAGGGTCAGAGGGAGAAGCAGACTCCCTGCCAAGCAGGGAGCCTGCTGCAGGACTTGATTCCAGGATTCCAGGATTATGACCGGAGCCAATGGCAGTCACTTAACCAAATGGGCCACCCAGGCGCCCTTAAGAGCTCTTCAGTAAGTTTTTATAAAGACAATGTCAGTCACTTCTGTTCAAAGTATTCCAGTGCTTTTCCTGCTGCCTTGAAGTCACACTAAGATACAGATCAGTTTTCACAAAAAGAAGTGAAACGCTACCCTAGTAGTGTCTCCCTATTCACTATTCCCTTTCTAGAGATTCTGTAGGTTCAGAATCACATTTCTTAGAGTTAGGCAACCCTTTATTGTTACACCTATGTGCCAGTTTGTGGGTAAAAAGCCACATGTACGTGATCTCAGACCCAGTAGGGGAATATTATTATCCCCAGTGTACAGATAAGAAAAACAGAGGAAGCACAAATCAAGTTATACATTCCTCCATCTTGGTTCCCCCAATTCACTGCCTTTCCTATGGATGTGTGCCAGCAGCTCGCCTTCTGGGGCAAGAAGCCCCAGCTTCTCTGACTGAGTTACCCAACCCTGTCCACTGTCTTCCCCAGCCTCCAGCCATTTCCCGCCCCCGTCCCAGACCTGTGAGTTTATCTTACTCCAAGTATTTTTCTCTCCTGAGTCACCTGTACCTTCACCCATTATCACGACCTAGATGCAGGAGGTCCTTGTTCACATCATTTCAACTGGGATCCCAAAATGTTGCATTTCTTCTCAGAGTTCCTGTCTTTTCCCTCAAAGAAATGCTTTCTTACTTGCCCTGTTCTGCCTTTCCTTAAGGTGGAGACAGTTTTTTGCTTTTCCTTCTTATCTTTTCCTTCTTCAATTGAATAGAATCGAATTGTACAGTAGCTATATTTTATCAAGTAATTCCTGGACTTTCCCAGCTTAAACAGAACAAGTAAGAGAAAATTAAGGTGCACTTTAATAGATAACCATGGTTTCTGGAGTTGCCAGGAGTCTCTGAGGGGAAGTTACTTCGTTTATTTCTATCTATATGGTCTGGTACCAGTCGTAGGTCCCAGGTCCCCCAGATAATTAGAAGAAAATGCAAGCATATATCACTCTTCCAAGATGGCCTCTGGGGCTTTGCTGCTTAAAAAGACTTTCTTTCCCACTATTTTCAGACAAAAACTCTGGCCTTATCTTAATCCCTCACTATCCAAGCAAAAGATTTTGTGAATCTTCATTACATTTGCAAAGCTTTGGTTTATTGTACTTCACTAACTTTGCAGTAGTAGTCATAGAAGAGGCTGAAATTTGAGAAAATGTTTAAGGAAACTGAAGATTTCAGGCAATTTTTAGTCAACTTTATTCATAAATTGTAACAAACTTTGAAAATAACATCCATTTTTATCTTCTCTTTTTTTTCAGATGCTCTTTTATTAAAATACTCTAAAAAATCAGAACTATGGACAGCCCAAGAAACTATTGTATATTTGGGGGACTACCTGAATGTGAAGAAGAAAGGCAGACAAAGAAATGCTTTTTGGGTTCATCATCTTCATCAGGAAGAAACTCTGGGGAGGTATTTCTTTAAAACATCTATACTTCTAATGTAAAATGGGCTAATTATGACTTTCTGTTACTTAATCACTTACGAGATTTTGAAAGAGTCAGAAAAGTTGGCCACAATGTATATTTTCAGATCCCTACTCCTTTCTCCTCATTAACTGATAATAGTTACCACACACTGAACAACATGATGTCAGCCATTTTATATAGATGTACATGATGTCAAACCTCTCAGGGAGACATTGTTATCCCCACTGTACAGATAAGGAAAATGGAGTTTCTGACTGTATGGCAGGACAGAGAGCCTCAAACACTCCCACTAAAAATGCTGGCAAGAAGTCTAGTTCAACTCTGAAAACTACACTTACATGTAAATAAACGAGTCTTCAAAAAGGGTAGGAAACTCCTTTGTGGCTAGGGATGGAGCATTTTTGGAGGTATAAGTGCATACTGAGTCCTTAAGACACCTCCTGTAGACATTCTGAGTGGGGTAGGATGAGGTGGCAGCTAGTGACCAAAGTTACACGTGTAAGGGAGTGTTTAGAGATCATCCATATAAAAACATCTATAAGGAGAAACTTATATTAAAAAAAAAAAAAAAAAAAAAAAAACCAGGGGCACCAGGGTGGCTCAGTGGTTTAAAACCTCTGCCTTTGGCTCAGGTCATCGTCCCAGGGTCCTGGGATTGAGCCCCAAATCGGGCTTTCTGCTCAGCAGGGAGCCTGCTTCCCCTCTCTCTCTGCCTGCCTCTTTGTGATCTTTGTCTGTCAAATAAATAAATAAAATCTTTTTAAAATTTTTTAAACATACATAAAATAAAAAAACAAAACAAACAAACAAACAAAAAAAACCCCAGGCTCCTGGGTGGCTCAGCTTCTTAAGTGTCCAACTCTTGATTTCGTCTGAGGTCATGATTGATCTCAGGGTCGTGAGATAGAGCCCCATGTCTGTTTTTTCTTGTTCATCATGCAGTCTGCTGGAGATTTTCCCTCTCCATCTGCCCCTCCTCTGGCTCTCTCTCCCTCTCAAATAAATAAATAAATCTTCATTTTTTAAAAAATCCCAGTGAGGTAAACACCTGGAAAGTTTTTTGTTTGGCCTTAGTTCTGCATGACAACTTCAAGCAAAAACTCACCTGAGAAATAGTCACCACAAGTGGTCCCCATTAGGTTTGAGGCCTAATTTTACATCATCTGTGGATTTAAGAAGACCTATAAGCCAAGAGTTTTAAGGTGGACCCTGTTCTTTATCCAAATCCAAATAATGTGAGAAATAAATAGGAAGAGAAGAAATGAGAGAGAGTGAGAAATTGGGTGATTCTTAAACAATGGAAGTATATTTCTTGAAAGGTTGTTGATGATAATGATAATAATAATAATAATAGGAACAAGTACATCTACTTACCAAGTATATATGTGTCAAGCCTTATTTTAACTGATTTATATACTAATTTAATTGATCATCACAAAACACTATGAGACAAGATTTATTATCACCATTTTACAGATGAGGGAACTGAGGCATAAAGATGTTAAGAAACTTGCCCCACATCACACATCCAAGCAATGAACCCATTTGTTATGGGTTGAATGAGTTTTTTAACAGCTCTGTACCTCCAACCTCAAATTCATATGTTGAAGTCATAGTACTTCAGACTGTGATCTTATTGAAAGAGAGTCATTGCAGATATAATTAGATAAGCTGACGTCATTTTGGAATAGGGTGGGCCACTCATCCACTCTGACTGGTATTCTTATAAAAAGGAAATTTGGAGCTAGACCTGCACAAGGAGAATGCATGTCAGATTGTAGTTATGTTGCCACAGAGCAGAAACCACCAAAAGCCAGGAGGGAGGACTGGAGAACATCCTTCTCTAGTGGCTTCAGAGGAAACATGGCCCTGCCGACATCTTGTTCTTGGACTTCCAGGCTCCAGAACTGTGAGAGAATCCATTTCTGTTGTTTAAGTCACTCAATTTATGGCTCTTGGTTATAGTATCCCTAAGAAATTAATACAGCAGGATGTGTCATAGAGGATCTGAAATGGGAAATGAAAGAGAGAATAAGAAATGTGAAAGATGAAAAGAGAGGATCCAACAAATATCTGATCCGAAAAAGATAACAGATCAAATAGAAAAGAATTACTATCTAAATAGATACTACCTGATAATTTCCCAGAATTGCCAAAACACATTAATCTTCAAATACAGGAGTCATAGTAAATCCTAAATAAGAAAAAGAGGGAAGAAACTAGGAAGGAAGGCAGACAGACATTCATAAATCTACTTCTAGCTACATAGCAGTGAAACTTTAGAACACCAAGGATAAAGAAATAATCTTAAAAGCTGTCAAAGAAAAAAGAGTTTACTGCTAACAAATCCTTACTGAAGAAAAATGATCCCAACAAAATGGCAAAAGATGCCAGAAAGAATGGACCTCTGTCCCCAGATTGATGATCCTGTACTTAGGTCTGGAGGTCCTCTGATAGAATGTTTGGGAACGGTTCCAGTACCACGGTTTGCTCAAAGTTCTGAACGGATTCAAAGCTACTGCAAGTGGAGCAACCGGTCTGTCCATAGCAGAAACGCTGGATTACCCCTGTTACAGCAGCTGCTCCTCTGCTGGCTGCTTTCTGATGCCTTAAAGGTTCCTCCTCTGCAGCCTCCACTGTCTGGTTGTCTTTTTTTTTTTTTTTTAAGATTTTATTTATTTATTTTCGAGAGAGTGTGTGAGCAGGGAAAAGGGAAGAGGGAGAGAGAATATCTCGAGTTGATTCTGCATTGAGTGCAGAGCCCATCAACAGGCTTGCTCTCAGGACCCTGAGATCACGATGTGAGCCAAAATTAAGAGTTGGACACTTAACCAACTGACCAATCCAGGTGCCCCTCAGATTTCCCTTCTGAACCCCAGGGGTCTGAATGGCCAAAGCTTCAGCCAACTTGGATTTTATAATCCTATTGGACTCAGTAATTTTTTTTGTTGTTAACATATAATGTATTATTTGTTTCAGTGGTACAGATCTGTGACTCATCAGTCTTACACAATTCACAGCACTCACCATAGCACATACCTTCCCCAGCGTCCATCACCCAGCCACCCCATCCCTCTCATGCCCCTCCCCTCCAGCAACCCTCAGTTTGTTTCCTAAGATTAAGAGTCTCTTATGGTTTGTCTCCCTTTCTGGTTTCATCTTGTTTCATTTTTCCCTCCCTTCCCCTATGATCCTCTGTCTTGTTTCTCAAATTCCTCATATCAGTGAGATCATATGATAATTGTCTCCCTCTGATTGACTTATTTCCCTTAGTGTAATACCCTCTAGTGCCATCCACGTCGTTACAAATGGTAAGATTTATTTTTTTTTTTGGTGGTGGACTCAGTAATTTCTGGAAGTATTTTCTCTAGTTGAGGTCTATAACTCTGACAATTCTCTTTGATTTTTGGAGGTCACTCTGGACACATGCAAATTCCTCATAAATTCACACTGACTTATAGCAAGTATAAACTCCAGTAAAGTGTGATAGTTACTGTTTTGCTCCTTTCAACACTTAATCATTTACTGCCCTCATATGTTGTCTCCAGCTATGCATAAGGCCTTGAAATATACAAATCCTATGTCACACTTTCTTCAAAACGTTCAGGACTAGCACAGGACTACACACATAACAGGTGATGATGGAAACAAGTATTTGTACAGAGGAAGTAATCACAAAAGAAAGGGATAGAGGAAGACTTCAGATTGATTAACTGACCTGTTTAAGGCCATGGTGCAGGTAGTAAAAGATCTGATTGCAGAGCCTGCACTTCCCAGTGTCCATCCTGGCTCCCTAGACTCACCATGGGGGGATGGCCAACTGCTACAGTAACTGGACACTTGCTCTATAATCACCATCGTCCTGGGGCAGTGTATCAGAAAGTGTTCTTCAGGAAAACAAAACCAAGAATATATATATATACACATATAGACAGAGAGTTATTGTCAGGATTTGGCTTGCATATTGATAGAGGCCAGGAAACCTCAAGCTCTGCAGTTGGCCAGCTGGAGACCCAGGAGAGCTAATGGTGTAGTTCCAGGTCAAAGGCCAGCAGGCTCAAGACCAGGAAGAGCTGATGTTTCAGTTCAAGTCCAAAGGCAGGAAAAGACCAGTGTCCCAGCTCAAAGGCAGTGTGACAGGCGGAATTCTCTTCACTTGGGAGAAGGTCATTCTTTTCATTCTATTTTTTGTCCTTCAACTGATTAGATTAGGCCCATCCACATGAGGCAGAGCAATCTGCTTTACTTAGTTTGTTGATTTAAGTGTGAAATTTATCCCAAAACAACCTCACCAAAACAGCCAGAATTATGGTTGATCAAATATCAGGGCACCCTATGGCCAAGTCAAGATAACACATAACATTAGCCATCACCATCAGCCAACGTGAATTATGTTCTCATGTTCAGGAGGCTCTTACAGAATTATTTGAGTCATGAAATAAGAAAGGATAGTTAATATTGACTGTCCAAGGTAGAGAAAGAGTAATGTCTTTCAAGAATTTTTGCATCTCTCCTTTCGTCTCTGCTCTCTGCCTCTGTGATAAGATCACTTTTGCATTTCTTTTGTATGGTTTCTTCCTCTGGTCATAGATATGTTGGGAAAGAGTATAAGGAGCAGAAGGGGCTGTGGCACCACTTCACTGATGTGGAACGGCAAATGACCGCACAGCACTATGTGACAGAATTTAACAAGAGACTTCATGAACAAAAGATTCCAACACAGATATTCTATATCCCATCCACAATATTACTGGTAAGATTAAAGAGGGCAAGTGTTTCGTTCAACAGGTCTATACGTACATATTTGGTAACGTCTAATAAACTCAGTTACCAGACTCCCTCAACTGCTTCATCTTCTTCATCTACTTAGGGAGATGTGTAAGAACTATGACCTTCTAGACCCTGAATACATAATTTGGATCTTCCAAGTCACCCTGTTAAGTCTGGTATCTGGTCCCACATGGTCAAGTGAGCTTTTTTAGTATCCCTTCTTTGTGTACTGGCTGTACTTTCAAAGAGAGAGGAAGGACCCTAAAGATGATGTGGAGTGCAGATTATCCCCTCAACAACCTGATGCATGAATTCACTGTTTTACATCTGTTAGCCCCCACCCCTGGCAGCCAAGGAATTACCAAGTCATAGTTTAAACACCTTTAGTAAGGAAAAATAATTATTCCCTTTTCACTTTCAAACAATTCTACTTGTTAGGAAGTTCTTAGATCTAACCCAAAGGTGTCTTTGTCTGATTTCTACCTATGAATTGCAACTCCACTTTCTGGGGTCATTGAGCCCAATCTGTTTTCACTAAGCTATCTCTTTAAATATAGAAAGACAACCATCCATCTCCACTGACTTTTCTCTTATTTGGGTTAAGAATATCCTACCTTTCCAAATATGTTGGATCCTTGGCTCATTCATACCTAAAGAGGTTTTTTTTTTTTTTTTTACATTGGCCAAAGACATTTTTTGATCCACATTTTGTTACTACCAATTACAGCTACCATCCATTTTTCACTTTCTTTATGTCAAGCACTATGCCAGGCATTTAACACATCAACTCTAACCTTTGAAACAACTTGACAAAAGAGATTATACCCACAAATGTTTGAACTGCTATTCCAGCCCAACATTCCAGGCCATGATTTATCTCCATGACAAGCTAGTTCCCTACAGTAGGTCACTTCATGGCCTCATTTTTATGTGAGTATTTTAATAAAAGAATAAAAATTATTTTAGGTTCCATTATATGCCACATAAAATGTTAGGCACTTTACATGCATTTTTCTCATTTAATTTTTTTTTAACAATGCTATAAAGGTGATTATTATTACAGTATCTGCTTTACCGATGAGCAGACCAAAACCTCTGGAAATAACAGAGTTCCTAAGCGGCAAAGTCTAGGTTCAAAGTGAGGTCTACCCAAGCCCAAAGCCTGTGGCCTTCCTAGTCATTATGGTCTCCCATTTCTACTTTTCAGATTTTGGAAGGCAAGACAATAAAGGGATGTATCAGTGTGGAACCTTACATACTGGGAGAATTTGTGAAGCTATCAAATAACACAAAAGTGGTTAAAACAGAATACAAAGCCACAGAATATGGATTGGCTTATGGCCATTTTTCCTATGAGTATTCTAATCATAAAGATGTTGTAGTCGATTTACAAGGTATGTGAAATTGGGATTTTTATATTTTTAGTGTTATTCATATGTAAACCTGAGGTCTTGTAACTAGCTCTTCCAGTCATTATTTAATTTAATAGACTGTTCAGGGCCTAAATAGACCGCTATTTATAATTCAATTAATTGATTTTACTGCATGTAGCAAATGATGTCTGGAAAAAACATCTAAAGCGTCTACAAGGGTCTAAAGTGTCACAAAATCCGTGAGATCTGGCTCACATTCTGCTGGGCTCAACTCTAGAGCAAATCCATTTTTTAAATTTCATTTAAGTATATTTGAATGATGTAGGTTTTTTAATATTGCATGCTTTAATATGTGGAAAGACTTTCCACTCGCTCTTTTCTTCAGGCCTTTACCTTTATTACAAGTGTGACATTAAGTTTCATATGGGGTCATTGTGAAATAGAAGGTTGTGCACTTGAATCTGACTTTAAAAAAAACTCTGCATTTATATTTTAATTTTATTTCAGTTCATCTAGTATTTTATTTACCGGAATTATTAACCAATACTCTTCATTTAAATGATAAATGAGGTTTCTTATAACTGTTTGTAGTAATGATTCTATGACCATTCTCTAAGATTTTCTCTATCCCCCTTCCATAGCATTTATCATCACTCTCTGTCATATTATGTATTTTACTTATTTATATTGCTTATTAATCTGTCCCACTTCGCCAGAATGTTAGCTCAATGAGTATAGTGATTTTTTACTTATTGCTTAATCCCCAGTACTCAAAACAGTGTCTTGTATAGTGTGTATGCTCAATAAATACTTGCTAAATGAAAAAAAAATACTTGCTAAATGAACAGATGACTTAATGGGTTAAGCAATAAAGCAACTTATGAATCATGAAATGTTCCATAATTAAACTAAGTGCAATTTTTTGCTCTCTAATTCCTTGAAAATTGGTGGTCTAGGTATGTCATATTTGACAAATTTAATTGTCCAATGTTCAGTTTCCCTTCTTAAACCAGTAATTGGAATACACAATACCAAATCCCTTAACAGAAACTTATTAAACATAAACTTCAGTATAACCAAGTTTTTAAAGTATCTCTCTAAATAAATACATTTTATTTTTCTGAAATACTTTACTGACCTTTATAAAGGATTTGATTCTCAGACATATGTATTTCTTTTTTAGGTTGGGTGACTGGTAATGGAAAAGGGCTCATCTATCTGACAGATCCCCAGATTCACTCTGTTGATCAGAATGATGTCACAACCAATTTTGGAAAGAAAGGAATTTTTTACTTTTTTAATCACCAGCATGTGAAATGTAATGAAATATGCCATCGTCTTTCTCTGACAAGACCTTCAGTTGAGAAACCAAATAATTCATAGACTCTCAGGCGGTGTGATGGGATAGGCTTAGTGCTGCTTACCTGTGTGGGGCCCTGTCCTCTTTCCAGGCACACACAGTATGGCACAGTCCATCCGCTTGGGCTGAGGCAGGACCATGGGATTAGTTCTAGACAATGATGTGAGACGAATTGTTGAATATCAGTTTCAGGCCCTTATTTAATTGCCAGTGCAAGTGGAGTTACTTTCCTTCCACCACAACCAGCAGAATATGTCAGGAGATAGCTCCTTATCAGCGTTAAGCCCTACAGTGGGGGCAACCTGAAAAAGTCCCCACCAGACCCATCATGGACACAAAACAGATGAGAAATATACTTTTGTGGCTTAAGCCATTGAGATTTTGGAGCTTTCTGGTCAGTATCTATCAACGATGGTACTATGGGTGTTTTTCCTATCGATATAGGAGTTTTCCATATATATTAAAGAGTTCAGGACAGGGCACCTGGGTGGCTCACTGGGTTAAGCCTCTGCCTTCAGCTCAGGTCATGATCTCTGGGTCCTGGGATTGAGCCCCACATAGGACTCTCTGCCCAGCAGGGAGTCTGCTTCACCCTCTCTCTGCCTACTTGTTATCTCTCTCTGTCAAATAAATAAATAAAATTTTTAAAAAAGAACTCTTTAAAAAAAAAAGAGAGAGTTCAGGACATTGTGATATGAGTTCCTGTTGTTTTCTGTTTGTCTTCTGACATTTAACTTCGTATGAATTTTTTTTTTCCTTGCAGAATTTACTTTATACAGTTGAATTCATTCATCTTTTATTTTATGGTTTCAAGGTTCTAGGTTCTATGTAGATCCTCCTCCCACGAATTTCTTTATTTTTAGAGTACGTTTCTAGTACGTTTACATTTACAAAAGGTCTGAGGGAAGAATGGTGCGTTGTAAGAGGTGACAGTCCACTCCTTGCGCCACACAGATCTGCTTCTTCACACACGTGAGGGGAGCAGCTTTTCCACAGTCTTGTTTAAAAGAAATTTAGAAAAAAGATACTGGTGAGGTATTCCCTTACCGAGGTTAGTCTTTGGGGACGTAGCTGATTTTCATTCTTTCCCTCCTCCACTATTCAGTCTAACTTTCCGTCATTCTGAGGTATTACTTCAGCAAGTCTTGGTGGCTGATCTGGTATGATTCAGACCTCCCCGTATGTGCGGTTTCTACATACTTGATAGAACTTTCCCAGTTCGGGTTACAGGGCAAGTCCGTCCACAGCTGCGGCTGTGGAGGTGAGAACCGTAGAGAGCTCCTGCTGTGGGGGTGCGGTTGACCCACACTCCAGCTCTGAGCCCTCCAGATCACAGTGAAGTCATGTACCGCCCCCCACAACCCCGCACGCTCTCAGCCAGTGACTCAGAAAGGCCAGGAAATCCAGGCTCCGAGTACTTCAGACAGGTGGCTGTACACGACATCTTCCCAGTGGCCTGAGGAAAACCTTCTTAACACTCTGTTGCCGTTTGACTCTCTCCCTTCCCAGTCCTCCTTTGCCCTCTCCTTTCACTGGGACCGCACCTGCATATCCCTCTTCCCAGCCCTTGGCCTTTAGAGTTATTTCTCCCAACAAATATCTTATGTGTCTAATCCCTTTCAGGCATCTGCTTCCTGAACAACCCAAACCAACAAAAGTTTCTTAAAGAAATGGAAAAAACTTCATCCTGTTAACAAAGAGGAAAACTTGTATCATTCCCAAAGATGCAAAAAAAAAGGGCATTTAATAAAATGAAAATCATTTCACGATAGAAAGCTCTCTGCAAACTAAGCGTAAAGGAAAGCTTTCTAAATCTGATAAAGGGATTTTTAAAACTTTAAAAAAAAAAAAAAAACAAAACAGCAATATCATGGGATGCCTGAGTGGCTCAGTGGGTTAAGCCTCTGCCTTTGGCTTAAGTCATGATCTCAGGGTCCTGGGATCAAGCCCCACATTGGGCTCTCTGTGCGGCAGGGAGCCTGCCTCCCCCTCTCTCTCTCTGCCTGCCTCTCTGTCTACTTGTGATCTCTCTTTCCTTGTCAAATAAATAAATAAAATCTTTTTTTTTAAAACAGCAATATTATAATTAACAGTGAGGCACTTAACTTTTTCCATTTGAGAAAAGGAACAAAACAAATTTGCTTACTATCCAAATCCTATGCATCCTTTGTGAAAAAAATTAAAAATAAATACATTGATGTCTGACCCTGGTTTCTGGCATAAGGCGTCTAAAAGCCTTCTAATTCCCAAAGTGATAAGAGCACTAGCTCCTAAATCCCTTGAAATCTTGAGTGATAAGAGTATCTTTTGTTTTAATGAGGCAAACTTGATGAGCTCCTAGATACCTTCTGGTCACCAGCAAGACCACGTCATGATCAGAAGCTTTGAACGTTCAGCCTCACCTCCCATCCTCCTAGAAAGGGAGAAGGCCTAGCAATTGAATTAATGATTAATCATGTCTACATAATGGAGCCCCTGTAAAAATCCCTGAATTACCAATTCTGAGAGCTGCCCGGGTGCTGAACGACATGGAGGTCCTGGGAGGGAGGTGCAGCCACAGAGGGCAGTAAGCTCTGTCGGTGTCGCTCCCCCATACCCTGCCCTATGCATCTCTCCCAGCTGAGGTTCTTATATTTCTTTCATCGTATCCTCTTACAATAAACTAGTGAATAACTTAGTGTTTCCCTGACCCCTGCGAATCACTCTAGCATAGTATCAGACGCGAGGAGGAAGTCATTAGAACCTCAATGAGCAGCCATTCCATAAGAAGTACAGGAAACACCATAAGAAGTAAGACTGCAGGGGTGCCTGGGTGGCTCAGTGGGTTAAGCCGCTGCCTTCGGCTCAGGTCATGATCTCAGGGTCCTGGGATTGAGCCCCGCATCGGGCTCTCTGCTCAGCAGGGATCCTGCTTCCCCCTCTTTCTCTGCCTGCCTCTCTGCCTACTTGTGATCTCTGTCTGTCAAATAAATAAATAAAAATTCTTAAAAAAAAAAAAAAAAAGAAGTAAGACTGCAATTACTGTTGGACGTGAGGGATTCTTGGGAGACTGAGCCCTTAGCCTGTGGGACCTGATGCTAATTCCAGGTAGGGTGTCCTAGACATGAACTGAATGATAGATAGGACATCCAGCTGGTGTCAGAGAATTAGTGTGGGGAGAAAATCCACACCACTGGTTTCAGAAGTACTGTGAATGTGGTGCTAGTGTATGTGAGTAAAGGAGAAATACAAAGGAGTTTCCCCCTCTAAAACATTATAGAAGAATTCCAGCTAATGAACATAGAAGGAATGATGGAATTAGGAAATCACCAAACATCCCTTATTGAAATAATGGACCTGGGCAAAAATCATGGATAACTGTGAATACTATTAGGGGAATAGTTCATCAACTATTTATAGCTTTATAATGGAAGAGTCAGGCTGATGTTACTTTTACCTCAACCAATTGTATCACCAAAAGTGGGACAATGAATCAACGATAAAATAACACTTTGGACACAATTAGGGATTTTTAGTGTTTACTGAGTGTTAGATAAAATTAATGAGGTGATATCTTAAAACAATACTAAAGACAAAAAAAAAAAAAAGTGAAGGTGGAAGTAAGAAAAACTTGGTTCTTTCTCGATAATGTTGAAGCAGGCCTAAGGATACATCGGGCTTCATTATACAAGTCTTTTTCCTTTTGTATATATTTTTAAGTGTCCACAATTTTTTTTAACTAGAAGGTCATAAAAAGAAGAACTACCACGGATTATCCAAAGATGGGTGAATAGAGATGATAAAGACTATAATTTGTATCAACTAAGCTAATCAGAGAAGAATGTAAGAAGGAACGGTCAACAATGTAAAATCCCACAGAAAAATCAAGAAGAAATAGAATATGCCCTGGCTGAGGGCCTGAGGATAACAAGGAGAGATGGCTGACAGCAAAAACAAGTAATTGGTTGACAGAGTGGCCTTCTGGATATTGCAGAATAGAGATCAGCAAACTGTGGCCCCTGGGTCAGACCCTGCCACCAGCATTCCAAATTTAATTGGAACACGGCCACACTCACTCAGTTACATATTATCGGTGGCTGACCTTGTGTTACAATGGCAAAGATGAGCAGTTGTGTCAGAGTCTGTGTCCTACAAAGTCAAAGATATGCACTATCTGGGCCTTTATAGAAAATGTTTGTTAACCCTGGTAGTAGAAGATAAAATCAGAAATAAAGGTCAGGATGTTGACTTAACAAAGAAATATGGGTGTCTCTACCAACACACAAAAAAAGGAGGAAACAATGGGTGAAGAAATTGGAAATCAGAGGTGATAAAGAAGGAAGTTGATGAAAAACATAAAGCATGTGTTGGAGCTCCCTTTTCTTTGTGATGTCAACAGTCTAGGCTATCCATTGAATGAGATGAAGCTAGCAACATCAGGCTAGGAGAGGAGGGAAGGTTATGAAACAATGCATGTTCTATATCATAAAGAGGAGAAATATTTCAACTGAGGAGAATTCACAGAGAATTACATTTTAAAAATCTCTTTAAATTGTTATTTATTTATACCAACATTAATATACCCAACATCTGGCTTAAGAGAGTCAACGTAATACTAATGTTGAAGACTCCAATGGACCTTTCCCTACCTAATCTTCACCTCCTCTTCTATGCGAGAGGCAATCACTACTCAGAAAGTGTTGGTTATCATTCCCTTTAATGTGGCTACACATTTATTTATTTATTTGTTATTCATTTATATTTTGTATAAAAGCAACAATAAATACCCAGTGCTAGGGTGTTTTAAAAAAAAAATTTTAAAAAATGTTTAAAAAAAAAGATTTGTATAAATACAAAAAAGACCAGAAGCATTAAAAATGAGCCAGATTGGCTTTATAGAAAATGAAAGATATAGTCATTGATATTTAACATTTAATAGAAAGGTCAAACAGCAAACTAGGCATCACTCAAGAAAGAATTACTGAAATGCAAAGTAAATGTGAAGAGATCAGCCAAAATGCAGCAGAAAGATAAAGGGATGGAAAATACAAAAGAAAGAATATGAGATTTGGGGGAAAGAAGGAGAGGTCCACCATCATGTGGTGGGGGTTCTAAAAGAGAAAAAGAGAATGAGATAGAATCCTCTTGGTTAAGTGAAGAAAATGAATCAAGAAGAACATGATCAATTGTGTCAAATACTGCTTATAGATAAGAAGAGTACTGTGAATTAAACTATTTACTAGTAACCTCGGTGTGAGCACATATAGTTGAATATTGGGGGTGAAGGCCCAAATGGAAAGACACAATCGTTTTTTATTGCTGCATAACTAATTACCACAACTTAGCAGCTTAACACAACACACATTTATTATCTCACAGTTTTTGTTGGTCAGAAGTCTGGGCACAGCTTAGCTGGTCCTCTGTTCAATGTCTCCCAAGGCTGCGATCAAGGGGTTGGCCAGACTATAATCTTATCTGGAGGTTTGGCAGGGGAAGAGTGCACTTCCAAGTTTACCAACTTGTTTCAAAACTCATCTCCTTACAGTTGTAGGACTGACATTTCCACTTTTTTGCAAGCTGTTAGCTGGAGGCCCAGCTCAGCTCCTGGAGATCCTTGTGCCTTCCTGCCATGTGATCCCCTCACAGGCCATCTCATCAGCTGAACTCCTTCAAGACCAGCGGAAGGTCATCTCCCTTCTTCCCAGGAAGCAGAGTGAATTTTATGCAACATCACTTAATCAAGAGTCTGTTGGATAGAAGCAACTCACAAGTTCTACCCACCATCAGGGAGAAGGAACTACAGTGGTGTGGTTCATCAGGGGTTACTTTAGGGTGCATCTACACAAACAGAAGAGTTTAAGTGAGAAGAGAGGAAAAGAAATGGAGAAAGAACATATGGAATACTGTGCGAGGTATGCTTCAGTGGAGAACAAAGAAATGGGGTGGTGGGTAGTGGGGGAGGTGGAATTAAGAGAGATACAGGATATTTTTATAGAGATGGGAGAAGTCACAGAATACCAATGGGAGAGTTACAGAAGAAAATGAGGAAATGGGGTGCCTGGGTGGTTCAGTCGTTAAGCGTCTGCCTTCAGCTCAGGTCGTGATCCCAGGGTTCTGGGATTGAGACCGTATTGGGCTCCTTGCTCAGCGGGAAGCCTGCTTCTCCCTCTAGCACTCCCCCTGCTTGTGTTCCCTCTCTCCTGTGTGTGTGTGTGTCTCTCCCTGTCAAATAAATAAATAAAATCTTTTTTTAAAATGGGGAAATGAGGGGTGCCTGGGTGGCTCAGTGGGTTAAAGCCTCTGCCTTTGGCTCAGGTCATGATCTCAGGGTCCTGGAATCGAACCCCTTATCGGACTCTAAGCTCAGCAGAGAGCCTGCTTCCCTCTCTCTCTCTGCCTGCCTCTCTGCCTACTTGTGTTCTCTGTCTGTCAAATAAATAAATAAAATCTTTAAAAAAAAAAAAAAAAAAGCCTCTGCGTTTGGCTCAGGTCATGATCCCAGAGTCCTAGGGTCGAGCCCCACAACAGGCTCTCTGCTCAGCAGGGAGCCTGCTTCCTTCTCTCTCTGCCTGCCTCTCTGCCTACTTGTGATCTCTGTCTGTCAAATAAATAAATAAAATCTTTAAAAAGAAAATTGAGAAAATGATGATACAGGGGAAAGAGAATGGAAAACTGTGGGTGCACTGCCCTTGAGAAGGCAAGAGGGAGTAGAATCCAGCACACAAATGGAAGGGATGGTATTAGACCACAGCATGGATCATGTATCCATGGTAACAGATGAGAAGACAGACTACTAGAGTGCAATATTGAGGATGTGAATACATATAATAGGTAGTACTGTCTGGGTAGTCTATACTGCATCCTTCGGTCCAGCTTTCTTGAATACAGTTCCATCTCTGTCGCCATGACCAGAACCTTAATCAAGATCTGTGTGATCTCTGACTTCATTGTTGCCCTACATCCTCCTCGGAGACACTGGTGATCTCTCTTAAATACAAATCTTACCATATCATTAACTCGCTTTAATTCCCACCATAAAACACATATAAGGGGTAAAAGAATAGAGAAAGGATGTGAACAGAGGATTCATAAAAAGGAAATACTATTTTCACTCATCAAATTGCGAGTATGTTAAGGGGTAATACTCAATTCTGGAAAGGTTGGAAGAAATTCTGTTATCACTAATGATAGGAATGTGCATTACAGTAGTCTTTATGGAAAGGGATTTAACATTATATGGTGTCCATTCTTGGACCCACTAATTCTTCTATGAATCTCTAATGAGGAAATAATCAGAAATGTGAACAAATACAAGTGTGCCCATCATAACTTTTACTCATGATAGTAAAAAAATGAAATAATTTAAAATTTCAAGAGTAGGGGAATAGTATTATATAATTCATCCACAAATGTTATTCATCCATTGAAATTGTATGTGTTCAAAAATAATTACAGGGGAACCTGGGTGGCTCAGTGGGTTAAGCCTCTGCCTTCGGCTCAGGTCATGATCTCAGGGTCCTGGGATCAAGCCCCACCACGGGCTCTATGCTCAGCAGGGAGCCTGCTTCCCCCTCTCTCTCTGCCTGCTTCTCTGCCTACTTGTGATTCTCTGTCTGTCAAATAAATAAATAAAATCTTTTTTAAAAAAATAATAATTGCATATAAATTTTTTAAGGATTTTATTTACTTATTTGACACACAGAGAAAGAGCACAAGCAGGGGCACGGCATACCAAGGGAGAGAAAGAGGCAGGCTTCGCACTGAGCAGGGAGCCCACGCAGGGCTCAATCCCAGGCTTCCAGGATCATGACTCGAGCCAAGGGCAGATGATCAACCAACTGAGCCACCTAAGCACCTGCATATAAATTTTAAAATTTAAAAAAAAAAAGCATTTATAGTATTGATCCCAATATCAGTACATATGTGTATGTAAGTAGAAAAGGTAATACATAATATATGGAAATGGCTATTGTATTTTTCCCTAGCTAGTGAATTTATGGTAGTGGACTTTACTTTTATTTTTTATTTTTTTACCTTTTTTCTTTGTCATCTATATTTTCCAAGTTTCTAGAATAAGCATGTACCACTTATATCAAAAGATGTATTTTATGAAATTTTAATTTTAAATTTTAATTTTTTTAATACAAAGTACATACTATCAGATGAGTATATAGGGCCCATCTTTCTCCTCAGACCATCATGCCTCTTAGTCTTGGAATGTACTCTCTAGACACACTGAACTGCTAATGGTTTCAGTTTGAGGTCAACCTGCTTCCTCCCACCCCACTACAGGCTATTTTTTCCCTTGATGACTGTTTTCGTGTTTTTTTTATGCCTACAGGATGGTTACCTGCTATGTCCTCTCATTCTTGAAGACTCACTCAACGAACACTTTCTAAAAAAATCCTCTCTTCCCATCCTCTTTTTCTCCACAACCTAAAGTATCCCTCTGTTGATGTCCCCCCAAAATTGTGCAACTCTCACTGCATGGTTATCGTGGAAGCTATTATACACTTATATCATATTATCTACACTACAGTTGGATTATAATTATCTATTATTTTATTTCTTATTTATTTTTATTTTTATTATTATATTATTTCTCGTTGCTGCTTGACAAATTAACCCAAAACTTGGAGGCTGTGAATAACAAAGAATTATTATACACAAAAGATTATAAAAGGCTATTAGCTTGAAGTTTCCACAGATCAGAAACTGGGGAGTGGCTTTGCCGGATAATGCTGACTCAGAGTCTTCTTAAGTCTCCATCACAATATCAGCCAGGGCTGCAGTCATCTGAAGGCTTGACTGGGACTGGTACTTCTGCCTCCAAGCTCTCTCCTGTGACTGTTAGCAGGAGGTGTCTTCCTTGCTGGCTGATGGCCAGAGGCCTCAGCTCCTCTCTACGTGGGCCTGTCTGTAGCACAACATGGCAGGTGGCTTCAATCAGAGTGAAAAATCCAAGGGGGAGAGAGAGAGAGAGACAGAAGTCACCATGTCTTTTATAACATAACCTCCAAAGTGACATACCATCACTTCTACATACTAGGGGTTACCCAGATCACTGTCTTACCATGTGGGAGGAGACTAAAAGGGCATGGATATCAGGGCTCACTAGAGGCTGGCTTGGAGGTCATTCTATTTCACCAGCCTAAATGGAGCCCTTTGTACCCCAGCACTTGCTTCCATTACTGTCTGCTTAACAGTTGGTGCTTAGTTCATTTTTGTTTAAATAATTGAATGAATAAGTAAATGCTAATTCTATGCATTTTAAATGCTCAGTAACTGCTTATTAGCTAACCGTCTCTTGCTATGTAAGGCAAGAGGCTAATAAGGATTATGTCTTAATTACAGAAGAATGTCTGAGCTCTCCAGACTTTAGGAAGCCGTTCTATAACAAGGTAGGATATGGGACGATAAGTGGGTGGACAGAGGGGTGGAAAGTTGGAGGGAAAGAAAGACAAATAGAATATACTCAGTTCAACTTCTAATTTATAAAGAAAATAATTTTGCTTCCTTATATTTAAGCTTTTCTCGTTTCTTCCCCCACTCCTATTCTTTAATGCTTTTTTCTCACAGCAACATGGCCAACGTGGCCACTGGGATATTTTCAAGTAACTTCTAGAAAAACCTCATTATTGTGTTTCTAAATTGAATAAATAATTTTTATTTTAATCTTTCGCATGTAGTGTCAAATGACAATGTATAAAAAGCTGAGTTTCAGGCGCTGGGTTCAACTTAAAGAGAGACTTAATTTTTCTCCCTTCAGACATCAGAATTAGCAGGCTTTTGTGGCTGTCTTGTGGCACTGCTATTGTTTTGGAGATGATGTTTGTTCTGTGTAGTTTGGTTATACAGACGTCCTCTGGCCGAACTGTTCAGAAGAAACTAGGTGTAAAGTGTAAGAAGCAAGAGTGAGAGAGAAAAAAAATAAATCTCTTTATTATGGTGCATAAACCTTCAGTGTGAGGGGGCTTTGCAGCTGCGCAAGGAGAAAAATGCATTCAAAACGATAATGCCAGTGTGAATAATCCTTTCTCGAATGCTGCTTGCAGACTGCTCCAGCTTTGTCAGGTGAACTTGAACCGGGCCATCAGCTTTGCCCCCATTCCCATTGCACACTCTGTCTATCACCCCGGGGCATTCACCATCTTGACTGTTGTTTAAAGAGAACAAGCAATCCATCATTGAACCAGGGAGTCACTTTCTCATAGAAAAGTAAAATCAGCATGTGACACGACTCAGCCCTAGTGTTTTGCAGATTAAAATGATACATGGCGACTCACGTGTTACTAGGAAGATTAAGTCGGTTATCTTGTTCCGCTGCTCAGACAAAAGAATCCCCCTCAAGCAGTAAGTGGGAGCTTTACAGAAGCTGGAAAAGTTGGACCCCACTGTATGGTGGTAAAAGAGAACTGAACAAGAAGACAGAAAAAGAATGTTATTTACATCTCCACACCTTCCCCGCAGAAGATGGGACAAAAAAGAGTCCGTCCCGAAAGGGGGAGCTGTTAAATCTTTGCAGAAGACTTTACAGTTTGAGATGCCAATTTTATGACCAGAGACACACACACAATTTACTGTCTGACTGCCTCTTCAATTGATTTAAATATAGTGAAATAAATGAGCAGCCGCTGGCCTGGGGGCAGTTTGCTTCATAAGAGTAAGTTGCAAATCCTGCAGCTACAGTATCAAGCTATTAACACTGTTATTCCATTGTGTGATCTACACAGTAATAAAATTTTAAATGAATCTCCTTCAGAAATGAGCTCACAATGGACAGCTGTAATTTACCAAGCCCAGGCAAGTATTTATCATATCTCAGAAAATAGCATCTTTTTCAATAATTGAATCCATAACTGTGATATTTGTTTTTACAAAGTAATTTTCAAAAGGGGGCAGACAAAAATAAGTATCAAAGTGCTAATTTTAGATTAAATAAGTGCATTAATGAAAATGAATGTACGAAGACTCCATTCCTTCCTCAGGAAATATTTTTTAAAACTTAAAATAATTTTAAACTTTAATACATGTTTTGCCATTTAGAACTTAACACTGTAAATGACACAGGTTGAAGAGAAAGAATCCTGTGTTTCCTTTCAGGTTCTGGTGAATTTTAGGAAATGCCTTCTTAAAATACAGACCATTTTTCTAGTTGAAGGGATTCAGAATCAAAGAATGCCCTATTCTGTTATTTCTAACTAATTTTCAAACATCGCTCATCTATCACCAGCTGGATGTGTGTTCTGTAAGTGTTCTGTAAGAACAAACGAGAGTCCCGGATATGTGTACGTTTTCTCTGCCAAGGACAGAGACCAGATTTAACCTTCTTTTCCTACACAAATCACCAGAAAGGAGAAGGACTGTTTAAACACTTTTGTTAGACATTTGACATGGTCTTTTCCAAATAACAGAAGGACGCACAACGACTGGCTTTGAGGGGCCGTATTCCCCATGTGCTTTCAATAGGGAACATTCTCTCTGGGCCGAGCACCTGGATCATGTGCAATGTTCCCTTGGGCGGGACAGCAGTCACGGAGCCACCTGCACTGGAGAGGGTGGTGGATGAGGGACAGGAGCTTCTGGCCAGCTGTAGCCTTCCCCAGCCTGCAGGGCATATTGGAGCACGAGCTGAGCCAGGTCAGGCTGGACCCGCACCCGGGCATCCATCTGAGTGGCTGTCCTCTTTGCCCCACCATAGACAACTTAGCAAGAGCCTTCAGTGGGTATAAATAAAGGGTAAAAGCAACAGAACTCAGGAGCCTTTGAAACATGCCTGTGCAAAGACTCGAAGGCATCAATTGTCCTGACAAAGCCAGTTTAAAATATCAGAGCCCTAGGACTTTCAGACAAGCACCAGACCACCTACTTCAAAATAGACCTAAGTCATCCCTCCCCCCATCTCCTCTTGCCCCTCCCTCCCAGCAGCATAGCCTCTGCACGGGGCTGAGCTGAGCAAGGACAGGCACTCAACAAAGATGCCTCCTAGGTATCTGGAGACAGTGTGATCTCAGAGAAAGGTGAACTAAACTTAACATCTCTAAAACCTTACATTGCCAAGTACTAGCTTTTTTTTTTTTTTTTTTTTCCCTTTTAAACACTCAACACTTGGTAACCAGAAAGGAGGGGAAAAATGCAATCAAAAAGAAGAAGACTGTTGGGGCACCTGGGTAGCTCAGTCGTTAAGCATCTTCCTTCGGCTCAGGTCATGATATCAGGCATCGAAGCCCCACATGGGGCTCCCTGCTCACCAGGAAGCCTGCTTCTCCATCTCCCTCTCCCTCTCCCCTGATTTGTGGTCTCTCTCTGTCAAATATATAAATAAAATTGAAAAAAGAAGAAGAAGAGGAAGAAGAAGAAGAAAAAGACTATTGCTTCAGATTCATCTTATAAAGGCCGATAACAAGTTTGTTGTTGTTGTTCAGTGGCTACATGGCAACTGATGACTCAGAGGTAGACAGCTCCCAGATGTCCTGAATGTCAGGAGAATGCCAGACTTTGTCATCAGTAACCTAAAACCAGGATGAATTAAGTGCTTGATCCCTTGGTCTATGTCAACTGTTTTCCTGCCTTGACTGTTTTTGAAAAGGTGCCCCAAATGCCATGCTCTGAACATTTACCGACCAGAGTATAACTCAAGTGTTTTTAAAAGATAAACTGAAAAAGACACTTGAGGAAAGTTAATGTTCTATAAATGTTGAAGTTCAAGTTATGAAGAAAATATCATTTTCAGGAAGCATTTTATAATTGGGCATAGCTGAGTTGTGCAAATGCTAGAGGAGAGAAGGGACCTTACTAAGAGGTTTGCATATTTATTATCTGTTTTCCATTGGAAGGATTAATGACCTATTCCACTCTTGCTGAAAATATCTTCCCTTCTGCCCTGGCAAAATAACCCTACAGTGATTTTCCTCTTCCAAACTCTTAACAAAATCATGTTTCTTATGGAAAGAGGTAAGCCTCGGAGAGGTACCTAAGTCTAAATTCAAACGTGTGATCTGTAGGGAAATACACTCACTTCTTTTTCTTTTCTTTTCTTTTTGAGAAAACTGTTTAAAAATCCGGAGTGTGAATAGCTGCTTCTCAGTTGGAAAGGTCACTCCGAGTGCACTGTCCACAACATTAACTAGAAATGACCCTTGTCATCACTCTCAGCGTGTGGGACAGAAGAAACAAATGAAAAGACACACCCAAAAGATGGTTTCTAGAATAGGCCACTTGGATAATAGATGAGATGCTGGGCTCATGGGTCGCGTGGGCCTCCTGAGGCATTGTTCCCACTGAGCATTGTAGTGTGCTGGGTGGCTTAGAGATGACAAGGCCACAGGGAACTGCAGACTCTCAACTGGACCGCCATCACAGAGTGATGGAAACGCTGTCTACTTTCAAATCTCCCAGCTGAGAGCACTCCTTTAGCAACACACTTCAAGTTTTGGTTTTGCATTTTCCTGACAATGTATTCCTCTCTATGCACATTTTTTTCAGACAATAATTCAAGAAAAATGTTTTCATCAAATGATGTCCCCACAGTTTTCTCCCCCTGCTAGGTAACTGTAGTCAGGAAAGACTTCACTGAGCAGGCTGTGCTTTGTCCTTGCCATGGGAAACAAAGAGTTAAGTGACAGAGCCAGCTGGTTGCTTGCCAGGGAGGTGAGAGAGGGAAGAGCAGCCTGCCTTCCCTTTTCTTCCCATGCCATCAAGCTTCATCTTCTACACTCCCATCCCCCTCTCCTGCCTCCTCCTGCCTGCCCCTTTCTACCTCCCTAAGACCAAAAACATACAAATTAAAAAGCAAGGACTTGTGACACTGAAGTTATTCACGAAGCTACCTACCGTCTGGTCTTTCCTCTTCTGGGCAATACTTAAACATCAACTCGTGGGGCACCTGGGTGGCTCAGTTGGTTAAGAAGCTGTCTTTGGCTCAGGTCATGATTCCAGGGTCCTTGAATCTAGCCCGGCTTTGGGTTCCCTGCTCAGTAGAGAATCTGCTTCTCTCTCTCCCTCTGCCTGCCGCTTTGCTTATTTCTCTCTCTTTCTCTGTCAAATAAATAAAATCTTAAAAAAAAAAAAAATCAGCTTGTGCTCAGTCCTTCTGGTTCTACTTGCAGTCACTCTCATGAGGCCTCCTGGAAGAGCAGGGGGCAGGGAAATCACGGGAACATGCCCTAGCTCTGCTATGCACGAGAGAGTGGCCTCAGAGTTCCTGTAGGTGAAATAGGTATAAAAAGACACAGTTAGGGATGCTGTCGGGAGGACTAGAGACCATGCTTGTGAAGGACTTAGCGCCGTGGCCAGCACATTTTGGTGTTCAGTAAAGGATAGAGCTTTAGCATCATTATATCCACGCTCTTTCCCCAGGGCTGTCTGGAAGAATCCCACTCTCACCAACTTTGGCAGCCAAGACCTCTTCCCTGTGTGTAACCCCAGATTCTCCCCCAGACTCGGGACCGGTCCTCGTCTTAGGGACAAGTCATATCTGATCAGGTTGGAGAGTGGAAAATGCAAATAACAGCACCAATGACAACAGAATTTCAGTCTGTTCGTGTGTTTACTGATGTTCATTCATCATTACCACGTCATCTTGAAATATCATTGAAACCATATCAACTTGCTGTTTTTGAAGTCAAAATCTCTGATATTGGCAAGTTCGTATGATTTCAAATTAAATCATGCCCAAACAGGTTCCTCCTTTCTCCTCACGCTCACACACACACTCATGCACACACACACACGCGCACACACACACCGAGAGGCTCCATTATACCATCACAAACCTTTGAGGTGGGACCTCTGTTGCACAGGAACTTCTCATTTACGAATCTGCCTCCCCTATCAGATTATGAGCATGTGAAAGTAGAAATGGAGCAGTCCTTTCAAGCGACTAGGCCTAGACCTGCACGTGGTTGTTAATCAGGCCTTGCTGAATGAAAGAAGTAAACCATTAAAAATCACAAGATTGGGGCGCCTGGGTGGCTCAGTGGGTTAAATCCTCTGCCTTCAGCTCAGGTCATGATCCCAGGGTCCTGGGATCGAGCCCCACATTGGGCTCTCTGCTCAGCAGGGAGCCTGCTTCTTCCTCTCTCTCTCTCTCTGCCTGCCTCTCTGCCTACTTGTGATCTCTGTCAAATAAATAAAATCTTAAAAAAAAAAAATCACAAGATTAATGAAGAGTTTAGTTTTATGGGACGCCTGGGTGGCTCAGTTGGTTAAGTCACTGCCTTCAGCTCCTGTCGAGATCCCAGAGTACCGGGATCGAGTCCCATATCCGGCTTCTCCTGCTTTGCCGGGAGCTTGCTTCTGCCTCTCCCCGTGCTTGCGCTCTCTCTCTCTCCCCGTCAGATGAATAAATAAATCTTAAAAAAAAAAAAAAAAAAAAGAGTGTAGTTTTATGATTGGCCCGTTGTGGCATAACTCGTGGCGGAATACAGTATTTAACGTTGCACCATGCACATAGCACGTGTTCCATAAATGTTTGTGAACTGAATGAATGATGGCAGGTGAAAAATCTCTTAATTAGATCCAGAGAGTCCTCTTTATTTGTACAATCCAAATAAGAAAGGCGTTCTCAGACACTGAAAAAGCTCTGCCGACATCTTTGTCTTACAAAAGACTCATCTGAATGATAATGAGCGTGGAAAATGGATTAGCTCTTGGGTGGATGGTTTTTTTTTGTTTGTTTGTTTATTTGTTATTTGTTTTGGGGTTGGTGGTTTTTTTTTTTTTTTTTTTGTCTGCATGCAAAAGTAAAAATGTTTGAGTGCCCCATCATTTAAGGAGATTAGGTCCCCTCTTATTTTTCATGATTTTGATTTTAGTACTTATTTAATTAAGAAAATTAAACTATCTGTGGGTTGCAAATTAAAATTGGCAAAAATTAATGGTTCCTTGTATTTATTAATGTTGATTTTTACTATTATTTTATGTATCTGCTAATTAGACAACTCTGGAGAATTGATTACCATCTGCTCTTGGACCTTAGTGATAAGGCATAATTATCATTACACGTACTCTACCACTGTGTAGCCAAAATGTGTTAGTAATCTAATTTTTTAAGATGATTAATTGGGGAACCTGACTGGCTCAGTCAGTAAAGCATGCAACTCTTGATCTCAGGGTCGTGAGCTAAAGCCCCACACTGGGAATAGGAGATTGCTTAAAAAAAAGATAATCAATAAACATTGCTAATTCACATTACATGTATTATATGATAGGCTTTAGATAAAGCATGAATTATCTTAGAAATACAGAAGGTCTAATTTATTGGTCCTGGCTCAGAAACCATCTGTTTTTAAGTGCACTAAGAAGGGTATTTTTCAAGGTGCATGAATTAAAGAATTTACCTCCTTGTTTAGACAGAGCAGATAAACATCATTAAGATTAAGGGCACATTATAAAACTGTAACAGACACTTAATCTTGCTGTATCAAAATGCTGCCACTGTTTCCTGGTTTTTTCCTGATTAACCTCAGGGTCAATCTTCATCACCCCCATGCAAGGGTTAAAAGAAGACTAATAGCATCAAACTCAAGATTTTAAGATCAGAAAAAGCACATGTGACGTCACTGCAGCTGTGTCTGGTGCAGAGTAAATACTCCATCGATGGTTGTTGTTGCTGTTGTTTTATTATCATTATTATCTACCACCATATTTTCATTTTCTAAACCAAAGCAGAGTCACAGTTACGCACAAAAGCAAAGTTTTGCTTTCCTCTTGAGCAAAAGCTACTCCTACTTGAATGCTCGTTGCTCTAATCCTTGTTTACTGATAGAATCTGCTTTCTGTGTCTGCTTTCTGTGTCGTTACCTCGCTAGTCATCCAAGTGGTGTTTCTGTATTTTCCATGCTTCAGTCTCTGCTGTAAGTCCCTTCAACATCATGAGTCTTACATCCTGATTAGGAAAACATGTGTTTCCAAAGGCCTCCTCTTCCAGTAACGTCACAAAATACTTTATGAACAGGGCTGAAGCACTTTGAAGCTTTGGGAGGGTTCTAGTCACCTGAAATCAACACATACTCATTTTTCTATTGCTGTGTAACAAATTACCACAAATGGAGCACCTTAAAACAACACAGTGTGCTATCTCACAGTTCTGTGGGTCAGAAATCCAGACTGGTGTCGCTAGGATCTCTGTTCAGGATCTCACAAGATTAAAATCAATGTGTCAGCTAGCTGTGTTCTCATCTGGAGCTTAAGTCCCTTTTCCACCCTCATTGTTACTGGCAGAATTCTGTTCCTTGCAGCTGTAAGAACTGCGGTCCCCATCTCCTTGCTGGCTTCTGGCTAGGGGATGCTCCCAGGTACTTGCGGCCACTCTCCAGTCCTTCAACAGAGCCCCCTCCACCTTCAAAGCCAAAAACAGTGCACCGAAATCCTTCTCATGCTTCAAATCTCTCTGACTTCTCTTGCTACCCGCTATAGAAAAACTTTCTGCTTAAAATAGAGTCACTTGAGTGAGTCAAGCTCACCTTGATAATCTTCAGATCTTAAGATCCACTGCCTGGGGATTTTTTAATCTCTTTAGAGCATTACCTAGAAAAGTATTTTGACTAACCAAGATGTGGGAACCTTGGGAGGCCATCTCTAAAATCCTCCCTACCACACACACGATGTGCATTGGGTTCTCCTGATTTTGAGATGTGGAGTTTCATGCACGTTTAAAAGTTTTTAATTGCAAGGAACAGACACTCTTTACACGTGAGATAGTAAGAGAAGTAGTTGCATGTGAAAATCCAAGAGCTGGAGCAGGCAGCGGACCCACAGCAGGTGTTAGTAAATTTTTGCCCTGGTGATTTTCCCCTGATTGACTCCCTCTGTCTTTCAAGTTTATATTTCCAGAGTTTGCTTCTATTTAGGATGTAGAATACCAGAAGAGAGACATGGTGCCTTCCCACCTTAGCAGCCAAAAAAAGCTAGAAAATCTACAAACTGTTCTTGAGCTCATATGAGAGCTGAGGTTACAAGGCAATCAAATAAATTAAATCCCAAATAATTGCAAGCCCCTCCAAGGAGAGATAGGAAACACAAACTCTTTTACTTTTGGCAAAACATAAAAGAAAGAGACGACCATCCTATAAGTTAGTAAGGAGAAATTAACTAAACATATACTGAAGTCTTAAAGAATAAGTATATCGGTTTGGAAAAGCTGGGAGTTGAAGACACAAGGGGACATTGCCCTAATCCACAAGTTCTTTTCCACTGGGGTCTCATGAGAAAAACTAGGGACAGAGTAAACATGGAGGAGGTGATCAGTGGTACAGGCATATAGGAAATTTGGGGCCATCATTGTGGCAAACGGATGACAAAAACCCACCCAACCAGCTGGGTCCTTCTCTCATAAAAAGCAAAAAAGCCTGAGCCTACTGAAGGAAGGGGCAGACCTATTTTTTTCTAGGGGCTGAATAAAAGCAAAAGCCTTATGCCCATAGGCAAAAATAAGAAAAGTCTTAGAGTCGGTATCCTGCTCTAATACTAGAGAATAGGTGTACTATTTCTGGGAGTGGATAAGAAACTCTTTTCTATCCATGACCTACAAATCAGAATTCAGCAGGCAAATACTGATAAAACCCTGTCCCTGAGAATCAGGCACAGAGAGGCATGTCTATGTTCAAATTTAAGTGTTATCCAAGCTTATATTACTTTTAAATGTTATTCAGCTTATATTACTCTTCTACAAATGATGTCAAGACTTCATTGAAATGATATGAAATTTTGAACAGCATAAAAAAACCCCACTGTTAACAGGTAAAACAGTCAACAGAACTAGTCATCAGACATGACTCAGATGGTGGAAGTATCAGTCAGAGATTTTTAAATCACTATGATTAAGATTTAAAAGATTTAATAACAAAGTTGACAGCATGTATGAGAACAGAGAGAGAATCTCAGCAGAGACGTAAAAACTATTTTTTTTCAAGTCAATGGAAATTTTACATAAAGAAAAATAGAAACACATTATCAGGGTTGAAGAATTCCCTAGATGTGCTATCAGCAGACTGAGCACAACTAAAAAAGAGCCAGTAAATTTGAAGATAGATCAGTATATAATATATAAACTGAAATAAAAAGAGTTAAAAGAGTTAAAAAAAATGAGTAAAGCTACCAAGAGCTGTGTAACAATATCAAAAACACTAACATACATGTAATTGGATTTCCAGAAAAAGAAGTCATTAGAGAATATGGCAGAAGAAATATTGAAGAGGTAATTTCTAAAAAACTTCCAAAATTAATAAAAAACAAAATTCTATAGGCCAAAAACCCAGAGAATTCCCCCAAAACATAAATACCAAAAGAAGCCACACTTACATACTATAGTCAAAGTGCTGAAACCAAAAAATGCAGAGAAAATCTTGAAAGCAGCCAGTAGTCTGAGTTATGAAGGGGGTATTACATTATAACATACAGAAGAACAGGGATAAGAAGTATAGAAGGTTTCTTGTCGTAAACTAGACAGGTCAGAAGACAATGGAGGAACATATTTGAAGTACTGATGAAAATCTCTTTTAAAAATGAAGACAAGTGGTGCCCGGGTGGCTCAATGGGTTAAAGCCTCTGGCTTTCAGCTCAGGTCATGATCCCAGGGTCCTGGGATCCAGCCCCATGTCTGACTCCCTGCTCAACGGGGTGTCTGCTTCTTCCTCTCTCTCTCTCTGCTCCTCCTCCCTCTCATTCTCTCTTTCTCTCTCCCAAATAAATAAAATTCTTTAAAAATAGTTAAAGGTAAAAATGAAGACAGAGGTTTTCAAATAAACAAGAGCCAAAGAATTTCTTCACAAGCAAAACTGTGCTATAAGAAATGTTTGAAGAATTTCCTCAGGAATCTATAAAAACTAAAGAAGAGTGGCAGAAATATTTATAATCAATTAATTAAGGAGAAATAAATAAATATAAGTGTATATGTAAAGGATGATTTTCTTATTTTCAGTCACTTAAAAAGATAATTGTGTAGAGCAAAAATTATAGCAATGTATTATGATAACACAAAGGGTAGGTAATAGTAGATATAACAAATATTGTAAGTTTCTTATACATAAAATGAAGTTATATTATTTGAAGATAGACAGTGATAAGCTCATGGCAGATATTGTAAGCTCTAGATTAAGCATTATGAAAAAGTCCAAATGAGAATATAGTTACTAATCAATAGCAAAGATAAAAAAGAATCATAAAAATAAATCAAAAACAAGACAGAAGTGTCTGTTCATGTCTGCCCATTTCTTGATTGGATTATTTGTTCTTTGGGTGTTGAGTTTGCTAAGTTCTTTATAAATTTCTGCAAAGAAGACATCCAGATGGCCATCAGACACATGAAAAAGTGCTCCACATCACTGGGCATCAGGGAAATACAAATCAAAACCACAATGAGATATCACCTCACACCAGTCAGAATGGCTAAAATTAACAAGTCAGGAAATGACAGATGCTGGCGAGGATGTGGAGAAAGGGGAACCCTTCTACACTGTTGGTGGGAATGCAAGCTGGTGCAACCACTCTAGAAAACAGCATGGAGGTTCCTCAAAATGTTGAAAATAGAACTACCCTATGACCCAGCAATTGCACTACTGGGTATTTACCCTAAAGATACAAACATAGTGATCCGAAGGGGCATGTACACCCAAATGTTTATAGCAGCAATGTCTACAATAGCCAAACTATGGAAAGAACCTAGATGTCCATCAACAGATGAATGGATAAAGAAGATGTGGTATATATACACAATGGAATACTATGCAGCCAACAGAAGAAATGAAATCTTGCCATTTGCAACGACATGGATGGAACTAGAGGGCATCATGCTTAGCGAAATAAGTCAATCAGAGAAAGACAACTATCATATGATCTCCCTGATATGAGGAAGTGGAGATGCAACATGGGGGCTTAAGTGGTTAGAAGAAGAATCAATGAAACAAGATGGGATTGGGAGGGAGACAAACCATAAGTGACTCTTCATTTCACAAAACAAACTGAGGGTTGCTGGGGGGAGGGGGGTTGGGAGAAGGGGGGTGGGGTTATGGACATTGGGGAGGGTATGTGCTATGGTGAGAGCTGTGAAGTGTGTAAACCTGGCGATTCACAGACCTGTACCCCTGGGGATAAAAATATATTATATGTTTATAAAAAATAAAAATTTTTTTTAAAAAAGACAGAAAAAGAGGAAAAAGGAGAACAAGCAGAAAACAACTAGAAAGATGACAGATTTAAGCCAAACCATATCTTTAAAAGTGAAAACATAGGGGTTGGGGGAATTCACCACCAAACATTAATCAAAAGAAAGCTGTAGTAGCTATATTAATATTAAACAAAGTAGGCTTAAGAAAAAAAGATTATTATTAGAGGTAATGAAGGATTTTGATTAGAATTAGTATTGAGTCTATAGATCAAATTGGGAATCTAAAATAGTGACTCTATTTTTTTTTAAGATTTATTTATTTATTTTAGGAAGAGAGAGCTGGGGAAGGGACAGAAGGAGACACACAGAGAGAGAGAGAGAGAGAGAGAGAGAGAGAGAATCTCTAGCAGACTCCCCACTGAGCACAGAGCCCGACATATGGGGCTTGATCCCATGACCTAAAGATCATGGGATCATGACCTGAGCCAAAATCAAGTTGCTTAACTGACTGGTTTGATTGTTGGCATCTGGAAGCCCCACCACTCTTTCTTACCTTTCTGCCCCCCATCTGGTCAAGTGACCAGAAACCCCAGGTCCTTTCTCCTTTGACACCAGCAGGAAACTAAAAGTATGCAAATTCCAACTTACAGAAAAGGTTCTTAACCAGCCCCACCTTCTAAACACCATAATAATCTAATCCCATTCTTTCAAGCCATTTTAGACATATCTGGAAGCTTGTCTTGTTCTCCCCAGAAAGTTTTCTTACGTGAGTGGTACTCTCTTTACACTCTTTTGGTGCATTTGTGGCATCATTAGTCTTCACATCCAAATTTTGCGGCTGCAGGCTGATCACAATAGGGGAAAATTAACTACTATAACAACATAGAATCTTCTGTTCCATGAATACCATACATTTCCCCATTTATTTAAGTCCTCTTTAATGTTCCCATAAATGTTTTCTAGTTTGCATCATGCACATCTTATCCAGATTTTGCTATATTTATCTTTGAGTAGCTGACATTTTTTATGCTATTGCACAAAGTATTATTTACTTATTTCAAATTCCAAATGTTCTTTAATAGTTCATGGAAGCATAATTGAAGTGCCATCAGCAAGATGGCAAAGCAGATGTTCTCTGCCTTCAACCCTTCTACCTTCAACCCTTCAACCCTTCTACCTTCAACCACAGTGCACCGATTTTGACAGTCATCCACAGACAAAAGTCCATTCATAGGAGTTCAGGAGCCCAGGAGAGGAGTTGCACACCATTATAGCAGACGAGTCTGAGAATAGATGCATTGAAGAGGGTAGGAGAAACAGTACCACGTTGCTTCCATCACTCTCACCCCAGGTAGGATGGCTCAATGTCAGGAGACACCTCTGCAGGCATGGTTTCTCCCACAGAGAAAACTGAAAATATGTGACTGAGAGCCTGGCTTTCCTAGCTATGCAGTATGCTACCCAAGACACCCACTTCTTTCTCACTGCACCCAAATTACTGAGGCGATTTGCAAGCCTAAGGGATTGGAAGAACTTAAGAGTATAGCAGCCAGGGCTCTGAACTCATTAAAGAGATCCTACTAATGGCTTCATGGTTCTTCTGTCTACTAACCTATTCACAAACTCCATTAGGAAACCCACTCACCAAAAACTGTGGATGCCTCAAATATGGGGCCCCCAATTGCTCCCACATCCATTCCTAATGTTCCCCATGCATAACCCTACACTCCTCTCGCTCCTAACTCACAAGCATTTCAGAGCACTGCCCCAGGAGAAAACAGGAGACCCTCAGCACCTAGCCTGGTTTTGCAGGATTGAGAGAAGGTATACAATCCTAGTTATTTCCCCCAAGACAAGCAGAATGTGTGGAGTGGGTACACCCACAGAGGATGTCTGAAACCACTTCAGAATCCTAGCTGGACTAACATGTGAAGGTATCTCTGTCCAAAAACCTGTCAGTGAAGTCTGAAGAGGTACTGGCTCCTTCAAAAGTGAAAAAAGCAATGTAAGGCTTCAAGGAACCTGAAAAATCAAGGAAATACAACACCAAAGGAACACAATCTTCTAGCAACTCACCTGAAAGAAATGGAGATCTATGAATTGCCTGACAAAGAATTCAAAATGATTGTTTTAGGAAGCTCAATGAATGTAACTCAATGGGTACAGAGATAATGCTGTGAACTCAGTAAAACAATGCATGAATAAAGGGAGAAGTTCAATGGAGATATAAGTTATCTAAAAGAGAAAGTAATAAAGGAATCTCATTTACTATAGCATCAAAAAATAAAATACTTAGGAATAAATCTAACTAAGGAGGTAAAAAAATTGTATTTTGAAAGTTGTAAGACACTGATGAAGAAATTGAAGGCTCAGATAAATGGGAAGATACCTTATGTTCTTTATTTATTTTTTTTTAAAGATTTTATTTATTTATCAGAGAGAGGGAGAGAGCGAGCACAGGCAGACAGAATGGCAGACAGAGGCAGAGGGAGAAGCAGGCTCCCTGCTGAGCAAGGAGCCCGATGTGGGACTAGATCCCAGGACGCTGGGATCATGACCTGAGCCGAAGGCAGCTGCTCAACCAACTGAGCCACCCAGGCGTCCCACCTTATGTTCTTTAGATTGGAAGAATTAGTATTGTTAAAATGTCCATACTATCAAAATTAATCTATAGATTCAACGCAATCTCTATGAAAATTCCAATGCCATTTTTCATAAACATAGAAAAAAAATTCCTAAATTTTTTCTGGAACCATAAAAGACCCCAAATACCCAAAGCAATCTTGAAAAGAAGAACACAGTTGGAGGCATCACATTTCCCGATTTCAAACTATATTACATAATCATAGTAATCAAGGGTACAGTACCATTTTATGATTTTATGTCAGTACCATATAAACAAACACATAGGCCATAGAACAGAATAGAGAGTGCAGAAATAAAACATAGTCAACTACTCTTTAACAGTGGTACCAAGCATACACATTGGAAGAAGGATAGTCTATTCAATAAATGGTTTTGGAAAAACTGGATATCCACCTTCAAAAGAATGAAACTGGACCCCTATCTTATTCCACTCCCCAAAATTAACTTGAAATAGATTTTAAAAGCCTTCAATGTAAGATTTGAAACTATAAAACTCCTAGAAAAAAAACTATGGTAAAAGTTCCTTGAAATTGGTCTTGGCAATGATATTTTTGGATAAGAAGCCCAAAGTACAGGCAACAAAAGCAAAAATAAGCAAGTGGGCTACATCATACTAAAACAGAAAGGGGGAAAAATCAACAAAATGAAAAGGTAACGGGGGCACCTGGGTGGCTCAGTCGTTAAGCATCTGCCTTAGGCTCAGATCATGATCCCAGGGTCCTGGGATCAAGCCCCACATTGGGCTCCCTGCTCATTAGGGAGCCTGCTTCTCCCTCTCCCTCTGCTGCTCTGCCTGCTTGTGCTCTCTTGCTTTCTCTGTCAAATAAATAAATTAAATATTTAAGAAAAAAAAAAAGAAAAGAAAAGGTAACCTAGTGAATGGGAGAAAATATTTGCCAACCATATATCCAATAAATGGTTAATATCCAAAATATATAACGGACTCATACAACTCAATAACAAAAACAACAAACAAACAAAAAAGTAAAAAAATAAATGCTTTTTTTTTAAAAGATTTTATTTATTTATTTGACAGACAGATCACAAGTAGGCAGAGAGGAAAGCAGAGAGAAGGAGGAAGCAGGCTCCCTGCTGAGCAGAGAATCGAATTCAGGGCTCTATCCCAGGTCCCTGAGATCATGACCTGAGCCGAAGGCAGAGGCCCAACCCACTGAGCCACCCAGGTGTCCCAATAAATGCTATTTTTAAATGAGCAGAAGAACTAACTAAACATTTCTCCAAAGAAGTTACACAAATGGCCAATGAGTATATGAAAAGATGCTCAATATTACTAATCATCAGAGAAATGCAAATCAAACCAAAATATCATTTCATACCACTTAGTATGGCTAGGGTCAAAAAGGCAAGAGATACCAAGTGTTGGTGGGGATGTGAAGAAAAGGAAACCCTTGTACACTGTTGGTAGAACTGTAAATTGGTGCAGCCATTACAGAGAAGTATGGAAGCTCCTAAAAATAATTTAAAATGGAATTGCTATATGATCAAGCAACCCCCACATCTGGGTATATATCCAAAGGAATGAAACCAGTATCTGAAAAAGATATCTGCACTCCTTTCTCCATGCAGCATTATTCACAATAGTGAAGATATGGCAACAACCTAAATGTCCATCTACTGGTGAATGGATAAAGAAGATCTGAGACAGAAAATGCAATATTATTCAAGAAAGTTCTGCCATTTGGGACAACATAAATGAAACTGGAGGACATTACACTAACTAAAATAAACCAGACAAAGACAAATGTTGTACAGTGATCACTTACATGTGGAGTCTTTAAAAAAAGGTTAATTTCATAAAAACAGTGTAGAATGGTGGATGCCAGGAGCTTAAGGGTAGGAGAAGTGGAGAAATATTGACAAAAGTGTACAAGTTATAAGGTGAGTAGGTTCTGAAGATATAATGTACAACATAGTGACTATAGTTAATAGTACAATATGTATATTTAAAATTTACTAAGAGTAATTCTTAAGTGTTCTCATCTCAAAAAGAGAAAAAGAAGGGTGACTGGCTTGCTCAGTCGGTGAACCATGAAACTCTTGATATCGGGGTGTGAGTTCAAGTCCCACATTGGGTGTAGAGATTACTAAAAGTATATATAATAAAAATAAATTTAAAAAGATATATAATTGACTTCTGTAGATATATTCTGTAGAATATATAATTGACTTCTTATCTCCTCTGGTCATACTCAATTCTCTTGGTTCTAGTAGCTTTTTTGTAAATAGGCAATCTTGTCAAAGGTGATTAGTAGTATTTTACTTCTTCCTTTCTAATCTTTATGCCTTGAATTTCTACTTTTAACCATTAGCACTGACTAGGAATGCCAGTACAATATTGGATAAAAGTGGTGAGAGTAAGCATCCCTGCGTTGTTCCCAATCTTAAAAGGAAAACATATAGCCTTTTATCACTAACTATAATAATTGTAGGTTTTTTGTTGAGGTCCTTTATTGGGTTGCCAACATAATGTCTTTCTAGTCCTAGTTTTCTGGGAACATTTCTGATGAATTAATGTTGAATTTTGTCAATAGTTTTTTCTGCAATTATTAGTCATATGGATTTCCTTTTTAATTTCTTAATATGGTAAATTACATTTCTTTTTTTTTTAAGATTTTATTTATTTATTTGACAGACAGAGATCACAAGTAGTCAGAGACGCAGGCAGAGAGAGAGGAGGAAGCAGGCTCCCTACTGAGCAGAGAGCCCGATGTGGGGCTCGATCCCAGGACCCTGAGATCACGACCCGAGCTGAAGGCAGAGGCTTAACCCACTGAGCCACCCAGGTGCCCCTGGTGAATTACATCTCTGAGGAATTAATGTTGAATTTTGTCAAAGGTTTTTTTCTGCAATTATTAATCATATGAATTTCCTTTTTTAGTTTCTTAATATGGTGAATTACATTGGTGAATACTCAAAAGTTGAGCCAATTTTTGCACCCTTGGGATAAACCTTACTTGATCCTGATGTATTTTTTATATATATTGTTAGATTCAACTTACTAAAATTTGAGACTTTTTTTTTTTAAG
Source organism: Mustela nigripes (assembly GCF_022355385.1). NCBI lineage: Eukaryota > Metazoa > Chordata > Mammalia > Carnivora > Mustelidae > Mustela > Mustela nigripes. Next base: position 174,058,633 of record NC_081557.1, read on the forward strand.
ATTTTTGTTTATTTATTTGACAGAGAGAGACACAGCGAGAGAGGGAACACAAGCAGGAGGAAGTGGGAGAGGGAGAAGTAGACTTCCTGCAGAGCAGGGAGCTAGATGCGGGGCTCAATCCCAGGACGCTGGGATCATGACCTGAGCAGCAGGCAGATGCTTAATGACTAAACCACCAAGGCGCCCCCTTAATTATTTATCTAATAAACAAAATAAGTTAATACTTAATAAACTAAGCTATAAAAACTAGCTATCTAATAAAATAAATTTTCTTTTATTATAATGTCTTTAGTTTTTTTTTTATCAGGGCAATCCCTGTCTCATAGAATGTGCTGAGAATTTTTCCAGTCTCTTTTATTTTCTGGATACATTTGTATCCAGAAGATACAAATGGACTGGACTTGGTGTTATTTCTTCCTTAAATGTTTGGAAGAACTCATGGGTAAAAACTAACTGCGTCTGGTATTTTCTTTTGTTTTGTTTTTGTTTGTTTGTTTTTGTGGGTAGTTTGTAAGATGTACATTCAATTTCTTTAACAGGTTAGAGACCTGACACTAAGAGGAAAGTCGCCATGTTCTGGTATGGTTCATCTGGTACAAAGTACCTCCGCCATCAGCCACTAAGGAAATAGAGATTATGCCTTTCTGGCTTTGTTTTAAAGATTTAAACGAGTGTGAATTTAACTGTGTTTAATGGGAATTTAATTGAATTTCTGTTTAGATGATGAACAAGTTCTGGAAGTGGGTAGTGGGGATGGTTGCACCATATTGTTGGGGTATTTAATGCTGCTAGTTGTACTTGAAAGTGGTTAAAATGGTAGGTTTTAAGGCACCTGAGTGGCTCAGTTGGTTAAGCAACTGCCTTTGGCTCAGGTCATGATCCTGGAGTCCCGGGATCAAGTCCCACATTGGACTTCCAACTCATGGGAAGTCTGCTTCTCCCTCTGACCTTCTCCCCTCTCATGCTCTCTCTCACTGTCTCTCTTGCAATTAAATAAATAAATAATTTTTTAAAAATGGTAGATTTTATGTTATATTTTACCAAAATAAAAAAGTAATATGTGTTCAATGTTGAAAAATTGAAAATATCAAATAAACAAAAGTTATAAATTTTTAAATATTCATAATCCAAAGAGATTACTATTAATATTTAAAGTTTGAATGTCTTTGTCTATAAAACAAAAATATATAGTACCTACATCAAAGGGTTATTGTGAGGTTTTTACACAATAATCCATGTAAAAAACTTAGCAACTGCCTTCACATGGGGTACATTCATGATGAAACGTAGCTTTTATTTTACCTATTATGTGATAATTTTACACACATTATTATAAACTGCTCCTTTAAATCTAATGATATATTGGGAGAATATGTCAACATGAATAAAAAGACACATGATGTCTTATTCCTGTGCACTCTTCCACTTTAAGAAAATTAATGCCCCCACGTAGTTTAGTTACAAGGCTCTTATTTACTACAGCAATATGTAAACTAAAGAAAAACTGGAAATAGTCTAAATATCCTGTGATTGGAAATATAGTTTACAGGTGTGGAACCAAGAGTTCAGAAAAGCTAAAGAACTTACTCAAAATTACACAGAGAGCTCGAACCCAAACCCAACCCTTTTATTACAAATGCTGTGCTTTTTCTTTCAATAGATTCCTTTTGATCATCAAACCATTAACCATTAGTATAGTATAGGCAAGAGGGTCTTTTGTTAGACCTTGAATATTTTGAGAGATAGAACTTTTTTCAGCTTGTAGGAATTCTCACTCTCACCTCTATCCATTGCCCCAGCAAAAGACCATTGTTAGAACCTTCTTCTGACACATGCTCCTGCTTTATTTTCAAATCATCAACTGATCAGGAACCGTAAGCACACCAGAAGTTTTGAATACGTGGTCACTTTTTCCTGGGAGATCTTTGGTCAAATTACCCTCCATAGGCCTAAAGTCCCTTAATACTCAAAGTATATTTAATGACTTTTCCTTCTTTGCATAAAAAAAATAAAATAACAGGGGCACCTGGGTGGCTCAGTCTATTTAAACAACCGACTCTTGACTTTGAGCTCAGGTCATGATCTCAGCGTGGTGAGATAGAGCTCTACACGGGACTCCACACTCAGCTCTGCCTTCTTCCCACTCATGTGCATGTCCTCCCTCTCTCTCAAAAAAATAAATCTTTAAAGAAATGAAATAGGGGTGCCTTGGTGGCTCAGTCAAAGCGTCCACCTTTGGCTCAGGTCTTGATCTTGAAGTCCTGGGATCAAGCCCGGCATCGGGCTCCCTGTTTATCAGAGAGTCTGTTTCTCCCTCAGCCCATCCTGCTGTTTTTGTTCTCTCCCTCTCTCTCTCTCAAATAAATAAATAAAATATTTTTTTAAAATGAAATAACACATTTTAAACTATTTTCTTTTCTTTTCTTTTTTTTTTTTAGATTTTATTTATTTATTTGACAGACAGAGATCACAAGTAGGCAGAGAGGCAGGCAGAGAGAGGGGGAAGCAGGCTCCCTGCTGAGCAGAGAGCCCTATGCTGGACTTGAAACCCTGAGATCATGCCCTGAGCCGAAGGCAGAGGCTTTAACCCACTGAGTCACCCAGGTACCCTGTGAACTATTTTCACTTAAGTCACACCTTGATCACTGTGTCTTTCTCAGAAAGAAAAAAAACTTTACAACACAACAACAAATAGAGGGATGTTTGTCAAGTTCCTTTGGGTAATTTTTCTCCAGAAGTTATACCAGTTTACTATTTAATGTTGCCACCAAAAAAGAACCAAGCGTCACCTTGACTCAAACAAGGAAATGAAGTGAGGATTAGATGTTTCCATTGTCAATCTTATTTGCCTGAGCAGAAGCATTAAGATGATTTTAAGGTGACTTTGAAGCAGATGCCAAGTTAAGGGCAAACCCAACTGGAGAGTCTAGATTTGCTTAGATAGATAAGAAAGAAAGAAATTTCCCAAGGAAGGAGCTGAAACTGATTGGATTAATCTACTGAGAGGCAGGAAATAAAAGGGCAGCAATTTACCCCATGACGGTCTCCAGATCCCTTGGTGTCCTGAAATTGCTACCCCTTTGTTTATTGTTAAAGCAAAGTAAAGCCTGGTTTAAAGAAAGGAGTCCTACCCCCAAACTGGCGAGTGCCAAATATACACTCTGACAGAAATTTAGGTGGCTTGTCTTGACCATATTTCATGTGTTCATTGGTTATTTTTAATTACCGGGGTGATACAAACTTAGAAAATTCTATACCCTATTGTATATAGTATGAAGGAAAAGGGCCTCCCTTACTCCACCAATCCAATCCCAATCCTCTACGGCTACCGTTATTATTTGGTGCATATTCCTTCATATGGTTTTCCATGTTTGTAAAAACAAGTGGGTATAGATGTTGATATTTTAATTTAGATTGGATGACTCCATGCCTGCATTGAGCAAGGCATTACAATCCACAGAGTTAATTCTGCAGCAGCTTGAGAAAGAACTCGGCCTTCTAGCCACTTGTTCTGCTGGACAGTTCCAGCACTGCCCCACCCCAGCCCACCCCCACCTACTTGCCCTCTCCCGCTCAGCTGAGAAGGAAAGGCAAAGAATTACAGTTCTTACAGTTGCCCCTCAAGCACAGTTCCTGGAGTTCAGTGCCAAGGGTATGAAGAAGGGATGCTGACTCCACTGAAATCCAGGGCCTGGAGAAATGGCTGGCTAAAATGGCCTGAGGGGCAGATCCAAAGCACAGGCTGTGAATGTGTACCTGTGTGGCCAGCAGTTTTGGAAAGGGGCGTGATAGCTTGCAGTTGGTAAAGAAGGGGTATAGAATGTTATTAAAAACATTCTGAGTGGCTCAGTGGGTTAAAACCTCTGCCTTTGGCTCAGGTCATGATCTCAGGGTCTTGGGATTGAGCCCCGCATCGGGCTCTCTGCTCAGCGTGGAGCCTGCTTCCTCCTCTCTCTCTGCCTGCCTCCCTGCCAGCTTGTGATCTCTGTCTGTCAAATAAATAAATAAAATCTTTAAAAAAATCACTGTCCTTGTGCTCTTAAAAAACAAACAAACAAAATACCATTTTCTTATTCTGGAAACACATTATTGTTGAAGGTAACTTGGAATTTTTTTTTAAGTGTAGTTCTCCCTCATTGCTTTCTAGTCACCTACTCAACTTGTGTGCCTTCCCTTTGCTAAGGTGTATGTCATGTCCTTTTTGTGTATGCTTGATGTAGGGTCAGGGTGTTTGTGACCATAATAGGTAGATCCGCATAGAGGGTATATTATCGTGAGGGTATGGTTATCATCTGAAACAGTTCTTATCCTCTACTTCTGTGCTTTGGTCCCTTTTCCTGAAACAAACTTGTCTATGTATGGAGCCAGTTGATTTCCAGTTCCCCTTGACATTCATGGAGAGTACATCATCTGGTCCTTTGTGACTTTTCAGATGTGTGGTTATAGTTCCAAGTAGTCTCCCTACCTCTGGAGACAGGTAGAAGATAGCAAGGCTGTGTTGACAGTGGGTCTGTTCTTCATCAGCTCGGTGACTGGTCCACACTCCAGGCTCATAGCACTTAGGTTTCAAAAACGTCTTGAACCCTTGGACTCTTCCCAAATGATGGAACTGTAAAGGCTAAATCCTCAAATGCCAAGTGCCTGGTGTTTTCTAGTGGTCTCCCTTAACTGGGAAGCATAAGGAGATTTAGAAACTGTTCTGTTTTTCTGGATGGCCGGGGCTCCTGGGCTATATTCTTATGCCATTTGCCTAGCCCCGATGTACTCTTAGCTGGAAGGCTGTGGAACACATGTGAATAAAAAGAGTTCTCCATTAAAAAAAAATAATAATAATAAAGATTGGATGATTCCATACATAATATTCTATAACTTGACATTTTCATCTACTAAAATATTATGGATAATTTACCTCTTCCCAGTTTTGCTTAAGGCAGACTTTCCCAGGAATAATGTACATGGGAAGCATGACCATAGCTAATTCAAGCCTCTTACCAAAGAACCCTCACAAATTATATGCACGTAGCTTAACCAAGGCCATCTGGAAATAATCCTTCATATTTGTATTCATTGTCTTACTCCTCGGTTCCTGAATGCCCATCCCAGACTAGTGCCAAACTGGCTGCATCAGAGTCAGTTTAGTTTAGGGGTCGGGAACACCCAGGTGGCTCACTGTGTTGGGTGTCTGCCTTCCACTCGGGTCATGATCCCAGGGTCCTGGGGCTGAGCTCCACATCGGGGTCCCTGCTCAGCAAGGGTGACTGCTTCTCCCTCTCTCTCTGCCCTTGCTCATGCTCTCTCTTTCTCTCAAATAAATAAATAAATCTTTTTTTTTTTAAAAAAAGGAATATATTCTGACCCCCTAACTTGTACCACATTCATAATACTTCACAGTATTGTTGCAAGTATGCTTTTCTCAGCTCTGGAAGATCCTAGATACAGCTTGAAAAGAAGAATTATTTGGGGCACCTGGGTGGCTCAGTGGGTTAAGCCTCTGCCTTCGGCTCAGGTCATGATCTCAGGGTCTTGGGATGAGCCCTGCATCAGGCTCTCTGCTCAGCAGGGAGCCTGCTTCCTCCTCTCTCTCTGCCTACTTGTGATCTCTCTCTCTGTCAAATAAATAAATAAAATCTTAAAAAAGAAAGAAAGAAAGAAAGAAAAGATGAACTACTGTATGAGGAAGAAAAACTTTTGTTTAGGCAGATCCATTTATGACCACATCTATGACAGAGGTTGGGGGAAAGGTTAACATTTGAGAAAAACTACTTTCTTCTTATCAAAGAAAAAGAAAGAGGGACACAGAGATGTATCTTCATTGAGTATGCATGTAAATAAGAGATTTAGAACTGCCTGTTCTTTGTCTATAAAAGTTACTTGATCAGCATTAGCATGACAAATATTTATTGAGCTCCTACTATGTGGGAGGCAGCGTTACAGGTAATGGAGATAACACTGATCAAAGCGCACGCGCGCGCACACACACATACACACACACACACACACACACACACACACACACACTTGTCCTCCTGGAGCTTGTATTCTAATGAAGGAAGACAATGTAAGCAAAACACAAAATACATTACTTGTTGGTAATAAGTGTAAGAAAAGTCAGGATGGGTAAGTCGGTGCTAGGTGAACGCTAGCTCGCAGGAGGGAAGTAAAAATCCCAGCTGCCAGGCTTGAGGCTGGCTCCTTCAGGTTCCACTACCTCTCCTCTGAGGCCTGCCTTCTCTCCTCTTCAGCAAACCAGACCATCATGTTAATAAGAGTTGATTTGTAAATAGCGTCTCCCTCACCCCATCTCTACCCCCCTTTGGCCAGGCTCCTACTTTTCTGCTCAATGGCACAGATGCGGCTTTGAGCTGACTGGGACCAGGCAGCTATTAGCAGCAAATCCAGTGAGGGAAATTAATGAAGGGGACAACTAATAAAAGACAGCTCAGGACAGCCAGACTAACTTGCTCGGAGCAGTAATTAACTTTTTTTTTCTTTTTCTCTCCCCCCTCCCTTTTTTTTCCTTAGCTCATGAAGGTAAATATGCCATCAGCCCTGGTCCAACTCTTCTTTATTAAAATGGCGAGAGCAGAGCTATTCATCGGGACCTGAGACTTAATCTGTTTTTGCCCCCAAGAAGAACAATTTTAAATTACTTGTGGGATGTGTTTATAGATCCATGATGGCCAAATCAAGAGACGCCTTTAAAGATGAGAAATAAAGAAGGCAGATGAAGGAATATGAGTCTCTAATAAAAGAAATAGTCATCCTCTGCCTGGAAGCAGCTTAAAAGACAGCAATCTTTTTGAAAGGTTTGCTTTTCTCCCCCACCTAAAATGACTGGCTTCTGTTCAGTGCAAGTGCTGAATGAAACACAAGATTGGATTCAAGGTGCGTGGCAAGTCTTATGCATCGATGTTAAATACTAGCCCAGCTTGAGGGACTTCTCAGTTGTCTTCCTCAAGCCTCTAGTTTCCATTTTCAAAGACACATTTATTAAAGGCATCTTAAAATTTGGTTCCCCCATCTATTTTTGGAAATCAATCTGGCTCTTTTTAAAGTAAATCTTTCTAAAAACATATCAAGATAAAACTGTTAGGGTGTGTCCAAAAGTGTTTCTAAAAGCAAATCTATTGTATCTTATAAGATCTTTGAAAATCGGAGCAAGAAGAGGCTTTGGACATACCCCGTCTTACCACAGGCAACTCAGGCTAAGGGACTTATGCATGGTCATGTAGTCACTCAGTAACAGAAAAGAACTCTCACCAGGAATACGGCCTCTTGACTCAATCCAGAGCTCTGGCTTCTCCAAAATGGAAAAGCCTCATCACATATACTCTGAGTTAATAAGTTAATTACAGTACTTCAGTTAAACATGTTTGTTTAACCATGTGTCCCCTTATAGGGTTGGGTACAATAGGATCAAAAGACGTTATCACAGTGAGTTTTATCCGTAGCGTCCCAGGAATCACTCTACTTTTCAAAGGAACCTCCAGAACTTATCAAACCACCCGAATCATATTCTGGATAGAATGAGACAAAAACATAATCACCTTCAGGGCTCTCTCAAGAATAGGTGGCTTCATTCAAGAGGGGCAGTTACCCCGTTAATGGGTACCCTCTTGCAAAATTGCCCTCAATCAGCCAACATTACACAAAGGAGAGTACAGCTCCATATCATTAATTATTTCCCACAACATAGCAGAAAAGGCAGATGTGGTAAATGATAGAACTTTATACAATGTTCACTTTTACATCAGGAACGTGGAAAAATAAAATTAAAGTTTATTAAAATGAGATAGAGAAAAGTGGGGTCGGGGACAACACATGCTTCAAAAATGAAAATAGCTTTTATTACATAGGTATGTCGAGTAGTCAGATTCATGGAAAGAGAAAGAATAAGTGGTTGTCAGCGTAAGGAAAATGGGAAGTTGTTGTTTATTGGCAACAGAGTTTCAGTTTTGCAAAATGAGAAGTTCTGGAGGGTACTTGCACAACCATGTGAATATACATGAAACTATTAGACTGTACACTTACAAAATGGTTAAGGTGATTTTAAAAACCACTTTTAGGCTGCAGAGTCCAAGGAATGAAAACTTTTCTGCATGGCCCAAAATTAAAATTAAAATGGCTTTTATAAGAGAATCTTCAGGGTGCCTGGGTGGCTTAGCAGGTTAAGCGTCTGCTTTCAGCTCAAGTCCTAATCTCAGGGTCCTGGGCCTGATCAGGTCCTTGCTTGGTGAGGAGTCTGCTTCTCCCTCTCCCTCCGCAGCTCCCCCAATTGTGCTCTCTCTCTCTCTCTCTCAAATAAATAAATAAAATCTTTAAAATAGTGGTGCCTGTGTGACTCTGTTGTTAAGCAGGTGCCTTGGCTCATGTCATGATCCCAGGATCCTGGGATCAAGCCCCGCATCAGGCTCCCTGCTCAGGGGGAAACCTGCTTCTCCCTCTCCCACTTCCCCCTGCTTGTGTTCCCTCTTTCACTATGTCTCTCCCTGTCAAATAAATAAATAAAATCCTTTTTAAAAAAAACCTTTAAAATAAGAAAAAAAAAATCTTCAAATTTTTCAGAGATAAGCCACCAAATTTTAGTTAGCTAAAAGCATTTTTCTTGCTACAAATAAATTATACAGGTCTCAAATAAACATACACCCATTTTAATCAGAGTGGGCTGTTACAATACAATAATAACCACCAAGTCCTGGTGGCATTTATTTACTTATCTATCTATCTATTTATTTATTTTTAATGTATATTTATTTGAGAGAGAGAGAGAGCAGGTGTGCAGGGGGAGAGAGAAGCAGAGGGAGGGAGAGCTCCTGAAGCAGGCTCCCTGCCCAGCATGGAGACCGCGATGGGGCTCCATCAGAGCTCTGAGCTGAAGTCAAGAGTCAGATGCCAAACTGAGCCACCCAGAAGCCTCTCCTAGTGGCTTTTAACTCACAAGTTTTCCTCCCTCACTCAATACCCACTGTGACTTCAGGTGACTCTTGAGGACCACTGTTCTTTATATGGTCACTCAAAGCTGAACCAGCTTTAATATTTTGTCCTCACCATCTCAAAAGAAGAGGAAGATGGGGGGGTGGGGGATGTGAGGGTACAGCCAGCCGTAAAAGGCCTGAGCATGTCCAGTAGGGCTAGAGCATCAGTTAACAGTAGGGCTTGGACATCAGTTACTGGTGGAGAGTAGGCACATCCTCCACGATGTCTGGCAGCAGTGTTTTGTCAGATGGAAGGAAATGAAATAACAGGCTTTTAAATAAGTAGTGTGAAGATAGTACCACTGAAACTGTGTTTCCTGGACAGGCAGGAATAGTGGCCAGTGTATGCCAGAGGCACTGTCAGGACAAAAATAATTATCCTCAAACAATGATACAATGTTGAAGGGTGCAGCTGGGAATGTTACAGTTTCTGAGAGAAGCAGTGAGGATGCTCTGTGGAATAATCCTTAGCTGCCTTGTTTAATGTTGCTTTGAGACTCCTAATCCCTTCAAACATACTACCGAAATTTCTAAAATTAAAAAAAAAAAAAAAAATCTAGGATGCCTGGGTGGCTCAGTCGGTTAAGCGGCTGCCTTCAGCTTGGGTCATGATCCCAGTGTCCTGGGATCCAATCCCGCATCAGGATCCTTGCTAGGCAGGGAGCCTGCTTCTCCCTCTGCCTGTGCTCGCTCTCTCTCTGACAAGTAAGTAAATAAAATCTAAAAAAAAAAAAAAAAAAAAAAAAAAGAAAAGAAAAAATCTAAAATTCAAAACAGTATTGTGAATACCAAAAAGTTGAGAAGCCTAATATTTATGAACAAGTTCCTTCTAGTCCCCTACAAGGGGTCTTATAATATCACTTAATTTGCAGGGGTAGAAAAAGGGAGCCCTTGAAGAAAATTGAATTCTGGTCTCTTTTAGGTAGAAAGATACAGAAGCAGCAATTACCTAGAGAGCTATACCCAGCAGGTTCCACCCTAGAGGTTTGCTCCAGCCTGTTTTGTAATGTCTTATCATCATTATCATCTTACACGTGTTACGGAAGACGTGAGTGTCCAAGACATTCAGAGCAATGTGAAGGTGTGGAGGGAACCACTGGCTAGGGCCTGCATCAGGTCAGTTTCATCTGCTATTGTTCAGAAGACTTTGACTTTGAAAAAGCTCTGGGAAGTCCAGAAATCTCTCCCCAGTATAGGAGAGCAGAATAGTCTACATTTCTAGAACAGTTTTACTCAAGTAGAACTGAATGAAGCCTTTTTAAAATTATTTGATCACACACACACACACAAAAAGCAAAAACAAAAACCACCTCATTTTTTACTGAACTCTTTCTGAACTTCCCAGACTGAAGACATTGTTGGATGGACTCTTCAGTTCCCCTGAAAAGGATAGGAATTTCTTTTGCAAATGCCAACAAGAGCTCAGTAAAGGCTTGCCTGTGCACATATCCACTGCATTGGACATGGTGACTCATTTTCTTCCAACTCAAGAGAAACACTAGGTTTGAACTCAGGGCATCAGGATGTTTTACTGCTCCACCAGCAAAATCATGTCTTCCTCCTTGTCTATTTCCAAGTTCCTGCCATGGCAGTTTGAGAGTTAAAGAAAATAAAATTCGTTTGATTTTTTTAAAATTTCTTTGATCATGTTCTAGGCACTGTGATATGAAAAGAAGAATGAATGCATTAATACCATACTTATCTAAAGTTATGGCTAGACTTTCCTCCACATAGTTCCAAAGGTATGTTCAAGGTTTTAGCAGCATTTGATTTCTTTTCTGAAATTATCTGGAAAGCAAGTCAAGAAAAAAATGAACCATATCCTCACACTCGATGAGTTTCCTTGTATTTGTTTGGATGTGGTGTTTCAGTAGATACAAAAGGTTGAAAAACACAAAATCAAATTCAAGTTATACCCAGAATCCCTCATTTTTAATTATTCAGTGCATACCAAGATTTATGTATTACAGAGAGAAAGCAACAGCAAGCCTGTGGGGTTACTCTTTTGTCACACTGGCACTAGTTGGGTTTCTTTCTGCTTTTCTTAGACCAAGGAGGCAATAAACCCCCTTGAGAGTCATAGAACTGCCCGCAGAGCCCTGACCATGCGGAGAAGCTTTTATGCCAAAATACAATGCACAAAGGGATCATAAACACGTTTGAAAAGGAAGATGACCTCTTTGTCACAAGGAATTAGGCTTTATTGCAAGCTGCTGCCATGGAAACCAGCCTGAGTCCTCTCTGCTTCTGTTGAAGGTTCCAGTTTCCATTTTACATGGACTCCAGCACTTTCACTTCATTGTTTCTAGATCAAATAAAATAGGTGAAAGTTTTGATTCTTTACTCCAGGGTTGAACATCTCCAGGTATGCCTCCAGGCACTGGAGTGAAGAGAAAGGAGAGAAGGTGATGATGGAATCATCAGAAAGAAAGGAGAGATGAAGAAAGATGTTGGTGACCCCGCCTGCTCTGTAATTCAACGTGATCAGAGAAGAAATACACTCGTTTCTGAATTTTTGAAACCCGGGTTACAGTCCAAACGGCCTCCCTCAGAGATGGGTCCTTGAAATAAATTTAACTTTTTCTATCTTGATTTCCTACATCCCTGGAATTCAATGTACACCTCTATCTACAGAGGGTACCATCGAACGTGAATCTAAAGCACTTTCCCCAAAGTCCAATCAAAGTTAAAAGTATGCTTCTTTGGGCAGGAACCTTACTTACTTAGATCCTAAGTCCTTTTCCTTCTTAAGTAATACGATTTTTGTTTCGTGAGAATCTTGACATGAAATCCTAATGCTTACACAGTTACAGTCTTGAAAAGTAAAAGGGAAAAATAAGTAAAAAGAGAATTGATGATGAGCTAACCACCGATGAAGCTCTGCGTCCAAAAGCTTGTAGAACACCTGAAAAATGGCGAGGAGTCAGCTCGGTGAGAGGCGGGGGCTAAAGAGGGAGAGGAAAGCTCTGCATATCCCACTTTCCCGCCTGCATTCCCCACCCCCACCCCTGCTAGATTCCAGCGCTCAGATCCCAGGAGGCTGAGCGTCTCTCCCGCAGGTGAGACCTACCCAGGCTGGAGCGCAGAGCTGGCGCCTGTCCGGGTGCTCAGGGAGCCCGAGCCTTTCACCGGGTGTTCCTAGTCAATAATCCAAGTTGACTTTCCCCTCTTTGCGCTTTGAGCTGCTGGAGAAGGCGGGTGAGAGCGAAGGCAGACAGGAGCACTCCCATCGCCCTCCCTCCTCCTCCAGCCCTGGCACCAAGGGGAGGGGTGGTGGGGGGAGTTGTAGTTTGTTGTAGTGCACACACCATCAGGACCCTTTCCCACTCCATCCTCCCAACTCACGCCACCTTGCAGGGAAATAATAGCTTCGGCCGCACCGGCTTTCCCGTTCTGCTTTCCGGATGACTGAATTTCTTTGCTCCTCTCTCCCATCGGGGACCATCTGAAACTGCCCCCAAGTTGCGTTCCCAGGAGACCCCCTCGGATTCGATTCGGGGACTAAAGAGCAAACTCACTTCAGCGTCCTCCGTAAGAGGAGCTCATCCAGGCTGGATAAACCAAACTGAGAAAAGAAAACCGTGGAAGTGGGGTGGGGGAGTGCAAGAGAACCCCTCCTGCAGTCCTCGCTCCTCCCTACCCGGGCGGACCTTGCGGGTGCCCACTGCGTGCCACGTGGGGGCGGCCCTAAGGAAGGTGCATCCCCCCAACACACACACCCAAAGGCTTTGAGGAAAAACTGCCGAAAACAATGAACCCTAAAGGACAGGGAGAAGTAGGGGGGGTGAGAACCCTCGGTTTTCACTCCCCATTTTTTGACATTCCTTAGGTTTCATCATTAAAATGGATCCTTTAAAAAAAAGAGCTTAACGCTGCGGTTCCGACAATTTGCCCCACACACTGTTAGCGAAGTGAAAGATCTGGATCGAGCTTTGTTGCTTCGCTACCAATAGTAGACTTGGGGAGACCAAGCCTCCGAATTCTGGCCACATCAAAGCAGTGATTATGCAAATACCCCCCTTTTTTAAGGAATAAAATGGAAGGGGAATTATTTATCACACAATGAACCCCCTGCCTGGGAGGGAAACAATAGATCAGACCAGATAGCCCTTCTAGCCCCAGGCTGGGGGAGCGGGAAGGGGGGGTGCCGGAGCCCTCACGTTTTATTGGTCTAACCTAATTTCACTAATTCTCTTTTCACACATTTTCTTTTGCAGATTCGGAGGCCAGGACTTTCACGCTCCCGGGAGCGCCCTGCATCGGTTCGATTCAAGGGCTGCCTGCTTTATTTAATTAATACATTCAAAGCTCGCCTGGGAGCCCTAGTGCCGAGGGGGTGCGAGGGGCGGGGGGAGGCCGAGCACGAGGAGGAGGCGCTTTTAACGGGTTCCAGGTGTCGGTGCCCAGAAGTCACAACCTGCCCAAGGCTGTGCAATGCAGGGGGTGCACCAGGCGAACTGCAAGCGGAGGGCGAGGCGGGTGGGGGGCTCACAGCTCCCAGCCTCTCCCGCAGGTCTGGCCTGCCGCAGCCAGGAGCCACTGCCCCCTGGATCGGCTGGTGTGCGCAGCTACAGCGGGCCTCGGGCCCAGATGTCCTTCATGCGTAATCGGGCTAAACTCAGGGAAGGACCGACTGGACGCTCGCTTTCTGCGGGACAAGGCCGCCTGCTGCCCTCGCCTCAGCCCGGCCTGCAAGGCTCGGCCCGGGAGGGCGCCCACCCGACCCCTGCTCAGGTGCAGCGGGACTTCGGGCTCCTCAACCCTGCTCCCCACTACCGCCTCCGCTGAGCCTGGGCCAGGGTCCCGCGGTGGGCCCAGCAGTTAACAGACCGTCTCTCTGCTGCTTTTTTTCCTCCTTGTTGGCCCTCAGCTGGATTTATTTAAAATCTGGTGAAGGAAAAATTAGTCCGGTAACAAGGCCTGGGGCAGTTCAGAACGAATAAATCAACCAGTGCGGGAACCCTGACGGCGTCGAAGCGAAGTTTCCAAAGAGGACAGGACAGACCGTCGCACCTCTCAGCCCTTAGGTAAACACGCGCAGCGCACTCGCAGGCACTGGAAAGATCTAGCAACTCTGGCGGTGTGGGGCTGTCATTGGAAGAACGTCTCCTTGGCCTTGTTTGAAACGTTCGCCACCAGAGAGCAACCAGAGAGGGAATGGCTGCTCAGCCGCCCACCAGCCCGCTCGATGCAGACCGAGCTCCTCCTGTCTGTGGTCACAACGTGGACAGGAAATGGAAAAAATACAAGAGCGACTCTAATCCCCACTGCAGAAGCAGCGGCCTCAACCCTGTAATTCTCATTCTTACAGAGGAGGGGAAAGGACGGCTGGGCCTCCGCCCACGGGCTGTGGAAGCTGCTGCGCGACATCCAGCGCGAAATGAGGCAGAAAGATCATCCGTAACCGCGAAGAGAGATTGGGCGCCGTCGAAAATCATTGCACCGATTTAGTGTAAAATAAGGTCTGCTCGCAGGAGGAAGGGAGAGCCTGAGTATAGGTTACAAATGGTAGACGGAATTCCCCCCGTGTATGACATGCTGCGGATGTGTGTGGGGACCCAGAAGCTCCTGCTAAACGTGTCTCGCGTCCTGTGTACGGGTGGCTGCTCGATTCAGCTAAATAGAGGGCTCAGTTGTTCGCTGTACTGCGCTTACTCAAAGCTGCGGCTAGTGGACTGTCTCGCCATCCATGCCTCTCCAAATAAACAATTAGGGTCACCCGTTTACGGGATCACCCCACCAATTGAGGTTTTCCATAGTCTTGGGAGCCTAACTGCCCCCTGAGGGTTTGTCTCTACGGACCTGTGTCATGACATGTTTCTGTGGCAAATTTCCAAAAGAAGCACCATATATCGTCATAAGCATCATCACTAGAACAATTATTTGGTATTAAAACTCATGTTTTAAAACTACCCTACTAAAATTGTCTTACTTCCTGGCTTAGCTTTTTAAATATTAGAAACAAATGTGAATATAAAAGATATAGCATTGCCTTCTCATATCACATCATGAAGTGAGGCTAGGAATAATAAGATCTTTAAATTAGAAGAGTTTTCCAACAAGTCTCTTTTATATCCAGCTATGAAATCAAGACAAAGCAAACCCTTGGCTTGGTTCTTCC